>NC_135477.1:183714118-184076356 GCF_052094955.1 Ictidomys tridecemlineatus | reverse complement strand
CAGCAGAACATGTGGGTGTCTCCCTCGAGGAGTCCGTCAGTTCTCCGGGGTTGCCTTGCTGGCTCCCACTCACTCTATTCTGACACTGTCCACCTGCAGACATCATCGAATCCCACAGGTTGAGGGCCTTGTCCCACAAGGCTGTGCCCTGCTTCAGGAGCAAGGAACAAGCAGGCTGTGGCTTGTGTCTCTGACCAGCCAACTGCAAAGCAGCTTTCCTGGGACCCGCTCTATGAGCGCAGTTTGTTTGCTAGAACAGCCCCCAGAACTCAGTCCCTACTCACACTTGGTCAGTTATTGTACAGGGTGTTGCAGAGGATGGGGACCAGCAGCCAGGTGGAGGAAACCAACAGGGTTGGTGTGGGGAGGGGCAACACGCCCTCTCTGGGTGCTCCTTGCAGGATCTCCTTGTGTGCAGCCACTGGCAAGCTCCGTCTTTGGGTTTATGAAGGCTTCATTCAGCAGGCATGACCAATGATACCACTGGCCACTGCTGACCCTGGAGCTTCAGCCCTACTCTCCTCCCAGAGGTAGGGGGATGTTGGACTGAAGGTTCTATCCCTTTAATACAAAGGGGGTTCCCTGGAAACCAGCCCCATCCTGAGGTCATCTAGGCCACCAAGCACCAGCCATCTCATTAGCATGCAAAAGAGTCCCTTGTCTCAGGACTTTTGGGAACTGGTGTGTCAGGACCTGGGACATAGACCAAAAATATACTGCACTCTCTCACCATGACTCATGCACTGCCCTTGGCCTTCCTGAGGATTTCAGTGTCAGGCTGTGAAGGGGTGGAGAAATGCACCTGCCTGCAGGAAAGGGGAGGGGACATTTGTGCACAATCCGTGCGTGCGGATGCCAGTCAGGGACACCCAGAGGGTCTGCATGAAATGGCTTTGTTCACCCAATCATGTTGTTCTTTAAAATGGTGAGGATTCAATATTTTTACTATTTCCTTTTAAAATTTACTTTGCACCACATAATACAAACTGTGGCTTTCCAGGGACAGTCTTGTCCTGTAATGAGAAAACCTACCTCAGTTGTAGTGCCCAGTGACCCCACTGTTTGGTGGACAGGTGAACATACACTAGCCATGTGACTTGATGAGGGCTTTCGCAGCACACCCCCAGACTCTGTCACCTCCTATGCTTTTCCTTTTTACCAAATGAAATAGTTAGTGAATGAATCCAGCCCATGCTGCCTAGTTTATGCTGCCCTTTCTACCAGTGGAGTGAATCATTGAAGAACAAAAGCAAATCAAATGTGCTATGACCCGTGATTCACGGTGCAAATACTGACTTCAGTTACCCAGGCACATGGCTATGAGGAGAGGACACGGACTTCTGGAGAGTGTGATTTGATGCACGGGGAGAGGAGCAGAGCGTCGGGCAGCAGGAAGTGCGGCAGGTGTGCTGGGACTGTGAGGACAGGATGGTGAGGGCAGCCCAGGGGGAGGGCAAGGAGGACAAAGCAGCAGGGCTGGAGAGGTGGGCTTGCTTCTGTGAGCAGCACTCAATGGGAGAGCACAGGGTGTCCCTGGGCAGGACTGGCCTTGTGTACACATCATCCGGGTGCTTTATTGTGATGAATTAAAGATGCCAAGACAGCAGCTGGTGTCACTGTTCATTGACAGCTGAGTGTAGGTGACCCCCAGTGTTGGTATGAAAGGTGCCAGATGGCCACATCCTTGGCCAGCCATGGAGGCGGAGCTGCCAGATCTGCTCCTGGATGAGCTCTGTTTTGTGGTGAGAGGAGAGTGAGGAGGACCCATGGTCTTGGACCCCAAGAACTGCCACAAAAAACGGCTGGTTGTACTGATGGCTATGCTGCAGGCAAGGCCCAAGAAGGGCGACTGGTTTGGGGGCAGGTTGGCAGATACTTAGCATCCAAAACTGGCCAGGGAGGCAGATGAGTTCACAATAAGGACCTTCAGGGGAGAGGCCAGGCTGGCAACATGCACTGCAGTCAGTAGCAGAGGACTGGAGTTGACTGGAGAGTTGAGTGAGCCAACCTAGAACCACAGGGCATGGGCTGAGAAAGAAGTCCCCAACTTGGCACTGCGGCTTTGACCTGGGGCAGTGACGGAGGAGAGGGGAGACCAAGATGGAGGGAAGCATGGGTGCTGGTGAGTCTGGAAAAGAGCAGGAATCTCTCCAAGACAGTCAGGTCCTCATGGTGCCAACTGACACAGATGTCCCTTCACCACCCTGGTGGCCACTGGGAAGGTATTACCCTTGACAGCTGGGTTTAGGAGAAAGGAACAGAGAGAACTAGCCAAAGCTCTTTCACAGATTTCTTTGGCTAACAATGAAGCTGAGCATTGTGCATGTTAAATGAGCCCCGCAGTCCCCCCCCCCACCCCCAGCCACATTCCAGGCTGGTATTTGCTTCCTGTGGAGTTGGGAAATCAGGTACAGTCTTTGAATCTCTTCATCAATATTGTGAGGTGGTAGTAACCACATTAAGGATGGCTTCCTAGCCGGGTTTGGTGGCACATGCCTGTAATCCCAGCAGCTGGGGAGGCTGAGGCAGGAGGATCATGAGTTCAAAGCCAGCTTCAGCAATGGCAAGGTGCTAAGCAACTCAGTGAGACCCTGTCTCTAAATAAAATACAAAATAGGACTGGGGATGTGACTGAGCAGTTGAGTGCCCTGAGTTCAAGCCCTGATACAAAAAAAAAAAAAAAATTATGAAGAAGGTGGCTTCCTGATTTAACATAGGTTATGAACACACAGAGCCTAGTGATGTGGCCAGTCAGGTTTAGATATCCATAGAAGTTCATGACGTGTGGCTTGAAGATGAATTGGACTAGTACGAGTAGTAACTGTTTTTGCCATGACCTTAAGGTCTATTAATGAATTTACTACCTTTGAGTGCTTATAAGGAAATACTCTGGTTTTGATGTAGATGCGTTTGCCTACTATGTATGTGAATCAATCCTGCATCAGTCTTGCTGGGACTCCACAGTACATGTTAGATGGTCCTCCTGTTGTGGAATCAATCACTACAAATAGCCACTTTAGACCACATCCACTAGTAAGCTCACAGGTCCAAAGATCAGACTTGCAGGTGGGAGTAGCTGGCTCCCTTGCTTAGGTTAGGGTCTCCGAAGGCCAAAACCAAGGGACTGAGCCTCTCTGAGGAGTCTGGAGAAGGACTTTCCAGCTGGAGTTCCCTGCAGCTGCAAGGCCACGGTCCTTGTTTTTCCTTCAAGCCATCATTTGGGGCCAGTCTGCTTCAGAGTGCTCTCACCTTCCCCTCGTGACCCTTCCCACCTTCCACCCTGGAAAGGCTGTATCAGAGCCAAGTCTAAGACTCTCTTCTGCAACCATCTTGATAGCTAGAGGACTTTCTAGTTTTAAAGAGCTTGTGGGATTAGATCAGACCCTCCCAGATAGCCTTTGTTGTCCTAGAATGTCATATAATCATGAAGGTAATAACACCAGGGTGTGGAGTCAGGGCATCTAGTGTACATTTCCCCCACCACAGTCACACCATTTTGAAAGTAGTGGATTTCATATTAATGAAATTATCCTATAGGTTTTGAGAAAAACAGTTTATAAATTTCATGCCAAGACAGATGATCCTAAGTGCACCCAAGAGCTCTGGGTGCAAATGCAAAGTTGCCTTCGACTGGGTGTTTGGCTTCCCAGCAAGCTGACAGCGCTGCTGTCCTAATGGCCTGGTTAAGGCGGCCCTGGGCGCCCCAGCAGATCAAAGACGTGCTCAGACCCTGGAGAAAGGCCTATTTCTTGGGGCAGTCTGAGAGAGGGCGTTACGGACGCTCACCCCCGGGGCATCTAGTCTTTCCCGTGCATTCACGTGTCCCATCACTCTCTCTGCAGTGGACGTGAAGCTGGACCCCTCTACAGCGCACCCCAGTCTCCTGCTGACGGCCGACCTGCGCAGCGTGCAGGACGGGGAGCTGTGGAGGGACGTGCCCCGCAACCCCGAGCGATTCGACACCTGGCCCTGCATCCTGGGCTTGCAGAGCTTCTCATCAGGGAGACACTACTGGGAGGTGGTGGTGGGAGTGCGGGCCGAGTGGGGCCTGGGCGTCTGCCAGGACTCGGTGCAGAGGAAGGGGGAAGCCACGCCGTCCCCGGAGAACGGCGTCTGGGCCCTGTGGCTGCTGCGCGGCTGCGAGTACATGGTGCTGGCCTCCCCGTCCGCGCCCCTGCTGCAGCTGGAGCGGCCGCGCCGCATCGGGGTCTTCCTGGACCACGAGGCGGGTGAGGTGTCCTTCTACAACGTCACGGACGGGTCCTACATCTACAGCTTCAGCCAGGTGTCATCGGGTGTCCTCCGGCCCTACTTCTTCGTTTGCGACGAGGCGCCGCTTATCTTGCCACCGATGGCAGAAGCAGAGGCAGGGACCTTGGCGTCCGGGGGCCACCCTGACCCTCCTCTCGTGGGCGACCTTCAGTCCTGAAGTGCTGTGCTCAGGGTCCTCCCGCAACCTATCCAAGGGCCCTGAAGAGCGGTGGAGGACGGACATACAGCTTCACCAAGTGCCCAGCTCAGGGCAGCCTCTTACTCGGGCCTGGGGAGGTTCCTTGAAATCCAAGCAGACAAGAGATGCTGTGTATGCGGGAACGTTGGACCTGGAGGGTCTCCTCAAACTTTTCCCGAATGGCCCCCCACTTACTCGATGGCTTTTCTTTCAAATTAATAGTCTCGTATTAAAGAGTTCTGTATGGTCCTTATAATTCCCATTCTCTTCAGTATCTTCCCATCCTGACGCTGAATCTCCAGACTGAGAGATGGAAACCCTGCAGGGGGCCCGAGCAGACTGAGGCTGCTGCCTCCTGGACTCTCCCTCACATTCCTGGCTAGCCGGCTCCTCCTCTGTCTCATTCCTTGCCCCCGCCCTTTTTTTTCCCTGGATACCTCTGGTTGTTTAAAGTTTCATTTCCTTTTACATCGACATAGTCAAAATCATCCTTCACACGTGTGTGTTTCCAGTCACAGTCTTCACTTGCTTTCTGTCTTTATTCTGGGAACAGTTTTTGAGGATCGTGAAATTCATTGCTCCGACCATAACATGGATTTTGATCTTCTCTCTTTATCTCTGCGTATGTTTGTAAAAGTAGGAATGCCCTAGAAATTTGATTCAGCTGGTTTTCTTCAGGGTCAGGAAGACTAAGGAAGGTTTGCATCAGCTTGCCAAAGGGCTGCGCCCATTCATGGGACCAGGGAACAGCTGCAGCCTCCTGCCTGCTCAAGGGACTGGCCCCAGGACCGCAGCAGGGGTCCTTCACTCAGGGTCTCCTGTGCCTGGAACAATTTACTGGCCTCACAGTATTAGGGTAGGAATTTAAGGTCATGATTGATGTGACTAGTTTAAATTAACTGTGTTTTTTTAATAAAATGGTGATGTTGAAAATGAAATGATAAAAATAACTATTTTTGAAGTATATTCTGTACCTTTCCAACAAAATCCTTTAAAAGTCATGGAAGACCCCCTATTCTGCCACCTTTGTCTTCATTTTTATCTAATATGTAATTGCTAAACCAATATTGTAATATTCTAATGCTAAGTGCTTAAATGCTGAACAAATATAAATTATGAGCAAATTTAATTAATGTTATCTTGATAATCTACCCAAAGTGTATTCTTCCTTTTTAACTCCATCTCAAAGTTCAAGATGCTTTTTTCTTCCCGGATATTTCTGCGACTGTCCTTCCCTGGCCTTGCAATCATGTGAATGACAACTTTCTTTTCAGATTCTTAATTGTCTGGTGACAAGCAAATGCTTGCCCTCTCTGCCTCTCATTTGCAAACAGAAGAGGTAGAAAGATGTTGTAGAAACCAAGCTGTCTCTGATGTGCAAGCAGTGCAGGGGACAGCTCTGCAGTGAGGCCTTCCCCACCAGGATGACAAAGGCTCTCTGGGGTGAAACCTCCAGGGACCCGGCCATTCTCTGGGACAGGAAGCCTTCTCGTGGGAAGTGGCAAGTCTACAAGCCTCTGCGCTCTCTGCAGGGTGAAGAGAGCCTCAGGAACACCCCTGCCTGCCCTGGAACCTGACAGCCTTGTCTCAACAGTGGCCTTGAGACTTGTCACCTCCTGGGTTTTATTTTGATTTCTGTGGGCCACTAAATGTCAGTCCTTCTCAGCTCCAGTGTGCTAAGCTTCAGGGATCTCCACAGTTCCTATTGCAAACTCTTCTTCATTCCTTCCAATTCCTAAAAGGTTCCCACCATTCCCCTAGGATTCTGGCTCATTACCTGCCAGATCCTCTAAATCCACCAGATCGTCTAAATCCATATCTAATTCCTGACCTTCTTCATTCTTTCTCCTGAACCTTAGCTTTTCACAGTCAAGTGCCACCGGTCATCAAAATAGATATTCTAGGGGCTGGGGACACAGCTCAGTTGGTAGAATGCTTGCTTTGCATGCACAAGGCCCTGAGTTCAATCTCCAACACACACACACACACACAAAAAAAAAAATAGATATTCTAAGCTTTATATGTCTATATGCCTAAATGTTAACCACAAATATCTCCAGGTCTCCCTGAATGATAAAAAGATATTTTAAAGCCTCCCCTTCTGAAGAGAGGCCTGCTCATTTCTTTGTCACATAGCCGAAACACCTCAGTGATTCCTTTCTGCATTTCACTCCAGCTCCCTCCCCTCAGCGGTAACACCCTGTTGGCTCCCAAGGACCAGAGTCCAGTCAGCCCTTCCCCACCCGCATCCTGGTAGTCTGAGCTTCCCCTCCCTTGAGATCACTGGGTTCATCTCACAGTGGTCCCTTCAGCTCTGAATGTAGCCCTCATTGCTCTAAGGTTTATTAAACAAAAAAGGGGGGGCTGGGGATGTGGCTCAAGCAGTAGCACCATGCGTGCGGCCCAGGTTCGATCCTCAGCACCACATACAAACAAAGATGTTGTGTCCGCCGAGAACTAAAAAATAAATATTAAAAATTCTTTCTCTCTCTCTCTCTCTCTCTCTTTATTTTTTTTAAAGAGAGAGGGAGAGAGGGAGAGAGAGAAAGAGAGAGAATTTTAATATTTATTTTTTAGTTATTGGCGGACACAACATCTTTGTTTGTATGTGGTGCTGAGAATCGAACCCGGGCCTCACGCATGCCAGGCGAGCACGCTACCGCTTGAGCCACATCCCCAGCCCCTCTCACTCTCTCTTTAAAAAAAAAAAATTTTTTTTTCCTCTCTTCTCCCCTCTCCCCCTCCCTAACAAGATTTGGAAGACAGTGTCATCTTTTCTTCCCCTAGTTAACTGCCCTGGAACACCTGCTACAGGAAGAGGGTGCCTGCTGAGGATCTGGGAAGTGAAGATTTCCAAAATGTGAATACTAATAGGCCATCAGGGCAACTTGAAGGCCCCCTCCTGGAATGTAACCCTTGGAAAAGTTTTTTTATCTCCTTTGCTAGCAAAGCAATGAAGCTTCTCTTTCCTTTTCCTCAAAACCTTGGCCTCATTATCAAATTGGCATTGGATACAGGGACTGAGCTTTTGGTTACAAATCTTGGCACCCCAGATGGCTCTGGGTTTCTTGGACAGTCCTGGCACTCCATGAACTGCACTTCCATGCTGAGGATGTAAGATGAACTTTTGGAGAGCTCCTGGAAAGTTAGGGGTGAGTGGGCCTCCGTTGGAACTGAACCAGAGGAACTATTCCTGTAAATTAAAGGGAGGGATGGAGGGACTCCTAGCAGCTGCTGAAGGCTCTGAGCTCCGAGGGACTCCGTCTTCCTTCCCTACACTGTAAGGATCCCTCCATCTTGGTCTACTGGGAGAAAAAGGAAACTGAATGCAGTTTCCTTTTTCTGGTAAACTGCCCAGTGCACACTGAGACCTTTGATTCTACACTTCTGGTCCCCTTTGTGGGAGCACCTGATTCCCCACCCCTATGGGAACATCTGTGACACCACTGATGTAGGAATCATTAAGCGGGAGTTGGGAACTTGAGGAGATTTTCCCACTATCTGGTCTGTTTTAAAGGTCCCCATCTGTCTGTCATGGTTTGAGGATCCTCTCTGTTTCTCTGTCATTTTGTTTCTTTGTTTGTATCTGTTTCTGGCCCTTTAAGACAGGGCAATAGGGTGTTGATCCTATAGATTGTTTCTTGGGAAATATCTTGGCTGAATGGGCCACCTATAGATGTAAACATGACTAAGAAAAAATCATGTTTTACTGTGACAATTTGGTCTTTGAATGGTTTTCTAAATTATTGTGCAGTTGGGAGTTGGTCTGTCAGAGATAAAATAAGTGTTCTGTATATACAGACATGTAGGCCATTACATAATAAGGAGTCTTTTTTTTTCCTTAGGAATGCAAGATTGTTTTATTATTTCAATATCAATCAGTCAAAATAATTCATCACATTATTAGAACTAAAGAGAAAAATCATACAACCAACTCAATTGATGCAGAGACAGCATTTAACAAAATTCAAAACATCTTCATGATACAAACTCTAAGCACACTAGGAATAAGAATGAACTTTCTCAACCTGATAAAGAGCATTTTTTAAAAAAACCCTATAGATAGCATCATACATAATAATGAAATATCGAAAGTTTCACCTTTTAAGGTGAAAAAGGAGAACATGGGACTGGGGTTGTGGCTCAATGGTAGAGCACTTGCCTAGCATGTGTGAAGCACTGGGTTCGATTCTCAGCACCACATATAAATAAATACATAATAAAGTTCCATCAACACCTAAAAAATATTTTTTAAAAAAAAGAACATGGGAAGGATGTCCATTTATACCACTTCTATTCAACCTTGTGTTAGAGATTACTATTCAATACAATGAGACAAAAAAAAATTGAAATAAAGGGTACAAAGACTGAGAATAAAGAATTAAAACTGGCTGGTGATGTGGCTCAAGCGGTAACGTGCTTGCCTGGCATGTGCAGGGTGCTGGGTTCTATCCCCAGCACCACATAAAAATAAAATAAAGATGTTGTGTCCACCGAAAACTGAAAAATAAATATTAAAAAAAGAATTAAAACTGTCTTGTTAAATTCACATAAGTTAAATTCACATAGTTTCACATAATAAGGAGTCTTAACAGTCAAAACTAAGTTGGATGTAAAAGGTGCTGCCCTAATGTGTGAGCAGCAGGACACCAAATGAGGACTGAAAAGAAGAAGGTTTTTCCTTTCAACCCAGTGCTGACAGTGTGAGCACCTTCTCAGCCTGGTCCCAGGCAACTGCAAATCACCTGCTGTGGGTGAGGGACACCAGTTCTGGATCAAAGAATAAATAAATAAATGAATACAACTCAAGAAAGCTGCCTGGTCTGTAGAGAAATGGGTGAACAGGATCTGCCCTCTACTCTGCTTTTTAGCCACTCTTTGCCCAGGGATAAAAGTTTGAGAACAGGGCTCAGTTTGCTGCCTCTGAAGACAAATGAAATGTATGCGGGCTGTAGGTCTCACCGATTTTCTTTCTGTGTTCATGTCTCATGGGTTCAAAGAATAAAATCCATGGATGATGGCAGAAGATAAAAATTTTTTAAACTTATTTTTGAGTGAGGAAAAAGAAATGAAACTCCCCGTCATGTGAGGAAGAAAGTGGCCGAAAGCTTTTCCACTTGAGTACACTAGTCTGGGAATTTAAGGCTGCTGGATAAAGGCTCTGATCAGAGTCCATGCTGACATTAAAAGACATTAAAAGCGTTCGAACTAATTGTTGGAATCTATGCTGTAGGATGTTGGGAAGGGATGAAAGTTATTGGCTTGGCCATGACTTTCTATTTGGCTGAATGCCTTTAGCCCTGAAGTCTGAATTTTTTTTTGCAACCTCCATTTGGGTCCACCCCCATTTCCATTTTCCTGCCACCTTGGGGACAAAGGAGTGGATTGGAATGCTGGACCTCACTGGGTTTACTTTACATTTGGAAAAAATAAACAAATAAATAACTAGCCTTCTTTAGTGTAATGGAGCCCATTACACTCACTGACTGATGATTAACTAGCCTATCTTAATGGGGGGTAAAAAAAAAAATAAAAGCTGCCAGTCACTAGGAAAGGGGCAATGGGTTCCAGAACTCTTCATTAAACAATAACCTGGGGAGAAGATAGTCTCCCCTTTCTAAGCTCTGAAAGCATGTCCTATTTGGCCAGAGGACACTTCTGGGTGCAGCCCTACCTGTTGCCCAAAAAGCTAAAATACAAGGGTCTAAGCACCTATATCTTGGCCCTGCTGATTTCTGCAGAGAGAGGTCCCTAACAGTCTTTGTATGGTCAATGTGAACTTACAGAATTCCCTAAATACATACATACATACATACATACATACATATGTAGAGAGAATCTCTGGGTACAATTGACAGTGGGGAACTCACTTAAAGTTGATGGCATTATGATGATGATAAGGGAGACTGGTCAAACAAAAACAACCTGTGCTCCAACCTCTTGGGCACAAACTGGAAGGGAAAAAGATTAAGGCACAGTTTTTTGTTTTTAAATATTCCAGACTGATCCCTCTCCTGGGATAAAATTTGTTATAAAAATCAAATGTACAGATAACATGCTCACGCAAAGAGTAACAACTTCATTTGCAAGTGCCTTCCTGCTCTGCTGGAGGTCTCCTAGAAGAGAAGGAGGCTTTTCAGACCAGAAGGACCCTGAGAAAGTGATCAATGTTTTCTCAACTACAAGAAATAATTTTATTTTAGGAGGAAATAACTTGCCCTTGAGTAGGAGGGGATAACCCCTTAAGAGAGAGACATTAATGGGGATTCATCTTCTTAAGGATGGTTGTTGGAAATGTGACTTGAGTCAGCTTTTCCAGATCTCCTACTCTGCCTATGCTGCCTGTTAAAAAACTCCACACTAATGAGTAACAGTTTGTGCAAGGCTTGAGCTCTAAAATATTAAAGTGCGATGCCCATTACTTTTAGGATTTTTCTTTGTTAGAGAAACAGATAACTTATAATTTTGGCAAGGCTTGATTTTTTTTCATGAATAACCTGAATATATGTCACTAGAGATATGTATACATCTGAAACTAAATATGTTTGTCTGAGCCTTATCTAAATGTTCTGTAAAAGTTTATAAAAATGAAAGTTCATATAGGTTTAACCAACAAGCGCTATCTTTTATATATTGCATCTGACATAAAAGAGCCACACTGCCAATTGAGAAACTGATATAAATCTGTCTGCTTTAACTAAGTCTAGTTCTGACCATTAACACTGTTCTCTAAATGTATAAGAGATTTAAGGCTATCCTTTGATTTTGGGTAGTGCTGCAAACTCTGCAAACCTGTAACAATCTATGAATTCTGAATTTTACTGTAAAAAATTAAAACTGATTAATGTAAGGACATCTGTATAATAATGATACTAACTACTAGTTCTCTGCATATTAAGTATACTCATGTTCTTCTAATATAAAATATAAAGCTTGGAAAAGCACTTTACCAAGCTAATGTTCTCCAAACTAAATTTGTCTGAAATGGTAATTTTAAACTTAAAGAAATAGCAAATTTAATGTTCTGTAACAGGATCTGTTATCAATAAGATATACATATATATAATTTTGTTACTTTTTAAAAAATATTTATTTATTTATTTTTAGTTTTTTTCCCAGTTGAACACAATATCTTTATCTTTATTTTTATGTGTTGTTGAGGGTCAAACTCCATGCCTCAGGCATGCCAGATGAGCACTCTATGGCTGAGCCACAACCCCAGCCCTTCTGTTACTTTTTACACTGGGGTAAATGTATTTTTAAAAGATAATAAGTGACTGATCTTTTTAAAGGTGGATATTGTAAAACTTGAAAACATTCCACGAAAAGGGTTAAAAGCTCTCTAAGCTTTTCTTTCATTCATATTTCAGATATAATGAAGAACCCCACCCTACCTTAGATAAGGCTCTGGCTCCCACTTCAGTCCTTGGCCAGGCTAGGTGTCATAGGTGAAGGTTCCCTACGTGGGAATCCAAAGGGAATTTGAATTAAAGAGACAGACCTTTAAACCAGCTCCAGGATGGCTTTCTGTACCCCTAGCCTCAAGCTACCTATTAGAGTAGAGAGGTTTACTGAAGAGGAGAGAGAGAGAGAGAGAGAGAGAGAGAGAGAGAGAGAGAGACAGAGAGAGACAGAGAGAGACAGAGAGAGACAGAGAGACAGAGAGACAGAGAGAGACAGAGACAGAGAGAGACAGAGAGAGACAGAGAGAAACATGCCAGGGAGTGGACTTTTATTTGGGAACAAAAAATTCTGGGGAAAATCCCATCCAAAGAAGATTAAGGGGGGGCAGTGTCCCAAGGTCAGGTGAGACAATTGAGTTTTCAGGGGCTGTGGTCAGGCACTGCCTCCACACAGACAAGCTCTCAACCTGAGAAGGGTGGGGAAAGCTCTGAACACAAAGATGTGTCTAAGCACCTCTCACCTAGCCAGGGAAGTGACTCGAATCGTGCAAGAATGGCATCCCACATCCCACCTTATTCTATGTTAAGAATGGCTCCAAAAGAAGCTAGACTTCTGTGTTCAAAAGATTGATTTTTGTTATAAAGATTACTGTGATCTCAAACAGGGGATAGAATATATAACTATGTAAAGGTTCAAGATTATAAAAGTCATTTTTCTTGGTTCATAGCTATTACACAAACTGAATATGTTTTTGTTCAGTTAATTTCATTTTTTAATTTTCCTTGTAAACTTTATAAGTATTGCCTCTTTGTGTTTTACAGAAGTACTGCTTCTGAAAGAAAAAGGAAAAAAACAAAAAACAAAAAACAAAAAACCTTGGGTTAATTTGGGAGAATAAGCCATCAACTACAGGATAAATAGTATAAAATGCTGACTTGCAGTACTAATACTAACCCAATTAAGTGAAAGGGTTAACTGTAAACTTACAGATATTAATGCTATAACCTGTTACTCCCTCTTTAAGACTGGTGCAATTGGTTTGATGGGTGTTTAAAACCAAAAATTTGGAGATCAAAATCAAGGAAGTAAAAGGGCAAAGTAAAAAAGCAGCCAACATTTGGCCCTTGCCCTCTAAGGTCAGCCAGCACACAGAGAATCATGGGACACTCTAAGGGCTCTGAAACCCTGGTGAGTCACCTGATCTGCCATAAGGGAGATGGAGAGGACCCTAGAGAACAGAAAGCCAACTGGTGGTGCATATTCTGCAAAGAGGAGGGTCACTGGAAAATGAAATGCATGAAGCTTCCAAGAGAAGCCACATATGTGGTCATCAAGACCCTGACCTGACCCAGCCTGGCCTATGGCACCACTGATAGAGAAAATCTAAAGGAGCCAGGAGGCTTCAGCCATGTGATTGCTGATGAATCTCAGCTGACTCTTAAGAATAGATGGGAACAAGGTCAGTTTTGACCAAGTTGGTCTTGAACACCTGGCGGGAGAGTCTAGCCTGAGCACAGTCCTACAGGAACATTTACAAAAATAATAAATAAATAAATATTTAATAAAATTTAAGATATACACTTGTGTCAGTCCTAACCAAAATTAAGGAAAGCTGGAGGCTGTAAAGGAAGGGTACTTAGGAAAGTGCCTAATATTTAACCTTCACGGAGGACTCCAGAGACACAGGCTGTCCTGCATTCCAGAGACTGGCTGAAATACCGATTGTTTTCATTGTACTTGTTTGCCAAAAAAAGTAAAGCTTTCTGTCATGTTTATTGTTGTCCTGGCATAAACCTTGCCTATGGATACCTTGTCCAGTCACCTGCCAGCTGCCACCATAGACCTCTGGACTGTTGTGGTGTTGAACACTCTTAACACTATGCCCCACCTCACAGAAAACAAGGACTTTGGTCACTTTCCCCCAACTTGGCCCTCCCTCAGCTCAATGTAGCTTGGACATATGGAAGTAGCCCCTTTTCCATAGAAATGGAAGGTAGAAATTGACAATGGGGAAATGTAACAGTGGTCCCTTCACCTTCTGGATGTAGCCCACATTGCTCTCTCTCTTCTCCCCTCCCCCTCCCTAATAAGACTGGGGTGACAGTGTCATCTTTTCTTCCCCAGTTAGCTGCCCTGAACACACCCACTACAGGAAGAGGAGGCCTCCTGAGGATCTGGGAAGTGAGGATCTCCCAAATTAACAAGTGAATCCTAACCCTTTCAGTCCTGGCTATCCCTGTCCCTCCCATTCATTCTCAGCTCCAGTGGATGAACTGACCCTGACCCTTCCCAGACCGTGTGTGTGTGTGTGTGTGTGGGGGGGGGGGGGTGGGGGGGCTGCTCCTTTCATTTTAAAGACAAAGATCCTTGGTGGCCTCACTTCCTGCCCCAGGCCTTGCCCAACTCTTTCTGCTTGACTGTCCCTTTCTTCCCACCTTTGGGCTACACTAATCCTGCTTCCTGGGAAGCAGGAGGGAGCAGCTGCAGGAGGGAGCAGCTGTGCTCACCCACAGCCTCTGGGCTCCCCGCCTGGAAGGCCCCAGGGCACAGGGGCTCTTTCCTTTCCAACAAGGTGCACAAGTCAGTTTCTATTGTTCCCTTATATATTGTTTTAGAATTAATTTATTAGTTTATTAATTTGGCAGATGCAAGACCAAGAGGGAGAGGTGTTTAATCTAGGGACAACATAAGTCTTGGACACATTCCCAGCACCTCAAACACATTTGCCCGTGGTCAGCACTGAATGCATACTTGTTGAATGAATGAATAAATGTTTGACTTTGTGGAGAGCAGAATTAAATTATGGATCTGAAAGTGTTTTGTGAAATGTAATAAGTTGTTATGATAGCATTAGTAGTAATAGTAACCACTGTCCAATACAGGGTTTAAGTTATTGTTTGTTTTTTAATGTTTTGGCAGTACTGGGGATTGAACCCATGAGCTTTGTGGCACTGAACTACATATCCGCTTTTTTTTTTTTTTTTCCCAAGATAGGACCTTGCTAACTTGCTGAGGCTGGCTTTGACCTTGAGAACCTCCTGTCCCAGCCTCCCAAGTTGCTGGGATTACAGGCCTGCCTCACCATGCCTGGTTTCCAGTAAAGCTCAGTACCAGGGGCTCAATGGCAATGTCAGTGTTTAGGTACAGAGACAGTGTTACAGAGCCCTGATGGAAAGTGCCTGAGTTCAGCCACACAGGAGCTCAGCATCCTAGGCAAGGCATGGAGCCTCCTGCTGTTCCAGCTCCCCGTGATTTCACAGAGACACCCTTGCATTAGGCACCCCTTATGCTCCATAGCCAACCCTCAAGATGCTACTCTGGCTAGGAAGCTGGAGACCCGCTCTAAATGCCTATGGATTAAACTTTCATTGGAGAGTGGGTTCCTAGGTCCTCTGTGGGACAATACAAGGCAATACAAGAAATGCAAGGCAAAGCAAGACAAAACAAGACAACACAAGGCAATACAAGGTAATACAGACAATATAAAGCAATAAAATACAATACAATGACTTAAAATAAAATACAGTAAAATACAATACAATACAATACAAAAAATACAATGAAATCAAATAAAATACTATATGATTCAATACAATAAATTAATAAAAAATAAATAAAATACAAAACAATACACTACAATAAAATAAAATAAAATAAAATACAATAAAATGCAATACAAGGCAATACAATTCAATACAATGCAATAAAATAAATAAAATACAATAAAATAAAGTAAAATACAATATAATAAAAGGCAATACAATGCAATAAAATAAAATAGGGCTGGGGATGTGGCTCAAGCAGTAACGAGCTTGCCTGGCATGAGCAGGGTGCTGGGTTCCATCCTCAGCACCACATAAAAATAAAATAAAGATGTTGTGTCCACCGAAAACTGAAAAATAAATATTAAAAAATTCTCTCTCTCCTCTCTCTCTCAAAAAAAAAATACAATAAAATAAAATACCATAAAATAAAATAAAACAAAATTTAAAAAAGTAAAATAGAATACAATAAAATGCAATACAAGACAATATAATGCAATAAAATAAAATGAAATAAATAAAATAAAATAAGTAAAATGAAATTCAATAAAATAAAGTAAAATACAATACAATAAAAAGCAATGCAAGGCAATACAATGCAATGCAATAAAATAAAATAAAATTCAATACCATAAAATAAAATAAAATGTAATAGCATAAAATAAAAGAAATACAATATAATACAATACAAATACAATAAAATACAACAAAGTAAAATACAATACAGTACAATAAAATTCAATAAAATAAAATATGATAAAATACAATACAATACAAGACAAAAAATAAAATACAACACAATAGAATACAATAAATAAAATAAAATAAAATAAATACAATAAAATGCAACACAAGGCAATACAAAGCAATAAAATAAAATAAAATAAGTAAAATACAATGCAATAAAATAAAATAAAACACAATATTAAAATAAAGTAAAATACAATACAATACAAGACAATACAATACAATAAAATACAATAAAATGCAATACAAGACAATACAATGCAATAAAATAAATAAAATGAATACAATACAATGCAATAAAATGCAATAGAAGGCAATGCAAGGAAATGCAAGGCAATGCAATGCAATAAAATAAAATGAAATAAATGAAATAAAATTAAAAAATACAATAAGATACAATAAAATAAAATACCATGAAATAAAATAAATACCGATACAATACAATATAACAAAATACAATAAATAAATAAAAGACAATAAAATAAAGTAAAATATAATACAATAAAATATAATACAATGAAATACAATAAAATACAATGCAATAAAATAAAATAAAACACAATAAAGTAAAATACGATACAATAAAATGCAATAAAGGCAATACAGGCAATATGAGGCTATACAAGGCTATACAATGCAATACAAGGCAATACAAGGCAAAAGGCTATACAAGGCAATACAAGGCTATACAAGGCTACACAAGGCTATAGGCTATACAAGGCTATATACAAGGCTATACAAGGCAATACAATGCAATACAATGCAATAAAATAACTAAAATAAATAAAACAAAATACAGTAAAATACAATACAATAAAAATAAAATAAAGTAAAATTTAAAAATAAAATAAATATAAGTAAAAAATAAAAAATTAATATATTAAAAAATTTAAAAATTAAACAAATAAAATAAATTTTAAAAATAAAATAAATTAAAAAAATTTAAAAATGAAATGAAATGAAATATAAAATAAAATATAAAACAAAATAAATTAAATAAATAAATAATAAAATAAAAAATAATAAAGTAAAAAATAATACAAATAAAATAAAATAATAAAATTTAAAAATTTAAAAAATGAAATATAAAATGAAATTAAAACAAAACAAAATAAAATAAATAAAAATTAATTAATTAATTAATTAAATTTAAAAATAAAATTAATAAAATAAAACTACTGCAAATAAGATAAAATAAAATAATAAAATGAAATATAAAATAAAATATAAAACAAAATAAAATAAAATAATACAAATAAAATAAAATAAATGAAATCAAATAAAAAGTAATGCAAATAAAGTAAAATAATAAAAAATGAAATGAAATATAAAATAAAATATAAAACAAAACAAAATAAAATAAAATAATACAAATAAAATAAAACAAAATAAAATAAAAAATGAAATTAAATATAAAATAAAATATAAAAAAAGCAAAATAAAATAAATAATACAAATAAAATAAAATAAATAAATAAAATATAAAACTAAACTAAAATAAAGTAAAAAATAATACGAATAAAATAAAATAGAATGAAATCCTCCATGTTAGATCCCGGCGCTCACTTTCCCTGTAGCGCTCCACAGCTGGGCCACAGTCTGTGTTCCCAGAAGCCTGGGTTCATCATTCAAGTCACTAATTTGACAGGTAAGCTCTCCTCTCAGGTCCCTCTCTAGTGAACAGGTGGCAGGTCCGTGGAGAGAACTAGCTAAGCGGCCATTTCGGGGCAGTGGGGACGGCCTGAGAGAAGGCAGCTGGGCGGTGGTCCCCTGGGGCTGATGGGACAAGAGGTGAACAGCCCCTCAGTCGCCGAGGAGGGACTGGTTTAAACTCCCAGCTCCCAGAGGGCAGAGGAGTCGGCGCCGCGGCACTGGTTACACCGCCCGCTCTCGGCACCAGCCTCCCACTGAAGGATTTCCATGGGAGACTTGGGCTTGCTGCTGGACCCCGCTGGGTCTGTCCTGTTGCCCAGGGGAGGCGGAGGGAGGCTGCTCGGTGCAGAGCCCAGCTCCAACGACGCAAGCTGCTCGTGCCCTCACGGAGTGGTCTCTTCGCCCCTCTCCACCACCTCTACCAAAGTACCTGAGCAGCATTTTGATTGACCCCTTGGTCACCCAGGACATCAATTAGCTGGCTCTGTCTCTGACACTGCCTTGCTGATTGCAGGGTCTCAGTTTCTCTTTATTTCATTATTTTCAACAAGTTTTAGCCTGTGACACCGTTTTGGCGTCTACAAGAGCATCATCAACATGGGCACATATGCGCAGTCTAAGGAATCAGTCACAAGATGTTCGATGTCCTTCTGGTTAGTTTGAAATTAAAATATAAACCGGCATAGGCTGACACCTCCTTTCATATCCAAAAGTAAAAAGAAGTAAAAATAAATAAAACAAGCTTTTTGTTCATGGGGCACCTCTGAAGTTCTTTCAGTAGGTGGACAATGGGTGTTTTTCTTTTTCATAGATAAAATTGTTAGCCAGAAGATGTCAACATACATTTGTCCTTTTTTTAGTAGATCCAAGCGTTTGTTTGCTTCTTGGCATGCAATACTTCTGGGGAGCAGGGGAGGGAAGCTAATGGCCCTGGGATTATGTCCTCTGAGCAACCCTGGATGGAGAACTCCAGTTTTACCTGTGTGAGGTATTACTTCCTTCTGATCTCCGAGGGCCAAATTCTCATGGTCCTCATTTTCTGCCTGAACCCTACGGGAGGCTGGAGCATTTGAGATGAGGCTTGCTGAGCCTGGTGGTTTCAGAAGTTTCCCAGAGCTTGGGGAGGCTGATGCACCTGGATCACCCTCAGATCCCTCTCAGATATTTCCTCAGGGGAGCTGCATCAACTCGCAATTGCCATAAACCCCTCTGCACACACGTGTGGCCCATTGGTTAGAGGAACTGGCTGAGCCTGAGGGCGCCCCCAGTTCCTCCCGTGCCTGGCACTGTGCATTAGGGGGGAGCAAATGGCCAGATGGCGACCTTCTGCATCCTGATTGGCTGTGACCCCTAGAAGTGCCCAGTGTGCAAGGAGAAATGGTGAGTGGGTTTCTGATTGAGAAGCTCATCTCAGAGATGTGCTCTTCCAAGTTGGTTTGCTGAAGAAAGAAGCTGAGCTGAGCCAAACCCCAGCTCAGCTTCTTTCTTCAGCCCTTGCCTGGAAAGCTCCATGCCCTGGGTTCCATCCCGGGTAATGGGAAAAAATCCCAAGGCTGCCTCAAAGGTGTGGAAGGAAAGAAAATGAAGAGCTTCCACTTGAAGAGTTTATGGACTATGACAGACACATCAAAGACAGGTGCACATAGGAACATGCATATCCAACCCAAGTTACTTAAGTAGAAGAAGCAGTAAAATGCGAAATTATATTAAAAGATTAGGTATAAAATTGCTTACAAGGTAACTCGTGAAAAACAATTTTTAAAAAAATGATGGAACTGGAGTTTGTTGGGGAAAAAAGAACTGAGATTTGACAGGCAGAACTAAGAAAATGGAATTTTATGGAAAACAAAACAAAACAGGCTCCAATGGGTTGAGGAGCCAGAGCCCCGGTGAGGGGGGCCTGTGCCCTTCTCTGAAAACAAGATCTCACTCTCCATCATCTGTCATTGCATTCATAATTTCTGTCAATTTTGAGTTCTTTAATCTTCAATGCTACAAAGTAAAATTATTTTTAAAATTCAAACAAAAATGATTTAGTTTTAATTTTACTTTTAAGATTATCTAGAAAAACTCAACCATATAACTACCTCCCCCCTCCAGGAACTGAAAAGGGCACTTCTTGGACTTGTGGCTTGCGAGTGGCCCTTTCTGAGACAGACAGTGAGTGCTTTGGAAAGCTTTCCCGCTGTATGACCAGCCCGAAGCCCCCCCCCCCCCCCCCGGAGAAACCCGCAGGACCTGCCAGTGGCCTGGCCCCCAACCCTCGCCCACAGCGGAGCAAGTGCGTTCCTAACGCCCGGCCTCCTGCCTCAGGGGCGCCCCACTCTCTGCGGGCTCAGCGGGGCGCTCTGTCGGGCAATTCCGTGTTTGCAGCGGGTTCTTGGCTTCTCCACTGTCACGGTGGTGGGCACCTGGCGGGGAACCCTCACCAGTTTAGTGCGCAGCCCTGCTGACCTAGTTTCCGCTTGGCTCGGTGAGGAGGAAGAGCTTCCCCAAGGTCAGGGAGCCCTGGCTGCAGCTCCAGGGGGAGCTGTCACCAGCTGGGGGCTCCCTGAGCCCAGCGCCCACTGCGCCCAGGTGTAAAGGGCTGTGGGAAATCTACCCTTTCTCCAGGAGAGAACATGGAAGAGTGTTGACGAGTCCACAAGAAATACAGAGAAACCCACCGTGTGCAGGAAAAGGTGGCCGATTATTTAATAGGATAACCTTGGCAGGGATGGTAGAAGGTGTTTGCAGAGCAAACTGCTGGGGTGCAGAGAGCCATGAGGACTGGGTCAGTGGCCGCAAGGGACCTCTCCATGCAGGGAATAGAGGATCCACTTTATTCTAGAGTGAGGATTCGGGGAGAAAACACTTGTCCTTCCCAGAAGGTAAAGGAGCCCTGCACTCCTTGGGGGCCATCTTCCACAGAGAGGCAAGTGTGGGTAGCAGGACAGGTGCTCCTGCCTCTCTGCTTGGATTTATTTTGATTGATTGATTGATTGATTTTTTGTGGGGGAGAGGGAGGTGATGTTTATTTCCTGTTTTGAAAAGTGATATTTGGGTCAAGTTTAAACTAATGTGACCAAAGGCACTACTCCAAGGTAACTCCCAGCAGGGATTATGAGTCTACTCCTCTCTCACACTTCCCTAAACTCTGGGTGTCACCCACATTTTTCAACTCTTAGATTAACCTATCAAAAAATCAGACGACATTATGCTCCAATTTGTATAGCCTCAGTCATCAGTGGGAACATTCCTAACACCTTCAAGTCACTGGGTTGTGAATCATTTATGATCCAGCGAGCTGTTCCAACTCATCTCTAATTTCTATGTTATTATTGGTTTTTCTTGCCAACATTTTGAAAAAATAATTGTACAAAGTAGTTTTTCGATTATCTTGTTGAGTTTCTACTATTGTCATTATTTTTCAGACTTTGTTAGAAGCAGAGATTCTTTAAAAAATATATTCTTAAAAAACTTCATTTCACCATTTTTAAGTACTGAAATTTGGCTTGTGGAATCTACTTAAGTTCAAGATGAGGAGGAAAAAGAGAGAAACGTCATCATACTTTCTTGGAGTAGTTGAACATTTTTAAATGTAATTTGGTTTGTTTTGGCATAAGGAATACAGCAGGGATCTACAACCCCTTTCTCCACCCCAAATGTCACGTCACTTATGTCACTCATTTTTTAATTACTGCTTAGATATATGTTAGTATAGTTTCTCCTTGTAGACTTTTCTTTTCCTTTTAAAAAAGGGAGGGGGCTTATTTGTTCTCTGCATGACACATCATCTTTATTTAAGACACACAGAAACTTCTATATTTACACACATCCATATATATATATGTTTGTGTGTATATATATTTATATTTATATTGTATATTTTTAAAAACATCTGTGCATAAGTG
This sequence comes from Ictidomys tridecemlineatus, assembly GCF_052094955.1. Classification (NCBI taxonomy): domain Eukaryota; kingdom Metazoa; phylum Chordata; class Mammalia; order Rodentia; family Sciuridae; genus Ictidomys; species Ictidomys tridecemlineatus. Next base: position 184,054,667 of record NC_135477.1, on the reverse strand, counting down.
GACTGTGATGTTCAAGGATGAGCTGTATTGGTATTTCCTAAACCCTACCAGGTAGTTGTTTGGGGTGTTCTTTTGTGCCTCTGAGGTTTTGACAGGAGCTCAGGAACTTGTGGCTGTGGAAGAAGCAGAGGTTGGAGCTTGGCAGGTGTGTGCCTTTCCTCTCTGGAATGACAGAGCACAGTGATGGATACGGATGAAGATATCAGGCACATTCCCTGGGGCAGACCAGCTCTGCCTCTCCACATGTGACATTTACTTAACCCACAGGTGCCTCAGTTTCCTTTTCTATAATTTGGAGACAATAATCATAGCACAGCCTCCACACCACTGTTTAGGGCTTAGGTGAGTAAATAAACCTGCTCTGTGCTCCTCTAAGCCTGGCGAGGAGTCCATACTCCAGCACCAGCATACTCCAACACCACTACTGGTATTGACACCTCTCCTCAGGTGCAGTAGAGATGGATGGGACCAACCGCAGCACTCAGGGCCACTTCATCCTCCTGGGTTTCTCTGACCGCCCCCACCTGGAGAGGGTCCTCTTTGTGGTCATCCTGGTAGCCTACCTGCTGACCCTGGTGGGCAACAGCACCATCATCCTGGTGTCTCGGCTGGACCCCCGGCTCCACACGCCCATGTACTTCTTCCTCACCCACCTGTCCTTCCTAGACCTCAGCTTCACCACCAGCTCAATCCCCCAGCTGCTCTACAACCTGAATGGCCATGACAAGACCATCAGCTATGTGGGCTGTGTGGTCCAGCTCTTCCTGTTCCTGGGCCTGGGTGGAGTGGAGTGTCTGCTGCTGGCTGTCATGGCCTATGACAGGTTTGTGGCCGTCTGCAAGCCCCTGCACTACACGGTGATCATGAGTTCCAGGCTCTGCCTGGGCTTGGTGTCAGTGGCCTGGGGCTGTGGGATGGCCAACTCCTTGGTCATGTCTCCAGTGACCCTACGATTACCCCGCTGTGGGCACAACAAGGTGGACCACTTCCTGTGTGAGATGCCAGCCCTGATCCGCATGGCCTGCGTCAACACAGTGGCCATAGAAGGCACTGTCTTTGTCCTGGCCGTGGGCATCGTGCTGTCTCCCCTGGTCTTCATCTTGGTGTCCTACGGCCACATTGTCAGGGCTGTGTTCAGAATCCAGTCATCCTCAGGAAGACACAGAATCTTCAACACCTGTGGCTCCCACCTCACCGTGGTCTCCCTGTTCTACGGGAACATCATCTACATGTACATGCAGCCAGGAAGCAGGTCCTCCCAGGACCAGGGCAAGTTCCTCACCCTCTTCTACAACATCGTCACCCCCCTCCTGAACCCCCTGATCTACACCCTCAGAAACAAGGAAGTGAAGGGGGCACTGAGAAGGTTGCTGCTGGGGAACAGAAAGGGGGGCAAGGAGTGAGGCCCTGGGCTGTCCAGCATCCAGCCTCAGGGTCAGCTGCGTCGGGCCACTGCTGGCCTCTGAGCTGTGGAGCAGAACTGGTCTCAGCCTGTAGCTCTCAGCATCCTAGCAGGGCTGGCCTTCTGGAAACCTGTTTATGAGAGAACAGCACAGGGCCTGTCACCCACACCCAGGTGTGCAGACCTCACCCACCAGCTCCTATTAGGGCCTCACTGGAAGGAGCCCCTCTCTGAGTCCTGCTTCTGTAGTTTGTCGTTAGTTCACATTGTGCTCTCACATAGGCATTTTATCTAGAATCCCCCAGCTTTCTCTGGGCTCTTGGTGTGAACCACTGTCTCTTCCTGGATGGCATCAAAGGCTGAGTTCAGTGTGGCTTGGTGTTTTCTCTCCCATATTGCACCACAGGCTTACATGGGATTTCTGCCCTTTGTTGGACAGATAGATGAGTATGGTGGGTACACAAGTTTAAGAGGATGACTATAAGATGGGCCCACTGGCTGATACCCGCCCTCCAAGCTTTCTTTGCCAAAAAGCAATTTCCCTGCAGCCCTCCCTGGCCTAAGTGGACAGGATATTTCAAATTCATCAGCAAACTACCTGTTATCTGCATGGAAATGCAGGTAGGAATTAGCATTGATGAGTGGAACCCAAGAGAGTTTGAAGGGAGTGACTTTTATGACCCTTTTCCCAGACCAGATTCTGAAAGATAAGCATAATTCCTCCTAACCATAAAACCTGTAAGAATGTATAGTTAAGAATCCAGGCTGGGCACAGTGACACACACCTGTAATCCCAGCAACTCTGGAGGCTGAGGCAGGAGGATCACAAGTTCAAAGCCAGCCTTAGCAAAAGTAAGGTTGTAAACAACTCAGTGAGACCCTGTCTCTAAATAAAATACAAAAGAGACATTTACTTAACACACCAGTGTGGCTCAGTGGTCTAGTGCCCCTGAGTTCAATCCCAGGTACAAGAAAAAGAATGCAATTAGAACTGGTCAGCATGGGCCAAGGTGACGTAGGGTTGCCACGATAGTGGAGACTTGAAAGTCTGAGGTCACCCTGTTTTCAATCTAAAGTCAAGAGGCAGACCTGGGCTGGTCTTTCTGGAAACTTCTCTGGGACCCCCAATAAAACTGGAGTGCAGAAATGGTACACTGTCTCTCTCCTCTCTGAGTGGACCGAGTCTCTCACTTGAGAGTGTTTCCTTCCCCATTTTCCTATCCCTTCAGTAAACTCATGCCTGTTATTCTGACAGGCCTGAAACCTTTCTGATGTGATCACAGAGTCAGGGTTTGAAAGGAGTCTTTCCTGTGCCTCAGTTTCCCTGAAGGCCCCACACCTGTAACATCTTCTTCCCCAAACTTGGCCATTGTCCCTGATGTCTGGATTCATGTCTGGATTAACACTCTGGATTCATGAAGATTTTCACAATGACATTGATTTAGGCCTCATTTACATCTTGAAGCATGATGATTTTGCGGTTATGTTTTAATTTTGCTTGTGAGAAGCACCTGGTATTTGCCAGGGTCCCACCTGGTGCTCCCAGTTCAGCTCCCAGTTCATCTCACCTCTGTGCTTGTGAGAGGCCAGTGTGACAGGCATCCTTCCCACTGTACCCACTTGGTGCTTGTGATGCGGAGGTTGCATTAGGAGATTTGTTCAGGAGAAGAGAACCAGGATTTACCCAGGGCCTCTCTGACTCCAATCCCTGAGGCTCCTACTGCACAGGAACTTTTTTTTTTTTTTTTTTTTTTTTTTGAGAGAGAGAGAGAGAGAGAGAGAGAGAGAGAGAGAGAGAGAGAGAGAGAGAGGGAGGGAGATAGATTTTTTTAGTTTTCAGCGGACACAACATCTTTGTATGTGGTGCTGAGGATCGAACCAGGCCGCACGCATGCCAGGCGAGCGGGCTTACCGCTTGAGCCACATCCCCAGCCCCTGCACAGCAAACTTTCAAAGTGAAAAAGTCCTTCAGCCTTTGACAGGTGGAGACTCCCCAGGGCTCCTCCACTTGCTGTGCACACAGAACCCCTGAGAGCTGGGAGGCACACTCTGATTCAGGGGTCCTGGGAGGGCTGAGGGTCTGCACTTCCCTCATCCCCCAGGTGACACTCCTGGGACTCAGGTCACATTTTGAGGACCTAGGGGCAGGTCACCTTTGCCCTGAGGGCAGACACCTCTAGGGAAGAGCCAGGACAACAGACCAGGGAAAGGAGGTGGGAGAAGGTGGCCCAGGCTCCTCTGCCACCACAGCCCTTCCCTGCCCTGTTTCTTCCCTCGCCTCCTTGGCGGGGTGCTAGCCCACCCCACCTCTCATTTCCTCCTCTCCACACCACAAGTCACAAGGCACCAGCCCGGGGGTGGGGTTAAGTGGAACCAAACCAGAGCTCCCTGGAGGGGCTTCCTGGGCTTCAGGGGAACCCAGGTGTGAATAGGCAAGTCCCCTGTGTAAAGGATTAAGGGTGTGGTCGGGCTGAGGGTGAATGGGCAACTGGGCTCCCTGTGAGACCCTCCCCAGAATGAAACCCAAGAGTCCTGCTGGAGCTGAGCCAGCCCTGGGAGGGGTTCCTGGGAATGGGGCAGAGCTCCTGGACCCCTGGGACCCTCCTCCTTTTGGAAGAAGCTCACTAGTGTTCTGAGTGGACTCCATGCTCCTTGTCCCCAGGCAGCTTGGAAGGTGCCAAACTCCCAGCCTCTGTAAAAATATCCAGGAGAGAGCAAAGTGTTGCCAGTTTTGACCTCGAGGCTGGGTCCTTTCTCAGAACTGTAGAAGCAAAACAGTGTAACAGTGACTGGGCACCTTTTGAAATAGCTCTGAGGCTTATTTTTAAAAAGGACTGTTTTCCTTTTCCTCTTCTCCCAGCTTTCCCTCTCCCTAACTGGGGGTGGGAACAAGATTATCTTTGAGTTATCTGTGCCTCACAGAAGCCAGACGTCTGCTGAGGATCTAGGAAGTGGTTATCTCCCAAATTAACAAGTGAATCCTAACACACCCCTAGGGCGCTGGAGATTGCCTGTCGGGGCACTCTTGGAATGCAGCCTTTGAATAGCTCCTTTAAAGTCCCCCTGCTGTTCCTGCTGATGGGCAGAATCACAGCCTCTGGGACTGAAGTCCCCTGTGTTTCTCCTTTGCCAGCAAAGCAATAACACTTATTTTCCCTTTTCTCAAAACCGTGTTCTCGTTATTGAATTGGCTTGGGAATAAGAACTGAGCTTTTGGTTGCAACACAATCAAAATGCCAGTTGAGAAGCCAAGGAGAATTTGATTCTTGGCCAAGAACAGGATGAGTAAAAGCTGGACTCCCAAGTGAATTTCTCACCCTTAAAATGGGGCAGCATCTACATATTATGGAAAACATTTGGCCTTTGGTTTTTTGGAATTGGTTTATTTCACTTAGCCTTATATTCTCCAACTCCATACACTTACTGGCAAATGCTATCAGATCATTCTTCTTTAAAGCTGAGTAACATTCCATCATATATATATATATATATATATATATATATATATATATAAAGAAAATGTGATATATATATATATATATAATTTTCTTTATCCATTCATCTATTGAAGAACACCTAAGTTGGTTACATAATTTTGCTATTGTGAATTGAGCTGCTATAAACATTGGGGTACGAAGGGCACTAGAGAAGAATAGAGTTATCTCAGATTAGGTAGAAGGAAATGAAGGGAGGGGAGAGGAAGGGATGTGGGAATAGGAAGGACAGTAGAATGAAACAGACAATATTTCTTTTCTTTTTTTTTTTTTAAGAGAAAGTGAGAGAGGAGAGAGGAGAGAGAGAGGAGAGAGAGAGAGAGAATTTTTTTTTAATATTTATTTTTTAGTTCTCGGCAGACACAACATCTTTGTTGGTATGTGGTGCTGAGGATTGAACCCAGGCCGCACGCATGCCAGGCGAGCGTGCTACTGCTTGAGCCACATCCCCAGCCCCAGACATTATTTCTTTATGTATATATGTGACTACATGACCAATGTGATTCTACAACATGTACACTCGGAAAAATGAGAAATCATATCCCATCTATGTATGATATATCAAAGTACATAAATGCATTCTACTGTCATGTATAACTAATTAAAACGAATTAAAAAAATAAATTTAAAAAATAAAAAAAAATGGGGCAGCAATTAAGGTAGGGTAAAAGGAATGAGGGGGAGGGCTGGTTGCGAAGGGGAGAGACATTCAAGTGTGTTATTGTGATGAAGTCAGAGTTGTCTGGTGGTCACTCTGCCAGCATATTAACTCCAGGTTCACCAGCCCCTGAAGAGGGACTCTGGCCTTAAGCAGCCTGACCTCTGGATAGGATAAGGGCGGGTGGAAATTCAGTGAGACCTTCCAGGCTGGCCAGGACCAGGCAGGTAACAAATGTGGTTTGCTTAACTCTGTTTCAGAGCAGAGACTTTCAGGGAAACTGGGGCCCTGGGAACTCCCTTCAAACCCTGATTTTTGCCATCAAGTCAGAAAGATTTCAGGCAAGATTTTATTAGGAGGGATGGAAAGGGAAAAGGGACAGTCTCCAGGGAGAGAGGGTCCTCCCAGACAGGACAGGACAGCATGCCCCCCCCTGCCCTCTAGTTTTATTGGGGTCCCAGGGAAGTTTCCAGAATCCTGCTCAAGGCCACCTTCTGACTTTGGATCGACAGCACAGGAAGTGCATGGACCTCCTCCATGAGATGGGGTGGTGCTCACTGAGGACAGAATCGCAGAATTTGCCCCCATTTCCTGCATCCTCTGTTGGTTCCTTGCACTTTGAAGAGCCCTCAGCAAGCTTCCCTTTTGTCCTGGGCACACTGAAGAGGACTGTAATAAAGAAAGCTCCTGGATTCTAGTAGGGACAGAGGGTGTCAAGATGCCAGGACACGCAGGTAGCAGTGAAGCCAGAATCAGACAGGCAGTCAGGATAGATAGGTAAATGGAGTCAGATTGCATCAAGGACGCCTATTGGAGTGAGTCTGGGAAGTTGGAGGCTGTCCCCTGAGGGACTGAAAGGCCTTCAGAGCCCTTCCTCCACCCTATCAAGATAACCGGCTGAGGTAAACCTGTCCCAGGGATTGCCCCTCCCTATAGGGAGTTGTGAAAGTTGTTGATTAATGTTTCCTGGGCTGCTCCATCTGGCCCTTCCACTCCCATCTGCTTCTCACCTTTTGGCCATCCACTGAGCATCTCCTGGGCCTGGTCAGGTGCATAGGAAGGAGAGACCAGGGGAAGAGAGCAGGAGAACTCAGGAAGCCTAGGCAGGACACCCTCGCTTCCTAGGATACCAGGATATCAGCTAGAGCCCCCTACTCCCTCCTGCAGAAGTCTATGTACCCCCTTTTAAATAAACCCTATTTATATGCCTGCCTTGGTGTGCTTCTCTAATGCCATACTTCAACATGGGAGGGAGCAGAACTCACCACCCTTAACTGGTGGTATCAGCAGCATGGCTGGGCACAGACGCTGTGCCTTCTAGATGCTAGAACCTAGAAACCTGTGCATATAGTCAGTTGATCCCAGTTTAGGACTATGTATGATTGGGCCATCTAAGTTGTTCCCACCAGGCTTATAAAACCAAGAATAATTGGGGTCTGCTGAAAATAGGTCTGACTTGAGCCAACTGAAAGATGATCACAATCTCACCTACTTTTTGGACCTGCGTCATTAGCTAAATGAGGATATTATGGCTGAAGTGAGGACAGGCCTCATGTTCCTCCACAGTTTTACTGCAGAGCTGGACCTGACTCTAACTCAAGGAGGACTTCTGTGGACATAGACAAACATGTTGGAGAAAAGAGCACATATTGGGTGGAATAATACATGCAAACACTGATAAACAGTTATTGGCTTCTCAGGGACATTGGGTGGAAAAGAGTTTGATTTCACAGATTGAAAACAGAAAGACACAAGGCTATGACCTTATACTTAAATTTCCATCACTCCAGACTCAGAAACGCTCTTATGGACGCTCTGGCCCATAGAAAGGGAGATTGTGGCCAAAAGCTATGCAACACCGCCACCTGGAGGAAGTAGCAAAGATAGCACTTCATCCCACCGTCCGCAGGTGTGACTTGGAGGTAGCTGCGGTGTCCCCACTTGCCTTCTCACTTTTCCAGTGCAGGTCAGACCTAGAAGTTGCAGTGTGTCATCAGCAACAGAGTGGCAGTAATCGCTGCTCGAGAAGTGAGCACTTCTCCTTAGCTTTCTTCATTCTCCTGCAAGCCCACAGTCCTCAGGTGGTATAAATAGGGCTGATCATAGGTGTACCAATGAAGCTCAGCTATAATGTGAAGCACAGGTGTTACAGCTCCATTGCAGGTGACATGGACGTTTGCTTGGTCAAATTTTAGTCAGGATTATGACTCATCCTTATGAAATGCACTTATAGCAAAGAACCCTTGCTACATCAGCTTAGGTAGAAATTCCTGGGCTGATCCCTGATCAGGGTCCTGGTCCCTCACCTTCCCACAGGTAGCCACTTACCATCCTGGGCAGGCTTCAGCAATCGTCCCATTAGGTCAACTTAGCCAGAGATCCCTTAGGCTGGTGCTTGGATTTAGCCACCTTCCCTACAGATCCCGCACCACTCCATCCCCACTTGCTGCTCTCAGAGCTGAGCCCAGTCCCTCTCAGGCCTGAACCCTAAGGCCCAGTACAGTGGTCCTTATCTATAGTTTTCCTACTTCATGTTAATTCCTATCACTGAATGATTCTTCTCAGCAAAAACATCACAATAATGTAAAACTGTCAGAGCCTTCTCCCAGAGACCATGGAGAAAATATGACAGCTGGAATAACGAGCAGCTGGAAGGGGGAGAACCGCAGTGTCTCTTAAAGTGGCCCTTTATTATTTATTGACATTTTTAAACTTCATGGAGGAATAGTTTACTGACAACCTTTTAACAATGATCTTTGGGTAAAGGAAGATATCAGTACAGGTAGATTCACTAGTAAAGGGATATCAACAGAAACGCCTGTTTTCCTGAAAGCAACGTATAGCAGCAAATGCACCAACATAGATATGGGACAGTCCAGGAGCCAGGGCCATTTTATGTGTGCTTGTGGGGATTTCAGATGACACACCCGGGAGGGCCACCGTAAATCAGAGGCCATATGCAGGACGGCCAGCAGGAGGCACTCTGCTCACTGCGGAGTGTAGAAAACTGTCCCACCGAATCAAGGACAGGGTTCTAAACTCAGGAAAGTGGATGAAGCCTTCTGGACCCCAGCACAGCACAGAGCGCAGGACGAGATTGCAGAGGTGTGAGAGAGAGAGGCCTCGGGAGGTGCTGGGAAGGAAACCCTCCAGCTCCAGGTCATCTAGGCCGACTGGGGAATTAAACTGGCACACAGAGATTAAGGGAGAGGGCTGGGATATAGCTCAGTTGGTAGAGGGCTTCCCTCACATGTACAAGGCTCTGGGTTCAATCCCCAGCACCACCAAAGAGAGACAGATTAAGGGAGAAAAGCTATTCAGTGACTTGCATGTGCGTGGGAGTCGCCCTCAAGTCGAGACCTAGAGAAGGGCCAGGTAACTGAGATGGCAGAGCCTCTTGAGCTACAGAAAGGGCGTGGGCGTCTGGCATGGTGGAGGGAAGGGAGCAATCCAGGGAATGAGGGTGGCCTTGCTGTACAGATAGGTCTGCGAGTGCCAGCACTGTGGGGTGCAGCCCTCTTCCTGGAAGACACCTTCACTGATACAATTTCCTCCCCAAACGGGGCTCGTCAGAGCCACTCCTGTGCCTGTAGTTGCTCAAAAGAACAACCTTGGAATCAATAGGCCAGCAGGCATATTGGGGGGGGGGCTACTTTGGTCTTTAGAGTCATAATTTAGGGTGGCATGTGATGAGCCCCAACATCTGGTTGATTCTTCTTTCTTTCCAAGGCACCCACTTGGGAAGGGTCTGCCAACGCTGTAGGCTTCTGAAGGCCTCCTCTAGCACAGCTGATTGTCCCTAATTCCATTCCCCTTGTGCAGTCCTGACACAGCCACTGTCCCTCACTCCAGCATGCAGAGGGCACTCATCTGTGTTTCTAGATACACCCTGGTCAACCCCAGTCTGGAGGTTTACTAAGTCTAATGTGTTAACTTGACGCTGAGACCCAAATACTTTTTGCTTAGAGGAGCAAAAAGTCAATCTTGGCTCATGGTTTCAGAGATTTAGTCCATGGTCAGCCAATGCCACTGCTCTGGGTGGGTCTTAGGTGGGGCAGAGCATCACCTTGGTGGAAGGGCATGGAGAAGGAAACCTGCTCAGGTGTGAGATGAGCTTCTGTCATAGCAATCACTTCCTATCTGCAGAAGAGGGTGTTCAACAGGCCATCACCTTTGCTTGTGGGCTATGTTGGGTTTTGATTGCTGCTTGGGTTTCTTTTGGGGTGGGGGGCTTTTGCTCAGTTTCTGCTGTAGTATTATTTATTCACATTTTACAGCATATATTTATAACATATAACATATTTATAACATATAAACTTTTCTCTATTTCCTGCAGCCAAGGTGTTAATGGACAGGTCCCAGACTTCACCCCAGTTCTTCTCTCTTGCTGGGCCTTCTTTCAAAAGGGCAACTATAACTGTGACCACTCTGCATGGTGACCCACAGTGCTCTTAGTCTTCTGACTTACATTCAGTTCCAGGGTCATCCCCAAAGTGAACATTGTTCTTCACCATGTGCACCTCCCCAAAAGCATTAATCTCTAGGATATATAATGAACTCAAAAAACTTAACACCAAAAACCCACAAATACCTCAATCAATAAGTGGGCTAATGAACTGAACAGACACTTCACAGAAGAAGAAACACAATAGATCAACAAATATATGAAAAAATGTTCAACATCTCTAGCAATTAGAGAAATGCAAATCAAAACTACACTAAAATTTCATCTCATTCCTGTCAGAATGGCAAATATCAAGAATACAGGCAACAATAAATGATGGTGAGATGTGGGGAAAAGGTGCACTCAAATATTGCTGGGTGGGACTGCAAATCGGTGCAACCACTATGGAAAGCAGTATGGAGATTCCTCAGAAAACTTGTAATGGAACCACCATTGACCCAGCTATCTCATTCCACCGTTTATACCCAAAGGATTTAAAATTAGCAACTACTGTGATGCAGCCACATCAATATTTATAGCAGCTCAATTCATAATAGCTAAACTATGGAACCAACCTAGGTGCCCTTCAATAGATGAAATGGATAAAGAAAATGTGGTATAAATATTCAATGGAATATTACTTAACTTTAAAGAAGAATGAAATTATGGCACTTCCCAGTAAATGGATGGAGTTGGAGTATATAAAATAAGCCAATCCCAAAAAACTGAAGGCCGAATATTCTCTCTAATATGTGGATACTGATTCACAATAAGGAACTAGAGAAGAACAGTATACTTTAGATTAGATAGAGGGAAGTGAAGGGAGGGGAGGGGAGGAGATGTTTGGATAAGAAAGATAGTAGAATGAAACATACATTATTACTTTATGTATATATGTGACTGCAGGACCAATGTGATTCTGCAACATGTACACTCAGAAAAATGAGAAATTATATCCTTCTATGTATGATATATCAAAGTGCATAAATGCATCCTACTGTCATGCAGAACCAATTAAAACGAACAAATTTTTTTTAAAAAAATTGTTTCTCTGCCATCATAAAATTCGGGTGGTTTTGATTACTTTCATTTTCATTGTTTTTATTTTGGAGAATGCATGACGAAATGTGGACATGGGTAGCTACAGTGTGCTGTGAAAGCCCCCCACTTCTCCTTGGGAGTTTTAGTGGGAGGTCTCTTCACTATGTGACCCAGGCATGGCCATGGTGCAGAGCCACCAGCAAAGGAATGCTGTCCTGAGGTCCTGAGATGGAGACTGGTTCACCCCTCAGTGTGACAGCAATACGGACAGCCAAGCTGAGAGCCCCGGAGAGCAGACTGGAGATGGCTGACTAAGGCCTTCAGATAGGACAGCCCAGACAGCAGTATTCTTAAATTTTCAAAATCAAAGGGGAATCCACACTTGACACATACCATGTAGCTGTCTGTGGAAAGGTCTTGCTGCTCTTCACAGTTTTGAAGGAGGCTCCCTGGCATGTGAGAGCAGGGAAGCAAGGGCCAGCGATGTGTGAGGCACTTTGTGCTCAAAAAACTGGCCCCAAACAGCACAGCAAACAGCAAAGCCAAGCAAGGGAAAGGAAAGATGCACACAGAAGGTGGGAAAGAGAACTGACCTCAGGAAGCCAATTTCAAGACGTATTAGAAAGGATATGTGCTGAAATAAAAATATGCTGTGCAGAGATATTCAGTTCATCAAAGTAAAATATATTCCTGTAATTAAAAATATGGTAAGAAATCCAACAGAAGGGCTCGATGATCAGAGTGAGGAAATAGTCCAACAAGCAATCTATAATCAGAAAGAAATGAAAATAAGAGAAAAAAACAGAAAATTGATACAGAAGATGGAACACTAAGTAATAACAGTAGTCTTAAAAGTTGGGGCTGGGATTGTGGCTCAGAGGCAGAGTGCTTGCCTAGCACGCCTGGGACCCAAGTTTGATCCTCAGCACTACATAAAAATAAAGCATTGTGTTGGGTCCATCTTCACCTAAAAAAATAACTATTAAAAAAAGTAGAAAATAGAGGAAAGGAATCACTAATGGGATCAGTTGACAGCATTTACGTGAAAGTCAGGTATTACCACATTAAAAGGCTTTCTGAGACCACGGTAAGGTGGTGAAGATGGTTAACTATTCATAACATGCAAGGAAAGCAATTTCTCCATAAGCTTCTGCAGAGGCTAAAAGGAAGAAGTACAATGGCTTTCAGTTTCTCACCAACAAATTGAAATTGGAGATTTTCAAAGTAGAATATTGTCGCTAATCCAAATGTCATTCACACAGAGGCTAAAATAAATATTTTTAAGGTCATAAAAGTTTAACTTCTCTAGGAAACTTTTTATTTTTTATTTTATTTATTTTTTTTAAAGAGAAAGTGAGAGAGATAGAAAGATAGAGAGAATTTTTAATATTTATTTTTTAGTTTTCGGCAGACACACAACTTCTTTATTTGTATGTGGTACTGAGGATCGAACCCGGGCCGCACGCATGCCAGACGAGCGCACTACCACTTGAGCCACATCCCCGGCCCCTAGGAAACTTTTTAAAAGACTCTGTGTTTCTGTAAAAATAGAAAATAGAAGATGTGAGTTAAGGGGTGCAGGTCCAACAAGCAGCCGGGGAAGGTCTGGGAGCTGAGATGGGGCTGTGCCTGTGACATGGAGGACGACCAGGGCAGAGCAGGCCGAGCTGACCCCAGCAGACACAGATGTCAGTCTAGACTCATATACAACCTGATGAGTGACTTTTCTGAGGTGTAGATAAGTTAAGCAATAGTTATTCTCTAGATTTCACACTCTCAAGGTATAATTGTAGTGAACTATGTTTGTGCATGATCATTAACTTGAAATGCCTTCTCTCTGCTCTAAAGAGTATGAAATAATTTATTCCCAACCCATATTTGTGCAGCCTTATATGTTTTATTCCGGTGATTTATAAGCACTGAATCCTCTATTGGGAATATCCAACTCTCCATTTTTGCATATTCTGCTGATTTCCTGTCTGTAGCAGTATTTCTTTTCTTTTTGATACAATCTTAGTTTTTCCATTTGACGTATTTACTATTCTTCTTGCTGTAATATTAGAGAAATAAGAATAAATTTCAGTATTTCTAAGTTGTGCTCTAGAACTCTGCTCTCGGATCTACCAAGGGGAAGAAGAGGGAGCCATTGCAGACACTAAGACTTAAATGACTAAATGATCCAGTCACATCTAGTGTGGGAAGCTCAGTGCTCAGAGCATGGACAGACGGTGTTTGGGGACCTACATAGAGGAACTGCAGCAAGATCCCTGTTTTGGAGAGAATGTGCTCAGCAAGTTTAGAGCACGAACTTGCCCCCAGTCTCCTGGGACAGAACTGGGAGCCTGGGGCCTCATTAAGCCCTCTGCTTCTTCCTCTAGTTGCTTCCAGCAATTAGCGTGTTTTCTGTTTCTTGTGTTCTCTGTGTCTCCTGGTACAGCCTGTCTGTTGAACTGAGCAGGAAAAGACAGCCAAGGGTCTTCTGTTTGCTTGGAAGCGTAGGAATTGCAAGGTGATTTGTTAGTTTTTGTTGCATGCAGTACTGGGCACTGGACCCAGGGTTGGTCCACCACTGAGCCACATCCCCAGCCCTTTTTATTTTGAGACAAGGTCTTGCTAAGTTGCTGAAGCTGGCCTGGAACTTGTGATCCTTCTGTGTCACTCAGCCTTGTAGCTGGGATTACAAGCAGGACTACAGTGCCTGGCCAAATTGAAGATTTTGATTGATTTTTCTGCCTGGTTTTATTTGAGAAATGTATTTGATGATTTCATTTTCATGAAATTGATGCAATCCCACTGGCAAATCTCTTTATTTACTTATTTATTTTTTTGTTGGCACAAACTCGTATTAATGAATTAGGAATATACTTACATAAAGAAGCTTTTAAGTAACATTTCCTAGTGAACTTCTGAATCTCTGTGTTAATTAAACTACAGATGTGGGCTGACTTTGCTGTTTCAGACAGGGAAGAAATTAGCCTCAAGGATTCATGCTGCTCCCCAGAGAACATGCCTCCTGATGCCCATGTGAGTCCATGGGAAGACTCAGGGGAGCCTTCATCTGCCCTGGGCATGGTAAGAAAGTGGAGATGAGGAAGCATTGTTCTCACCTCTTTGCCCACAGGTGTGGGTTGCAAGGCTTGTGACAATAAAATACCACTGGAGGCTGGGTGTGCTGGCACATGCCTATAAAACTGGCAGCTGGGGAGGCTGAGATAGGAGGACTAGAGTTCAAAGCCAGCCTCAGCAACAGCAAAGTTCTAAGCACCTCAATGAGACCCTGTCTCTAAATAAAATACAAAGTAGGGCTGAGAGTGTGGCTCTGTGATCCAGTGGCCCTGAGTTCAATTCCAGGTATTAAAAACAATTATGAAAATTACGGATTACTCTACATTTTTGGTTTAAAGAAGCTTATGAGGACATTCCTTATCAAGGGGGAAAAAAATACAACTCTGGTTTTCTTGTTTTCTGTCACAGGCCAGAGGAAAAACGTGGTTGTACAAAACAGAAGTGTGACTGATTCCCTGTAATTTCTCCTCTGTCCCTCCCTTGAGCCCAGGGATCCCATGGGGAATGTGAATGCCCTGGAGTACCAAGCCCTGTAGCATTCATTGTTGCTTGGATACTTGATGACTGTCATTCTAACTCAAGTGAGAAGGAACCTCAGAATAGTTTTCATTTACAGTTTTCTGTGGGTTCAATATATTGAACATCTTTTTCATATGACTAATGGTCTTGAGAATATTCTGTTTACCTCATTTGCCCCTTTATTGATTGGGATATTTGGTCTTTGGTGTTAAAAAATTTTTTAAATTTCTTTACATATTCTGCATACTCATCTCCTATTGGAGGAGCAGCTGGCAATGACTTTCTTTCATTCTGTGGGTTCTCTCTCCTCATTGTTTATTGTTTCCTTTGCTGTGCAGAAGTTCTTAATTTGATTCCCCTTATTTTATTCTTTGTAAAATTTCCTGAGCTCTAGCAGATCCATTGAGGAAGTCTTTGCCTGCACTTAAATGTTGGTCCTATATTTTTCTGTAGCAGTTGCAATTTTTTTGGTGTAATATCTAGATTTTTGATCCATTTTGAGTTAACTTTTGTGCAGAGGTAGAGATGGGGATCTCATCTCATTCTCCTATGTCTGGATATTCAGTTTCCTGGCACCATTTGCTAACAAGGCTGTCTTTCCTCTGACATAATTTTGGGGACTTTGTCAAGAATTTGATGACAAACTGTGGCTTTGTCTCTGTGTCTTTTATTCTATTCTAGTGGTCCAGTACCTGTTTTTATTGTAGTACCATGCTGTTTTGGTTACTATAGCTCTGTAGTGTAATTCAAAATCAGATATTGTGATGTGGGCAGCATTGCTCTTTTTTGTTCCGGATTGCTCTAGCAATTCTGGGTATTTAACTATTCCATATGACTTTTAAGGTTTTTTTCCCACTATTGCTGAAAAATCCTGTAATAATGTCATTGAAAAAAAAATACAATGATGAAAATACATACTCACACATATACATATATACATATACCTAATATTGGAGGTGAAAATCAAAGTTAACACAGTGGGAACCTAGAAGAAATAATACATGAAGAATCTTCTTTTTACCAAGAATATTAATCAAAAGAAGTTAAAAATGCTGGTCAATTTAAGGTACTTGTTTGACCCAGAAAAATAAAGACAAAACTGTAAAGTCCACCAAAGTAGAGAATCAGATAAAAGACACCTGAGCAGAGGGGGGTTAAAGAACTGCAGGCTCAGTGCTGGGCAAATGGTTGGAAGTAAAGCGTCCCCTCCAGCAGGTCCAGGAAGGCTGGAGAAACTGTCCATCTCAACCCATAGCATGAGACATGTGGTTGTGGATGTGACTGAGAATAACTAAGTCCCATGAAGACACAGGCTCATCTCCTCCAGAGAGAGGTGGCAGGATCATCATGGAGGAGATAGACACCAAAGAGAGGACTGAGTGACCCTCATGGACATCCAAGCCAGGAGGGCTTACAGGCACCCCAGCCAGACCCTACCTGCAATTGCAAAGCACACCCCTAGCAGAGAAGCACACCTGAGAACACTCAGGTCTGAGAGGCTCAGGAGCCAGGCTGCCAGTGCCCCTCTGCTTCCCAGGCCTCAAAGCTCCCCGTGCTCCTTGTTCCTGGCTGAGTCGTCTTGCGTGGCTCTGTGGTCCTCATGCCTCCTTTTACTCTCTCTCTCTCCCGTGATTTCCCTGGGTTTGAAATTCCCAGGTGTCTTTCAGTCCCTTGACCTGATTCTTGGGGAAACTTCCTAATTTCACCTAAGGAGACCAGGCGTAAGAATGTTCAGGTTTGGAAAGACTCGAGCTGCCCAGGACCTTTTTTTTTTTTTTTCTTCTAATGCTGAAAGAAGCAGGAGGACAGTCAGAAGGCACATTTCTGCCATTCTAGGCTCAGGACTGGTGGGGACACTGGCAGCCTCTGGCAGCCTCAGGGAATTGGGCCAAGGCACTCAGATGCAGGCACAGAGTTTGTGAGGGGATGCCTCCCAGGAGACCAGGAGCAGATAATGCCCACCTAGGAAGCATGGCTTACCAACCACTCACCACCCATGGGCCACGGGGGCTTGATTCAGAAAATGACTTGGCAGCAAGGAGAGCATTTTCCATAATTGTCCTGCAGATAAGGCTTTTAGAAAAGGGAGACTAACCCAAAGGAAACAGCCAAAACAGTAATGAAAATGAAGGTGGGAAAACTTCTCCAAAGAAGAAAACACTGTCCTTATTTTTGACGTTCCTCATCCAGAATGCAGAAGGTGCTCACGTGTTCCCTCAGGGATCTGGGACTGAGTAGCCATGATGTGTGGGTTTCCTGTTCTTGCTTTCCCCCAGGAGTGGGTGCTGCTGTCGAGGACTCTACAAAAGGTGCCGTGTGTTTGGTGCTCACAGAGAGGGCCCTCGGAGAGCTCCACTTGGGGATCAAGGCCAGAGCCAGGAAGCATTAGGCTTCTCAGCAGGTGGGTGCCACCCCTGGGTGATGGTGGGTAGTGGAAAGAGGCCACAGTCAGGAGAGGAGAGAAGGAGCAGTGTGGACAGATGGGATGTTAAATGTGAAGGAAGGAGGAGAACTCATGCTCAGGGTACCATGTTGCCTGAGTGACTGACAGGGTGGAGTACTGGTGGAAGCCAAGACAGAAACAGTCCCATCATGCAGTTCCCTGTGGACCTTCCTTGGTAACACCTGCGCCTGGAAACAGCAATCATCATTTGACTTCATCACCATTGAGCAGAAATGCTTTTGCCTTTTACATGCTTCATATTTTCATGTAATTATTTTTTTACTGATTAGCATTATACTACATGAATATATAACAATCATTTTTATTCTGACATTGAATATTTGTGACTGTGAAGAAAGTAACTGCCATGAAGATTTCTATGGTGACCTATTTTGCTTTTTTTTTTTCTGATTAGTGGACATATAATCTCAGTCATCTTGGATATATTCTTGTGACTAAAATTGCTTGGTTATGGGTAATGTCTATTTTTAAAAGAAACAAACATTTTCCAGAATAGCTTTAACACCTTATTTACAAGTCAATGACGCATCAGAATTCCCCAGTGCCCAAGGATGACGATAAGTCAGTACTTTGCTGAAAACACTGGAGTGAAGTTGTGCAGAGTGTGATCCAGCAGCTAATAAGCCCAACCTGGCTGCAGTCACAGGGGAGAAAAGATACATTTGGTGTGAAATGTTCTGGAGAGACTGACAAAACCTTCAGATCCACTGTCAATATTTTTACTCATGGGTGTGTGCAATGGCTTCTCCTTCATTTTTGGTTGAGATACTTGTTGAACATGAATGGCTCACTGGTAACAGCTCCTAACATGATGTGCAACAATAGACCCAGCCCCCACCCGAGCAATAAAGTTGCATGGCTGCTCACATCCTTCCACTCCTCACATACCCTCTTCAACCTGCCCCTTCATTCTGAATTTCTAGTTTATCATCCTATGGCCACAAAGATCTGCAGAGAAGTGGGGATTAGCCCAATGTGTGTCTACAAGGCACCATTGAACACACAGGCACTGCTCCCCATGGACAGGCCAACACTTCCCGCCCACGAGAATCCCAACCTTCTCCCACTGTTCACCCACTCTTACTTCCTGCACAGCTGCGATGCTTCTAGTGACACACTGGTTGACGGAGCCTGTTGCTGGAGTGCTGGGCATGCAGCACGTGTCTTGTACTTCTGTGCGCCTCGGCCTCCCCAGCTGTTGGTGACGTCTGTCTGTGAAGCTCTTATAGGTGTGGCCAACTCATTCCCACTGCTGTCTTGTGTGTGGAATCCTGTTCCATGACTCATATGACTTACCAGAGCTTCCCCTGGTGACAGGGACAAGCTGCTCCTCTTTGGGACACCTGCAAACACTGGTGGTGAGGGCACTCCAGCATTCGACCCCGGGCACACATCTTGATGCATGTCAGATTGACATTTGCCAGAGAGTAGAATAGCAAGATCCTGATGTCTCTGAACATTGGGATGAAAAAAAAAGGTCATTCAAACCATCCAAGGAATGGAGATTAAAATAAGGTATGATAAAACTTAGAGAACATTATGAGCTATATGAACAAATATTAAATTTGTATTACCACCAAATAACAATTCAGAATTATGAAAGTTCTACATAAAGACCAAAATCTTTCCTAAGGAAATATTAACATTGCTGAGAAAAAAATGAATTAAATCATAGCTAATGGAGAAACATAAATTCCCTACCAACTATATAATTTTTTAAAAGGGGGATTTTCTCCAACTTGCTTCCTAAATTCATTCAATATTGCCCTCCATTAAATTCCCTCAGTGAGTCAGTGTGTGTGTGTACATGTGCACACTGCAGAACTTTTAATCATGTTAGAGAATAAAGTACTCCAAACAGACTTCATTTTTCCAGTTGTCTTCCAATTCCACAATTGAAATTGTTTGTGCTATAGAGTAACAGAACTTACTTAAAATTTGATAATTAAGTAATTATTATTGTTGAGCAAATACAGGTCAATAAAGCAAAATTGGGCAACTACAACAGAACTCATGCCCTGATTACTGACTTAAGGACAAAGGAGACTGTGGGAAAGCTCTTGTCTTTGTGTGGAAACCGGTTGATTCAATTGAATATCCACATACACTTAAAGAGACTTATTTTGTAGCTAATCTCTAAAACCAGGAAGCTTTTTATCTCAATATTTAAGGTACAGCAATAATTTCAAGAAGATAATGTAGGCAAATGTTATCAGGGTTTAGGTAAAGAAGTATTTTTTAAATTTTTTTTAATTGTAGGTGGATAAATACCTTTATTTTATTTACGTGGTGCTGAGGATTGAACCCAGGGCCTTACATATGTGAGACAAGAACTCTACCACTGAGCCCCAGCCCCAGCCCCTAGGTAAAGTAGTATTTTATATGTGGAAAAAAAAATACCTTGCCAAGCATGAAAAAAAATTGATAAGCTAAAGAAAGATTTACTTTAAACTATACAATGAATTGAAATGCAAGCAGCTCAAACCAGCTGAAATAGCCATGTAGCTATGCTGTGAAAGAATCTCCACATACCTAGATAATGTCCCAGAGCTCAGTAAACAAGGCCAATCATCTTTTTTTTTTAAATTTTAATGTTATATATGACAGCAGAATGCATTAGATGAAAGGATAAAGAAAATGTGATATTCTCTTTTACTGCTGAGTAATGTTCCATTGTGTATATATGCTACATTTTTTTTAATCCATTCATCTATTAAAGGGCATCTAGGTTGGTTCCACAGTTTAGCTATTGTGAATTGTGCTGCTATAAACATTGATGTGGCTGTGACCCTGTAGTATGCTGTTTTTAAGTCCTTTGGGTATAGGCTGAGGAGTGGGATAGCTGGGTCAAATGGTGGTTCCATTCCCAGTTTTCCAAGGAATCTCCATACTGTTTTCCATGGGGGCTGCACCAAGTTGCAGTCCCACCAGCAATGTATGAGTGTGCCTTTTCCCCCACATCCTTGTCAACACTTATTGTTGTTTGTATTCTTAATAGATGGCATTCTGAATGGAATGAGAAGAAATCTGGATGGATTTGCATTTCTCTAATTACTAGAGATATTGAACATTTTTTTATATATTTGTTGATTGATTATATATCTTCTTCTGAGAAGTACCTGTTCAGTTCCTTGACCCATTTATTGATTGGGTTATTTGTTTTTTGGTGTTAAGATTTTTTTTTAAGAGAGAATTTTTTCAATATTTATTTTTTTTTAGTTTTTTGGGGTCACAACATCTTTGTTTTTGTATGTGGTGCTGAGGATCCAACCCAGGCGGTATGCATGCCAGTCGAGTGCGCTACCTCTTGAGCCACATCCCCAGCTCTAGTGTTAAGATTTTTGAGTTCCTGGGCTGGGATTGTGGCTCAGCGGTAGAGCACTCGCCTAGCACAGGCAGGACCAGGGTTTGATTCTCAGCACCACATAAAAATAAAGGCATTGTGTTGTGTCCATCTACACCTAAAAAATAAATATTAAAAAAAAAGATTTTTGAGTTCCTTATATATCCTAGAGATTTATACTGTATCTGACAACCATGTGGTAAAAATCTGTTCCCATATTGTAGGCTCTCTATTCACCTCACTGACATTTTCTTTTGCTGAGAGGAAGCTTTTTAGTTTGAATCCATCCCATTTATTGATTCTTGGAATTAATTCTTGTGCTATAAGAGTTTTTTTAAAGAAGTTGGGGCTTAATCCTAGTTCAATCATCTTGCAGTGTCACTTCACAGCATTGTTAGTCAGTGTTGGAAAGATATGAGCAAAACTTAAATGATGTCCATCATCACTTACCACTTCAAACTCAGAAGGTCTCAAGTTAATAAGAGAAAATAACAAAAGTTGCCCCATACATAAAGGAGAGTCTTTTACGGCTGGTTGGGAAAGCCATTGTAGGAGACATTTTTGTATTATCTAAAAAATTAAGCTCCACATTCTCTTTGTCCTGCCAATTTCACTCCTAGGTGTAGATACCCCAAATTTGCAAAAATATTTACTGAACACATGCACAAAAGTGTCTGGAGAGCATCATTTCCATCATCACAAAAATGAAAAGTAGTCTAACATCTTCTAACATTGAAACAGAATGAACAGGTAATTTTGCACCAAATCTAATATTTAGGTACCTATTATTGTATGGATGAATTTCAGAAATACAATTCTGGAGAAAATAAGACAAATGTAGCACATGCTGTCTGATCCCATTGACATGTACTTCACCTTATTAGGGAAACTAAAGGAAAAGTTAGTGCTTGCATTTTCACAGGAGAGGCAGAGCTCTCAGAGGTGCGCTCATTACCCTCCCTGCAGCAACCACCAAGGGCATGGCAGGGATTGACCATCATGGCCTGGCTCACCTTGGAGTGAGCAGGTACACACAGCACCACAATAGGGTGTGGGGGTGCATGTCTTGGTAAGAGGGCTTGGGAAAGAGCACGAGCCCTGAGCCCACAATGTGGGGTGGTGGTGGGAGGGTCACTGTTCCTGCAGTCAGCCAACAGGAACAAGCCTATGAGGGATCTTCTCATATCCCATGGACAGGGAGGGCACAGGAGGTCAAAGCTAACAGTAACTGGTGTCAGTGTGACAGCCGGGAGTGTGCTGGCTTGGAGCTCTAAGACTTGGCATGTGCCTTGGTTCCTCTGCCCTGACCTGATTACAGAGGGTCTTGTGTTGTGTTGGCCTCTCATGGTCAACAGCCGTCCTGGGTGTGATGCTGATGGTTTGTTTCCTGCTGATGCTGTAACACTGAACACACCCTCAGTGACTTCAACAGTTCAAGTGCATTGCCTTCCTTCTGGAAGATACATGTCAAAATCGACCTCAGGAGACTAATAGCAGGCTGCCTCCTCCTGGAAGCCCTAGGGCAGAACTGTCCTTTCCCCATCCCACCTTCTGGAGACCCCTAGAGCTCTGGCCCCTGGCCCCCTTTCTCCATCCCCATCCATATTTGGAGTATTGGGTAAATGCCTCATTCCGGCATTTCAACCATTCTCTCTCCTGCCTCCTTCTCACTTTTAAGCATCCTGTCATTACTTTGGACTCACTTATATAATCCATATTTTAATATCAGCCTATTAGAAGCTTTAATTCTGTCTACAAACTTTTCTTGGCCATGTAAACTAACACACTGACAGATTCCTGCAATTGCTACATGGAAGTCTTTATGAAGCCATTTTCTCCCTACCATGTTGGCATTAAGTTAACTTTGCAATTTTAAAATAAATTCAAGGTCAGTTTTTAACAAGACCAAAGCTCAATTGCTAATCCCCCCTCAGCTCTGGATGCCTCAGGCTGTGTTCTCTAGCCACCTCCATTTCTCACCTCGACAATCTATACAGCAATTGGTAGGTAAGTTTACTTTGGCATATGCAGTTCACTATAGCAGTATGATTCTTTCACTTCATTCATTTATCTATTTCAATGAAGTTAAAATTGAAACTATTTCAATAGCTATTTAAAACATATTACAAATATTTCAACAGAAATAAGAAAATTTGACTTTAAAAGCAGACTGTACCCATGTGCTCTATCAATCACATTCTGCATCTGATTGGGATTGGACACTTTGCTAAAAGTCAGCACCTGTAGACAGGAAACACATCACAGAATCAGTCTGTGACACCTGGCAATGTGAGAGCTCTCCCCAGCACTGTTGCTGTTATAATGGATGTTGTTACCTAGACACAAAGATGCAAACATACAAATAAAGTAAAACTCTCTTTCATAAATGCAAATTGGCACCTGTACTTTAGCATTGATTCTCTTAAATTTAGTTAAAAGGGGACAAAAAAAATAGCTGAATTCTACCCTTGGCTTCATTTCATTCCAGTTATAGTTTTTGACAGTGGCTGATATCAGTGGTTCATTTTTTAATCTTCTCTTTTATTGAAATTCAGAAAAGAAATATCAGGATCCTATAACTTCACACATAGATGTGTTTTAAAATCATGACCTTTTCCCAGGACACTTATTTACATTTTCTTTTTACTCCGGAATGATCCTCTATTATTTTATGACTCATAGCTTTCTGAAGCATACAAATAAGTCAGAATCCTGGGAATCTTTAAAACAGCCCTGAAATCCAAACCTCTCTGACCCTGAAGTGTCACGTCACGTGGCTCTGGCTAATGAGAGTGCTTCCAGCCCCTGTGGGTACAGGTCACACACCCTGTAGCTGTGCATGGGCACTGATATACTCCAACTGGACACAGCAGCAGCAAGTCACTCCTGCAGTGCGAGGGGACTGCGACCATGCTTCTCACAGAGGACGCAGATGCAGCCTGCTGCAGTGAGTGTCCCCTCACGTGGGTAGGGGATGCCAGTCCTAGCACTTCATGCTCAACAAGTTTGAGAAAATCCTCTGTTCCCTGTTGTGCTTGTTACGCCCGGAGAGCTGCAGCGTGTGTTAGCTGGTGCTCACCAGCTGGATTCTTTAACAGCCCATGGATTCCCTCAAATAAAAGGTCTGTATGATATTATTTGCTACAGAAGATCATCTCAGTACACTGGGTATGAAACTTAACATTTTAATATCAAATTTTGGCGAAGAGTCTGAAAAAAAGTATAGAAAAGAAAATTACAGGCACTGCTTTAAATTTCCCATGATCACCCAAAAGCTTTTTTAAAAGGAAGAAGGGCAGGGGAATGCTGTGCTCCTCACAACATTGCAAAGACAGGGAAAAAGCAACCGTTTTCACATCACTCTAAGAAAAAGCTGTGGAAGCAGATGGAAATGTGGGTAAGAAATCTCCAAACCCATGAAGTCAGAGGGAAGAAAGAAAAAGGAAATTTTTGTTTTTCAGGATAATACATTTTTTCAACCCTGGGATTTGAGCTTCCTTTCCTCCTTTTAATGGCATGTTGTATTTTATTTTCGAGCAGAGTTAACGCTTTATTACTCTTTTAGCAACACTTTGTATCCATGATCATTGTTCTAGAAATGAACCCCAAATAATCCTATTTGCATAGCTTTGCAAATATTTTTAACTAGTGTCAACTTACTTCATTTGTGTAATATAAAATTAAACACAAGTAAAAACTTTGTAATGGACTGAAAAGTCATGGGAGTTGTTGAATTTATTCTCTAAAAATTCATAAGCCTCTCTTGCATGACTTAAGCAAAAGGATCACTGAAGTTGTCCTATTTCATGTGACATCTTATCACTTTATTAAAGTAAAAGCTGTAACATCTGTGGTCAAATGTCTGTTAAACGCACATAAATGCTCAGGAAAGTGCGTGGAAGTGCAAGGCGGCCACTGATGTGTACAGGAATAAGCAAAGTGTGCTGCCCACAGCCAGTGGGGGCACTAGTGACCCTCGAGAAGGAGGGAACTCTAACACACCAAGCAGCACCCATGCACCCGAGTCAAGGTCATGGACAGCAGGTAGTGCAAATAGACAAGGATGGGAGTGACTTCCTCCAGGTGCACTTCCTAGAGTCACAGATTTATAGAGGGAGAGAGAATGGAGGCTGCTAGTGGCCTGGGAGAAGAACGAGGAGTTCTCTCTAATGGTGCACGGTTCCATTTTGGGGAGATGAAAAGAGTTTTCTGGTGAGAGTTGTACCATTATGTGAATATACTTAATGTCACTGTGTCACTGTTCACTTAAAGATGTTTAATACAGTGCAAAAAATTAAAGGAACTTGCCCAACATCCTAAAGTTACTGAATTACATAATGATTTCTAAACAGGTTTTAAGCTTAGTGCATCTTTAACACTGAGAAGTTGGAGTAAGGAAGAATGGGTTAGGGTTTCCTCCAGCCTTGGGAAGCCAGTGAGAGCCATGGCCAGGGTTTTCATGTGGTCACCAGGCACACAGATCATGCTTCAGAGATTCGGGGGAGTGCAGAGCACAGAGGTTGGCAGGTGAAGACATATTTGACAAAGAAGTATGTCCACAGGATGGAGCAATCCAAGGCAGGATGCTCTCCAGTTATGGCTAGCATTTGGACTTAGGGTGGATCTTGGCACTCCCTAAGAGCTGCATACCTTCTACCATGTATGATGAAGCAGGCAGCATCCCTGAGGACAGACTAGTAGCCATATCTGTCCAGTTCTGGGCTTCTTCATCCAGTTCTAGCAGGAGAAGATCAAATACAAAAATTGACTTAAAGATTTTGATTCTATGGGGAATGAGGAAGAAATTAATGTTTCTGCACACTTTTGTAATAAAGAAGCAGGATTTTTCCTTACCCAGTAAATAGTGCATTTTTGCTACTGCCAGGAACAATACAAAGTACTGTTGAAGGATTAATGAGAGGGTGCATTGAGCAAGAGAGCTCCACACTAACAAACTCAAATAACACTGATTAAGTTTAAAACTGTGGAAGTGACTAAGGTACTACCAACTTCACATGAGGTTATGCTTCTGTCTGCAGACGCTGTCTTCCTGCCTTCTAGATCTGAGAAGGTAAGCCCTCCAGTTTTAGAAAGGGCTTTCCAGATTCAGTCGACGTCAGGGAAAACATTATGATTTGGGTAGTTTAACCAATTTTCATGTGTTTTAGATTTGGAATCTTCATTATTAAGTACATCATTTTTTGAAAGTAAGATATTGACAATTCATCTCTAACAATATTGATCATGTAGGACACCATTAAAGCATCAATGTGAATGACACATGAACACCATTTCCTGCTCACCCATTTATTTGGGCACCAATTAACTAAAAAGCCTCTCTTGCATGTCAGTTGCAACTTCTCAAGAATTAGAATTTGGTTTGCCAATTAATCAACACTCAACCTAGGAGGCATTTATCATGTGTAACTTCAAAATGACAAAAAAAAAAACCTTTAAGTTAATTTTATCTTGATTTAAACATGTTTGAAAAGTAGATGAAGCCGGGTGCGGTGGCACATGCCTATAATCCCAGCAGCTCGGGAGACTGAGACAGAAGAATTGCAGGTTAAAAGCCAGCCTTAGCAATGGTGAGGCACTAAGGAACTCAGTGAGACCCTGTTTCAAAATAAAATACAAAACAGGGCTGGGGATGTGGCTCAGTGGCCGAGCACCCCTGAGTTCAATCCCCAGCACCAAAAAGAAAAACAAGAAGAAAAATGAAAGATAAAGGATTTGAAATAGATTTCATTATTACACATGTGATTATTTAGAAGGATATAAATAACAAGGGGCATTTAAAAAATTAATCTCTCTCCTATGTTTCCACTGACAGTGTCTCTTCTGTTGTTTGAAATCATGGAAAGTGGGAACACCAGTTCTGACTTCATTCTCCTAGGTCTCTTGGGCCACTCCAGGGCCCAACAGTTTCTCTTTGGGATGGTGCTGACAATAGCTTTCACCTCCCTAGTGAGCAATGCCCTAATGATTCTCCTGATTCAGTGGGACCTCCGGCTCCATACGCCCATGTACTTCCTCCTGAGCCAACTGTCCCTCATGGACGCCATGGTGGTTTCCACCATTGTGCCCAAAATGGCTGCTGACTACTTGACTGGAATCAAGTCCATCTCCCCTGCCGGCTGTGGCTTCCAGATCTTCTTCCTTCTCACTCTGGGTGGTGGAGAGTGCTTCCTCTTAGCAGCCATGTCCTATGACCGCTATGTGGCCGTATGCCACCCTCTGCGCTATCCCATGCTCATGAGCTGGCCACTGTGTCTGAGGATGACCATGGGGTCCTGGTTCCTGGGAGCAGCTGACGGGCTGATGCAGGCAGTTGTTGCCCTGAGCTTCCCATTTTGCAGCAGGCGAGAGATAGACCATTTCTTCTGTGAGGCCCCCACACTGGTGCGCTTGGCTTGTGCTGACACGTCTGTCTTTGAGAATGTCATGTACATCTGCTGTGTGTTGATGCTCCTGGTGCCCTTCTGTCTCATCCTGACCTCCTACAGTCTCATCCTGGCTGCTGTCCTCCACATGCGCTCCCCAGAAGCCCGCAAGAAGGCCTTTGCCACTTGCTCCTCACACGTGGCTGTGGTGGGGCTCTTTTATGGAGCTGCCATTTCTAACTACATGAGACCCAAATCCTACAGGTCAGCTCACTATGATAAGGTGGTGTCAGCCTTCTATAGCATCCTCACCCCTATGCTGAACCCCCTCATCTACAGCCTGAGGAACAGCGAGGTCAAGGGGGCCCTAAGAAAGTGTATGGCCAGTGTGTGGCCTTGAATAATGACTACAAGGTCATCTACTTGCCCAAACAGGAAGGCCTGTACTAAGACCTTGGTATTTCTAGGGAGAAGGTATTTAACTTTCAAATATACATAGATATAGATATAAATATATTTTTTCTGCTTTACTCTGGATCATGCGTGAAGGTCCACACTTTGAGTTTGTTTACTGAGCTGACTTCAGCAGGTCAAACTGTGTATTGTTAAAACTCTGTCAATTAAAATGTCAGTAATATTTCTATGTTATGCACTACAGTGGTTTCTTTTTAAAATAATGAACTAAGTGTCCAGTAACTTTGAGGATTGAGGTTCTTTGCTGCCCGTCAGTGTAGGATTTCCACAGTTGGGAGCTTAGACTGCAGGCATCCTCTTCAGAGGTTTCCACAAGTCTCTGCACTTGCAGCTCACGCCCACCTCAAGCAACATGGCCCACTGAGGCAGGAAGGCGGAGCACCCCTTGGGACAGGAGCCTCAGCAAGGGAACGAGGCAGGGAGGCTGTGCAGTCCTGGAGGAGACATGGGCCTGGATAGCACTCTTCACTGCCCCTACGGCGTCAGCAGTGGGGGCTCTTCCCTAGTGTCCTTCCCCTCCTCCAGCCACGGCCAACCGCAGAACCTGTAAAGCGCTTCCTCGTGGACAGCAGAGCCTCGCCCCAACCCTGGTGCTAATGGAGGCTTGGAAATTAAAGGAAGCTTGGAGTTTGAGCTCCTGAGACGGGAGCCCCCAGCCAGCGCATATGGAGCTGCAGCGTCGCAGGACGGCGCCCCCTGCCGGTCCCACGAGGCTGTGCAGCTGCGCGGTTACCCTGGCCCTGGGCGTGGCCGCTCTGAGACTGTCTAGAGGCCGAGTGGCCGCAGGCGCTGTCTGTACCTGGGTGTTTCCCTCCAAGGTCAGGTCGCTGGTCAGAGTCCCGTGTCGCACTTCGGTGGGTCTGCTGTTTTCCTGCCAGTGGTCCTCCCTGGCTGGTGCCTTCGCGTTCCTCGGCCTGGCCCATCGCTTAGCGGAGAGGTGTCTGCGCAGTGTGCAGTGCGAGCCTCAGTGACCGAGCTGTCTCCAGCCTCTCTATGTGTCACATGCCTCTGCTCCTCTAGGCGATGGCGGTGACTTACTCAGCCCCTTTTCAGAGCGTTTGCTGACTTCAGCCAGCAATGAACACGGATCCTAACTGTTCCCAGTATTATCGAAACTTTTCCATTTTGGCCAATTCTTGTGAGCACTTGGCTTTTCATTTGAATTTTCCTGATGAAGAATGGGCCTTGAGGACTTGTCCTTAGCGGATTGTCTATGTACTTATGTTCCTTTTTGTGTTTTGAACTATTTCAGTTTTGGAAAAGGAGTCTGTGGATACTTCCAAACCAAACACAGCCATAGATTTCATAACAAAAAGTATAGAGCACTCAGAACACTACTGGGAGTTTTAGAAAAAAAAATCATGAATTTTCTGACATACCCTGTAAATAAATGCCCAAATAAATTAATATGTATATGTGTGATATTTCTCTTCCACCTCCTCTCTTTTGCTAGAAACTGTAACTTTATTCCTTTTAATTATGATTTCTTACAAACTACTGGTCTTCCATTGGAGGGCAGATTCCACTGAAAATCTAAGAGCTTTTTAAAATTGGGACTTGGGTGTTTTGGAACAATCTTTGTTTAACAAATGTTTACATACTCCCAATAATTAATAAGGAATAATTTGACACCTTTAAATAAATTGTTGAATTTGCAAAGAAAATAAATTTGGCTATGCATTTTTAATAGACCTATCTTTCACACATATTTGTGTGATCTTCAAAGACAAAGCTAGTGAATTAAAAAACCATCCCAAGGCTGTGGTTTAAAATACCACCTACAGTGATTACTGTTGTGTTTCTTTTCTCCTCTTCTGCTAATCTTGTCTTGATCTGGTTCCCATCTTCACCACCTTTCCTTCTCTTGAATATGTCTCAATGTTGTCCCTGGTCAGGTGATGGAAGCTGCAGAGGACTCCAAGCAGAGCAGGAATAAAATATGCTGAGTAAACAGAGCAGGGTGCAGAGGCTCAGAAAAACTTTATTTTTTCTCTTAAAATTGTTTTTTCTTGATCTTTTTTCTTCTTGTTATCATCATTACCATAAATTTAATTCTACATGATTAATTGATGGCAAAACAGTCCATCCCTTCTCCCCTGAGAGCCAGCCTTGCCATTGCTCCCCCTGGAGTGCCAGGGATGCCCTAGGTGTCCACCACTGTCACCATGATACTTAGGCCCGCTCCCGCCCCCTCCTTCCCAGGCCATGCCTTGGGGACTGGCTCCTTCTGCTGCCCTATGGAAAGACCACTGTTTTCTCCCTGAGGCCGCTTGCCACAGGGCTCCCAGTGAGGACCTGCCTCCTGTGCTTCTGATTACTAGTTCCAAATGACTCTTGTGCAGTGCGTTTGCCAAATCCATCCCATCTGAAAGAGTGCCAAGTCCAGGCAGCTCTGGTGCCCTCAGCCACTCCCTTGGACGTGTCTCTTTGCACAAGCCAGGGCTCAGGGCCATTGGGGTGAGGGTGACTGATGCCCCAGTGAGTAGAGGACACTAACTGAGAAATGCTGCCTGTGGTGTTTACCTGGTGAGGTCCAGGGAGGTGGAGGTGGCCCTGCAAGTGCACAGTGGGACTCGGGGCTCCTGGGTGAGCCTGCAGCAGAGCGCACACCCACCTCAATGCCTCACCAGTGCACTGGGCATCCATCCTGCCAGGCCTGCCTGGTTCTGGGGGACTGATCTGTTTGCCGAGAGCATGAGGTCCAGTGGAGGGGGACTTTACCACTGAATTTAGAGAACTGAAGACGCTGAAGCCTCTGAGAGTGCTGGGTGGAGGGTGTGTGCTGCAGAAAGCAGCCAGGCTTGGAAGGGAGGCAGGTAGGTAAGATCCACCACCCAAACTCTCAGACGCAGTGGAAGGCCTGCAGACCAGGACTTAGGAGGAGTGAGGAAATGTGATGGAGCAGAGTGTGTGTGTACTTAAAAGTGAGTTCCAGAAGAAATGTCTGCATTAGGAGGAAACTGTATGTGTATGTGGCAGAACTAGAGGCAGCTAATTAATTCAGTTTTCTTTAAAATAATATTTTAAATTTTCATCTCATAAAATGGTGCATGCTAAGCATTTTGAGTAACACGTACTAGAATTGTGCTTGGTTGTGGGTTCCTCAAATTACAACTTAATAGAAATTTTCAGAGCAGCCAATAAATGTCATGAGAGGCAGTAGAAATTTTCCCTTCCCAGATCTCACTTGCCCAAGTTAGTGAATTTTATTTTCATTAATATGTTCCTAGAATAAATTCTGATTTCAAAATGTACAACATTCTTCAATAAGTACATGTATATATACATATATATAAACATACATACTGTTTCCCTTCTGAGTTAAAAATTAACTTTATGCCACAAGTCAACTTTCAGAAATTAATTCAATACAACAAATTAATAACAATTTTATTTCAATAAATGTAACACCAATGGCAAATATCAGTAGATTAAAAGAAATATAAATGTATAAAGTATAACACAAAATTTTGGCTTTGTTAATATAGAACATTTAGAGACAATGATATTCATGACCTATTTCTCCTAACAAAATCTGAGAAATAACCATAAAAAAATTGAACAATGGTTAACTAAATTTTTCTGCATCTAGTTGAAATTTCCTATGTTACAAAACAAGAATCTGAAGACTTTAGGGGCGAGGGGGTACTGGGGATTGAACTTAGGTACACTGGACCACTGAGTCACATTCCCCAGCCCTATATTGTATTTTATTTAGAGACAGGGTCTCACAGATTTGCTTAGTGCAAGTGATTTGCTTTGGAAAACTGCTTTTAGTGAGGCTGTCTTTGGACGTGTGATCCTCCGGTCTCAGCCTTCCAAGCTGCTGGGATTACAGGCGTGCAATCTCATGTCTGCTCTCAAGACTTTTGATTTATAGGGGTGGGAAAGAGTTTCTGTGTCACCAGCGAAGTCCTGGTGTGACTATATTTACTCCTGAGTTTGGGCTCTGAAAGAATTCTCTTTGTCTACTGTGACCTTTCAATCTTGGCATTGATCTTGACATTGAAATTTCTTCTCCTGTTCATACCCTGTAGTGTTCTGATTGGCCTATTGCTTTCTTTCTATTACCTCCCTGCCCTTTTTTAAATGAAATTACCTAGAAGATTTATGCTGATGTTTTTCTCTATTCTTTTCTCCATACCACGGTCTATGTTTCCTATTTCCTTAAAATAAAGTGTCTGTTTTGACCTTGAATCAAAGTCTCTGTGAAGCATTAACCACACTGGTTAAACTTCAGATGTAACTGACTCATTGCTTATTTTAAATGATAAAACCTTAGGTATACAGAGATGCTTAGAAAATTTTACAAGATGTTATAGAAAAGCAGATTTAAAAGTTCATTAAAAAGTATTAAAATCATGTGGAGAACATATTTTGGGGCCAGCTTCCAAGGTTACAGAGGAGAGGTGGGTAAGAAGTCTGTGGTGCATGTCTCTCCAACATTAACAAGGATTTGTGGATCGAGGTGGGGAAACAGACTTCACCCTGGGAAAGAGTTGCATGTCCAGGGGAGAAGCTGCCAGGTGTGTACCAGGTTCTTTCTCCCTCCTTACACATTTAACTAGCTTGCTGCTAGAGCACTCATCTTTGGTTTCAGGTGTAACTCTGCCTGTCAATCCAGATGCCACTGAATGGCACAGAAGGTATAGTTTCATTAATAATCCTGGCATCTTAGGAGTGTGCTCCAGACCTGGGGTGATGGGTGGGCACAGTTGTGAAATGTGCCTGTGGAAATTCTAGATGCCTCATAGAAATTGCACCTGGAGGTAGAAGCAGGACACTGAGGGAGACAGGAGTGAGCGATGTTGGCTTCCCAGGGCTGCAGGGAAAATGTGGATGGCTGGTAGATGCAGTGAACACCACAGTAACACAGTCAAGTCAGAAATGCACAGGAGGAAGAACTTAGGAGCAACTGAAAATATTTGATGTCCATTTGAAAATTCTGTCTGTGGTAAGTCTTTAATGGCACCTGCAATGGGCACGGGGTCTGCTAAAGACAGGGATCTCAGTAGTAAATGGTCAGGGGGTGACTTCAATAAAGTGGAAAATTAATTGGAAAAGCAAAACCAGAGGGAAAATATGCTTCCAGAGACACAGTATTGCTCAGTTTGAGTTGCGAGTGATTTTCACTGATTTAGGAAATGTTTGTGACCAACCATCTCACAGGAGGCACATTGCCTGAAGTCTTCACCTGAGTGAAGGTTCATCAAGGTTTCTGAGCTGTGGGTCAGAGCCTTTGGAACAGCCAGGACAGGGGCACAGGCAGGGTCCCAAACCTCACTCAGCGCTGGTCTTTTTGACTCACTTCTAAGTCATTTAATTAAAAAAAGGACCACAGCAAAATGCTGCTACCAGTCCAGGGAATTAGAAATAAGGTTAAGAATTGATCTAGTGCATGATACAGAAACAACATTTATAAAAAATATACGCAAGGCTAAATCATTTATACACTGTTAGTGACTTAATTTTCATATGTGCAAATATAAAAATTAATTATATTTAAGCTCAATAGTAATTGTCAATGAGATGATCAATTTTTTGTTGTTCTTAATTATATATATATATATATCAATTATATGTCTATATATTAATTAGACATATCAATCATAGATGTATATAATCTCCATATTGAGGGAGAGATTATATATACAGAACATTACAAATAAGTATAAAGTAAGGATACAAGTAACCACCTTCCAAGTATAAATAAATGAACACCTATGACTTCCCATATGTAGAATAAAAAAGTTATGATTCAAATTCTACACAATAAGAAAACATAGAAAAGTAAAATATATTTGTAAATATATATTGTTGATTTTGACTACATGTAGCTTTCATTTCTTACATATAAACAAGGACAATATTTAAAATCCTCCTATATTTCATCCTCTGTAAGTTTTATCTACTTAAAATTTTATTTAAAATGAAGTTTCATTGTCATGATATTTATGTGTCTATTTTTTTAAAGAGAGATAATTTTTTTAATATTTATTTATTTATTTATTTTAGTTTTCAGTTGTCACAACATCTTTATTTTTTATTTTTATATGGTACTGAGGATCAAACCCAGTGCCCCATGTATGCCAGACGAGCGCACTACCGCTTGAGCCACATCCCAAGCCCCTATGTGTCTATTTGTGTATTTACTCATTTGTTCATGGGCTGCTGTGGAGTATGCTCTTGAGGGAGGACTCTCACATCCCAGGCTCATGGTAGAGTGGTCTCTCTAGCATGGTCATGAGTTCAGCACCCATGATTGAGCAACTGCTGAAGGCCAGGTCTGTCCTGGTCAGTGTCCATCATGAGGTTAACCCTGGTGGAGAAACGACAATGAGAGGTGAGTGGAATTGACCTGTTCATTTAATAAACAGAAGGCGAAGGTGGGCTGCAAACCCCACACAGCAGAACAGTAAGGAGACCAGAGGAGTCCGGGTCCAGCAGGAGCATTGGGATTTTAAGAAGCCTGTGCAGGGTAGGCCTCTTTAAGAAGGTGAGAGCTGACCAAAGACTGGACTTCAGTTTGTTACGTGGAATTAACTGACACTTTGAGACCCAACATAGACTCAAAGGCCAATTGAGCAAGCTAAGCATGACTCAGGAGCAGATCAAGTGCAGGCTCGCTCTGTGAAACAAGCTATGAGTCTTGATTACAAAGCATGCATCAGTAACCTCACTTATCAGGCAGACCTATGTAAGTGACATCGAGATGCAGCACTGTTTTCTTTTTCTAATTAATTAATTATCTCTTTTTAGGAAAAGCAGAATCGAGATGAGGCCCGACAACCACAGTGCCAACACTGACTTCATCCTCCTGGGACTCTTCTCCTCTTCCCACTCCAGTCTGGTCTTCTTCTCCTTCCTGTTTGGCCTTTTCATTGTGACCCTAACAGAAAACGCCCTCATGATCCTGCTCATCCACAGGGACCCGCGCCTCCACACCCCCATGTACTTCCTGCTCAGCCACCTGTCCTTCATGGACATCCTGCACGTTTCCAACATCGTTCCCAAGGTGATCGCCAACTTCCTGTCAGGCCACAGAGCTATTTCCTTTGCAGGCTGTGGGATCCAGGTATTTCTGTCCCTCACGCTGCTGGGTGGTGAGTGCCTCCTCCTGGCTGCCATGTCTTGTGACCGCTATGTGGCCATCTGCCACCCCCTGCGCTACCCAGTGATCATGAGTGAGAAGGTCAGTGTGCTCATGGCTGCAGGGTGCTGGCTGGTTGCGACCCTCAACGCCATGGTGCACACAGGGCTGGTACTGCACTTACCCTTCTGTCACTCTAGAGTGATTGATCACTATTTCTGTGAAATTCCTGCCATGTTGAAGCTGTCCTGTGCAGACACCTCAAGCTATGAACGAGGGGTTGATATGAGCGCCATTCTATTTCTGCTGATTCCTCTCTCCATGATCTGTGCATCTTATGTGCAAATTCTTCTCACCGTCCTCAGGATGAAGTCATCAGAGGCCCGGAAGAAGTCCTTTTCCACCTGTTCCTTCCACATGGTTGTGGTCATAATGTACTATGGGCCCTTTATTTTCACATATATGAGACCCAAGTCATACCACACTCCAGGCCAGGATAAGTTCTTGGCTATATTCTACACCATTGTCACACCCACTCTCAACCCTGTCATCTACAGCTTCCGGAACAAAGATGTATTGTCCGCCATGAAAAACGTGCTCAGAAGTAGCTTCCCATATAGAAAATGAATAGGAAAAATGATGAACCTCTGTGTACCTTTACTTCCGTATTTCACAATTAGAGGACATCTATTATTATTTTCTCTGGGAAGAAACTAAAGCTTCTATCCCTTTAAGTGTGGAAAGAAATGCATGTTCAAAACACTAATAATAACACCTATGCAGCATGTTTTGCTCTTCAATCCATACCTAGCCTGTGTCTCCTTCTGTGCTGTATATAATCATCCGGGTACTTGCAGGAAAGACATCCAACATCTCCAGGCCCTGCCTCCGAACTTCAGAAATACCTTTTAAATTACACTCATGTACACACCATTTAAGAAACATGAACCTATGTGTGTCTCTATTTTTATGAAACTGAGTAAAGTTACATTTCAAAGCTTTACAAATCAACAAAAAAATGTGAAATTCTCAGAATTTAATTTTGTGGTTTGCATTGACATCTTTGTTTGCTGAGATATTCAAATGTGTATTGACACACCCATACTTGCTCTGATTGTAATAAAATAGAGTTATTTTTGCTAGAATTAAGATTACATATTCTTTAAAAACATCCAGAATGTTGTGCTCACTTCGGCAGCACATATACTAAAGTTGGAACGATACAGAGAAGATTAGCCTGGCCTTTGCACAAGGATGACAGGAAAATTTGAGAAGCATTCCATATTTTTAGATATGAAAAATTGTGGTATATATGTGTAATAAGAATTATAATGCAGGGGCTGGTGTTGTGGCTCAGTGGTAGAGTGCTTGCCTAGCATGTGTGAGGCACTGGGATCAATTCTCAGCATCACATATAAATAAATAAAGGTCCACCAATAACTAATAAAATGTTTTTTAAAAATAAAGAATTATAATGCAAAAAAAGTACATGTATAAAGACATGAACTGGTGTGAACATACTTTCTATACAAGATATGAAAATCGTGTTCTATATGTGTAATAAGAATTGTAATGCATTCCACTGTCATGTATTTTTAAAAAAATCAATTAAAAAAATCCAAATGTTGTCTCATTTCACATATACATAGTTTCATGTTTTACAAATGGTTCTAGAAATTTATTCTAAAATTATTTTAAAGAAGAAAATGTTTATTAAGATTTAATTTAATTAAAAAGAATTAATTCTAATAATTTACAGCAAAACCTAGAAAAACCACACTTTTTGAGGCAAATGTTCAAGTACATTTTATTATATTGAGCTCAAAGTCAATATTAAATAAATACTATAAAACATTTAAGCAAATGTGAAGATGTATAAATGGGTGAAAGTTGTTAATTTTTCTTTCACAATTGGAAATTTTAAAACAATAAGAATAAATATCAGCAAATTTTGGTAAATTTGATATAATAAAATGTAGATAAGTATAAAATAGGCTACAAAGTTTTAAAACAAGCAATCTGGCAATAAACATTAAGGACCTTTATTAGATTATTTTTGTTTTCAATCATATTTATAATGAGGTTGAAATCGAAATAAACAGTGGTCATATATTAATAAAAATTTTTCTGCCTGAAAGTCTGGGATTTTCTTACTTGCCTTCATTCCTAGAATTTTGTATTATTCCTCGAGGGCTTTGATGGTTTATTTCACTAGACTCTTGAGAGAAAATCTGCAGCAGGACACAGGTATAGCAAAGGATTGCCAGAGTTCCAGCTTCACAGAGATGCTTATTTCAAAAGCAGGTGTGTCATGCAATGTACACTCTTAAAACTTCTTTTTATTCCTCACAGTAATATCCAGGTGGAGTCCCATAGCATGCAATTGGGGTTGGGAAGGCCGGAATACCTGGGTATGTCAGCAGGGGAAGGCCACCCCCAGCTAGCAGCTCTGAGGGCAGCCTCAAATCTGGGGGTCAGAGCTGGGAGATTTTTCAAAAGTCTCATCAACCTACAAGCTTCCTGAAAACAACATTCAAGGCTAACAGACTTAATTTCCCAACTGAGATATAGAAACAGAAAAGGCTGCACTGAGATTGAGGGGAGAGAAAACACCTAAAAAAATAGGTATGTGGGGAAAAAAGTTGTATTTATATGAAAATAATTTTTTAAAAGCAAAAAATCAATTTCATAAATTCCTAACTTGTATTTGACTCAACAAAGATTTGTACATTGAAACTACAACACCAAAAAGCCTGGTAATCAGTGTTCCAGGATGCTTTGGCCACAGAGGCGGTGGGAGCTCCCCTGCGACATGCAAGTTAGAGTGCTCTCCCCGCTGGAGGGGGAAGTCCCCTCTACCCTGGGTGCGTTGGGGGGAACCTACCCCCCCACACCCAGGTTCCAAGGG
This sequence comes from Ictidomys tridecemlineatus, assembly GCF_052094955.1. Lineage (NCBI taxonomy): Eukaryota > Metazoa > Chordata > Mammalia > Rodentia > Sciuridae > Ictidomys > Ictidomys tridecemlineatus. Next base: position 184,017,381 of record NC_135477.1, on the reverse strand, counting down.
TCTCCTTCCTGGAGGAAGAAGTCCCCTCCACCCTGGGTTCGGTGGGGGGGGGGGAGAAGCTCGCCCCCTACACTCAGGTTAGAAGGGTCTCCCCCCTGGAGGGGGGAGTCCCCTCTACCCTTGGTGCCTTGGGAGGGGTAGAGCTCCCTCCTACTCAAGACAACTAGGTTCAAGGGATCTCCCCCCTGGAGGGGGGAGTCCCCTCTACCCTGGGTACAGCATGGGGGGGGAGCTCCCCCCCCCCCCGCGACACCCATGTTCTAGAGGTATCCCCCTGGAGGGGGAAGTCCCCTCTACCCTGGGTGCCATGGTGTACAGAGCTCCCCCCACCCCCACACACACCCAGATTCAAAGGGTCTCCCCCCTGGAGGGGTGAGTCCCCCCTCCCCCCCGGGGGCAATGGAGTACAGAGCTCTCCCCCTACACACCCAGTTTCGAGGGGTCTCCCCCATAGAGGGGGAGTCCCCTCTCCCCTGGGTGTGATTATTTACAGAGCCCCCCACACACATACACACACCCAGGTTCCAGGGGTCTAATCCCTGAAGTAGGGAGTCCCCTCTCCCCTGGGTGCGATGGTGTACAGAGTTGCCTCCCCACACCCAGGTTCGATGAGTCTCCCTCATGGAGTGGGAAGTCCCTCTCCTCTGGGTGCCATGTTGTACAGAACTCCCCACCCCCACACACACCCAGGTTCTAGCGGTTTGCCCCCTAAAGGGGGGAGTCCATACCTAGCCTGTGTCCCCTCTCCCCTGGGTGCCATGTTGTACAGAGCTACCCCGTCACACACACAGGTTTGAGGGGTCTCCCTCCTGGAGGGGGGAATCCCCTCTACCCTCGGTGTGTTGCGGGGGTGGAGCTCCTTCCCACCCCCAGACACCAAGATTCAAGGGGTCTCCCCCGCTGAAGCGGGGAGTCCCTATACCCTGGGTGCGGTGGTGGGGAGCTTCCCCCGCCAAGAAACCCAGATTCTAGGGGTATCCCCCCTGGAAGGGGGAGTCCCCTCTCCCCTGGGTGCCATGTTGCACAAAGCTCCCCTCCAAAATCTAGGTTCGAGGGGTCTCCCTCCTGGAGGGAGGAGTCCCCTCTTACCTGGGTGCTATGGTGTACCTAGTTCCCCCCAGCCCTAATCTCAGGTTCGAGGGGTCTCCCCCCTAGAGGAGGGAGTCCTCTCTCCCCTGAGTGTGATGGTGTACAGAGCTCCCTACCCCCCATCACCCAGGTTCAAGGGGTCTCCCCCCAGGAGGATGAGTCCCCTCTCCCCTGGATGCGATGGTATACAGATCTCCGCCCCCACACCCAGGTTTGAGGGGTCTCCCCCATGGAGGGGGGACTCCCCTCTCCCCTGAGTGTTGAGGCGTGCAGAGCTCCCTCCCCCCCCGCCCCCCCCCAACACGTAGGTTAGAGAGGTATTCCCCCTGGAGGAGGGTGTCCCCTCTACCTCAGTGTTAAGGTGTGCAGAGTTCCCCATGACACCCAGGTTAGAGGGATCTCCCCGCTGGAGGGGGGATTCTTCTCTACCCTGGGTGAGGTGCTAAGATTCCCTCCACACACACCCAGGTTATAGAGGTCTCCCTGCTGGAGGAAGGATGCCCCCCTACCCTGGGTGCCGGGGGAAAGCTCCTCCTCGTTACCCAGGGTAGAGGTGTCTCCCCCCAGGAGGGGAGAGTCCCCCCTACTCTGGGTGCAATGGTATACAGAGCTCACCCCCCCCACACCCAGGTTCGAGGGGTCTCCCCCTGCAGGGGGGAGTCCCCATTCCCCCAGGTGCTGGGGGGTGTGCTCCACCCCGCAAGGGGGAAGTCCCCCTACCCCGGGAGCAATGGTGTTCAGAGTGCCCCCCAACACCCAGCTGTGAGGGGTCCCCCCCAAGGGGGGAGTCCCCTCTACCCTGGGTGCGATGGTGTGGGGAGCTCCCCCTCAACACCCAGGAGAGTCTCGCCCCTCGAAAGGGGAGTCCCCTCTACCTGGGTGTGGTGGTATAGAGTCCCCCACAATACCCAGGGTTCAAGGGGTCTCCCCCCTCTGGAGGAACAAAACATAATTATCAAAACATAATTAATATATAAAATGATGGTATATATTTTAATTATACATACAATTTTTATGTTCAAATATTGTTAAAAAGAAGTTGCTGAACGGAAAATAAATTCCACATTACATATTTTATTAGTTCTAGTATCTAGACTATATAAGGAACTCTAATGAGTCAATATAAAATGACAGTGGACAAATTAAAAAAATGAATTCTGAATTGAAAAACCCTCAATATGTCTAGGGTTTTTTTGTTTTATTTTGTTTTGTTTTGTTTCGTTTTTTAATTGTGCCTCCTGAGGATGATTTTCAACTTGCCAATTTTTAACCTTTGGTCCCAATCAGGGGGACGATATAGAGGAAGGCTGCCCCTGTCATGAATCAGGACACTTCCTGTAGTTTTTGTTTGTTTGTTTGTTTGTTTTGGTTTTTGGTTTTTTTTGGTTTTTCTGGGGTTGAGAGGAGGGCTTCTGGAGAATGAATTCAGGGGCATCAACCACTGAGCCACTTCCTCAGGGCTATTTTGTAATTTATTTGTAGAAAGGGCCTTAATGAGTCCTGAAGTGTTACTTTAACTCACCTGTTTGCCCAAAGTTATTGATATGTCCTGTGTAAATACCCAGTACTTCTGAAGCCTGGGGAATCTGAGGTCCTGGCTCCACTCCTGGCTCAGGTGACACATTTTGAGGCTAACAAGAATGCTGGAACAGTGCTGCTGTGTGATCTTGCAGGAGCCCGGCAGGAGGCGCCCTGACCACATACTTCACACTTCTCCTGCAGGATTTCTTAATTCAAGGAGGAATGAAGTAGTCTGAATCTCATTTACGCTTTCCCTGCAAGTGAAATAACAGAACAACTCCAAAGTTGTAGAGGGCAAATTCTAGTATCATGTTCAACTATAGCATCAACTCATTATAAAAATTAAATATTTACCTCTCTCACCAGAATAAGAGGAGCTGGGTAAGGGCTGTCAGGAATGAGGGATGAGGATATCTGCTCTTTTTGTAAGCTTCCTGGAATCTCAGAAAGAGGCTGGCCAGTTTTCCTGTCCCATCAGAGCTTGAGGGACCCATTGGACCCAGCATCACCCAGCTGCTGAGGAAAAGGGTGCACCTGACCTTGGGTGAGGAGGTTCATTCACTAACAGGGCTATGGCCTGCAGGATAGGAGGCCACCCAGGACGATGGGTCTCCGCAGGGCCTCCTTCAAACACTAGGCCAGGCTTTTCACCTCCATTGTTCTTTGTTCTCAAGCTTTCCTCATTTAACAGTGCCCGCATGTGACCCAGGTAAGTGAAATATGGTCCCAAGCATCACATGCAAACAAGGGAAGGAGGCCACAGAATCCTTTAGCTTGGGAAAGCAGGAGGCCTGAGACTGAAGCTTTCCAGGTCATTCTGACCTAGCCCAAGATAGAAGGCAGCCCCGGGAAGAGGTCTCCTCAGCCAGAGCAGCACAGCTACAGGTGTGCTGCCACCTCCTCCTCTGACCTCCTCCATTGTTTCCCTTAATAATCTATAAACCCAGATGACTAGGATCCAGATTCAAGAGCACACATTCTAGGTGGACAGAATTTCCTTCTTCTGCGGATCATCCTCAATTTGACTTAGAATAAGTCTGCGTTTCCACATCCACTGTGCCTTGTCCAAACCCCATGTGTGGATAATGACAGCATTGTCCCCTTCACATAGAAGAAAACCAAGCCTCTAGTGAGACACACTTATCACAGGGGCAAGGCATCTTGGGAGCCAGGATCCCAATCCAGCTATCTGACTCCTTGAACCCATGTGTAGTCTGAGCTTCACCCAGACCAAGGTAGCCCACCCCAGGCCCTCTACTTTTCACTTTAAAACTAGGCTAACAGGATTCCTCTGGGTGCTTGTCCAGCCAGGCATCCAAGATGGACAGGATGGCACTTTGGGTGGGCAGCAGAGTCTCAGTCCTCTCCTTCCATTTCAAATCTCCCTCCTGTGAAATCCTTGTGTCTAGGCTGTTGGCTGCCCTTGGCTGCCAGAGGACAGGTCCACCTAAACCCCCAAGCCCTTTGTGGCTGTCATGACCATGGACAAGATGTTCATTCAGCAAGGCTACCTAACAGCTTTCTGGGTCCTATTCTGGCTCTTCTAGAAGGCCAGAGCACAAGACTGCATGCACTCACACACCCAGGAAGGAGATCTGGGGCAGACTTGGGACCAAATTGCTCATGATGTTTTCTCTTCTGAGTCTCAGGTTCTGGTAAAATGTGAGGGTGGAGGACTTAGGCAAGCCTGGAATTGTCACTTTCCTGGAAATGGGTCTAGCAGGGGTCTGTGTAAAGCCCCAGATCACCTCTGCAACTCAGTTGGTCTAGGAACCAATATCCAGTCAAAGATCTTTATGTCTCATTTCCCTTACAGGAGCAGCCTCCAGAACTAGGCCTTCTCATGGGAAAATGATGTGGCATGTCTGTCATTCTGTCATTGCATCCCCACCTGCCATCCTCATGGCAGCCCACTCTCCTGTGAAGACATCTGGCCCTCTTACATGTCCCAAAGTTAGCTTGTGTTTTAAGCAGACTCCAGAATGTTCATCTTGGTAAGAATGTGAAAGGATGCTACAGGGTGCTTCCATATCTAGGGGAGGCCTTGAGGGTGAATTGTATGACACTGTGTGGACACTAGTAGCTTTTGTGCCTGCTGGACCCTCGTTCATGTTCCTACAACATCTAACCCAAACCAAACACAGAATAACTTAATTCTAAACTCTAATTGATCTCAGACTAAGGACTTTCCACCTTATTAATAAAATATTTTGTTTTGAGCCAGGTGTGCTGGCGATGTGTGTAATCTTCAGTCACTTTGGAGGCTGAGGCAGGAGGATCAAGAGTTCAAAGGCAGCTTCAGCAAATATGAAGCGCTAAGTAACTCAGTGAGACCCTGTCTGTAAATAAAATATAAAATAGGGCTGGGTATATGGCTCAGTGGTCAAGTGCCCCTGAATTCAATCCCTGGTACACACGCCCCGTCCCCATTCTTCTAATGGTCAGAATTACAGCCTCTGGGACAGGAGCCCCTGTGCTGCTTCTTTGCTAGCAAACTTTTTTTCCCTTTTTTCTCAACTCTGGGCCCTCATTATTGGATTGGCATTAGGAAAAAAAAATGGGGCATTCAGTAACACCTTAAACTCATGTTTCCATGGATGTTATTTATCAGTAAATATTTGGCTTTGAAATATTTTGCCTGATGTTGGTAGAGGTACTACAGTACAGCTCACTCCTGCTGGCTGTCTGCATGGTGTATGATTCACATCCTTTTGTTTCAAACTCTTTATATATTTGCTTACAAACAGTGACCCTTGTAGATAGCATAGAATTGTACCATGTTTTCATTCTGTCTGATGACTTCTACCTTTCAATAGGATTGTTCTGTCAATTCACATTTAATGTTTCTGTTAATGTAGATTCATATCTGCCCTTTTACATTCTTCTATTTTCTTATTTCATTTTTATTCCTCTATCCATCTTCATTGTGTGTGATTATGTTTTACTCGGGATTGAGCCTGGGGTGCTCTAACACTGAACTATATTTCCTGCCCCTTTTAAAACTTTATTTTGAGAGAGGGTGAGGCTAAATTGCTGAGGATGGCCTAGAATTTTTGATCCTCCTGGCATGGTTTGAATCACAATACAAGGCTACTGATCTTTTATATTTTGTTTTGGTTTTGTTTGCTAATGAAGATTTTCTTCCGTGATTTTTTTTTCCAGTTTTATATGTATTGGCCCAGAGATGAGTTATCATGCGTGAGAAATATGCTCACTCGTCCAAAACTCAAAAATGGCTTTGTTATAGACCCAGAGAAATGGAGATAACATAAAGACCTCCTTCAAACCTCCATTCTTGCAGTCAAGTCAGAAAGATTTCAGGTGAGTCCCCCAATAGTCATGAGCTTATTGAAGGGACAGGGAAAGGGAAAGGGGAGCCTCTCAAGGGAGAGAACAGGTCCTTTCACAAAGGAGAGGGTCAGTGTGCCTCTCCTGCACTCCAGTTTTATTGGGGTTTCAGGGAAGTTTCCAGAGACTCCTCTTGACCTTTGACTGACCACAGGGGGATATCAGACTTTTAAGTCCCCACTGTCATTGCAACTCTATGTCACCTTGAGCCATGCTGAGCTGTTCTAATTGGATTCTTAACCAAAGAATTATTCTTATCTTCCAAAACCTGGCCTGTGAAAAGGGTCACAAAAGACTTCCTGCAAAGTAACTCAGTTCCTCTTAGGATATTCCCTGCCTGCACTGCTCCTACAGATAACAGGTAGTTTGCTGAATAATGTGACTTCTCTTGTCCACATAAGCCAGGCAGAGTTGCAGGTAAATTGCTTTTAGGCAAAGAAAGCATGTGGGGCCAGCACAGTGAACCCATTTTATAGAATTATTCTCTTAATATTGTGTTCCTATCATTGTCATCTGTCTGTCTCCTAAAAGATTGAGAGACAAAGGTACAGAGAAAGCACAGCTTTTACTGATGGACTTGCAAGATTGAAAGTATGAGGGAGCAGACACACAGAGAGTAGTATGGTCAGCATTTTATCATCAGGAGCCCAAGGACCCCTAACCCCCAGTTCCTCACTGGGTAAGTATAATGGTGTGTGCCATCTTCCGGATCATCACATGGATTTTGCTATCTCCCATAGGATCATTTAAAGAAATATGATGCTGGGCGGTGTGGTACACACCTGTAATTCCAGTGGTTTGGGAGGCTGAGGCAGGAGGACTGCAAGTTCAAAGAGAGTCTCGGCAACTTAGTGCGGTCCTAAGAAACTTAGCAAGATCCTGTATCAAAATTTAAAAAAATAAAAATAAAAAGACCTGGAAATCTGGCTCAGTGTTTAAGCCCCGCTCAGTTAAATCCCTGGCATCAAAAAAATTAGATATATGTATATAAAGAAATATATGATTAGTTGTACCCATTTCTCTTGTTCTCTTGTAGCAGGAAAGCCTTCTTGGATTGAATGCATCTTGGCATGTAGAGAGTTTTACTTTACCTAAATTAACAGATATTTCTATTTCTGTTGGTCAGGCTAAACCCGTTCCCTACCTCCTGTGGGTCAAGGGGGGTTCAGGTGCATGGAATCTGAATCTGCCACATCAACAGGCCGTGGTGTTGTGCTTGTATCTTTGAATTCTGCTCTATTTCCCCTCAGGCTGTCTTTCTTACATCCCAATTTTACATTTAAGGCTAAATGCTGTGTTCTGAAAATGGATCCCTGGATTTTTTATATCTCACACCATGTGTATCTCATCAGAATCATCCACACATTCATACTAAGAATGCCAGCTAAAATATCCTACATAGCTCTATTTCCTTCTTCACATAAATCCTTTTCTATATTCCATTTTTGTATATTATTCTTTTATATGTCATATCTGTAAAATTACAGATTAAACAGTAACTTGCTGAAAGAGTTATTGCATTATGTAATCTTATGTCTTTTGAAGAAGTTAAAGGGAGACCAATGATATAATTAGGATTTGTGTATGTATGTTTGTGTGTATGTGTGTGTGCTGGGGATTGAACTCAGGGGCACTCAGCCACTGAATCAATCCCCAGCTCTATTTTCTATTTTACTAAGAGACAGGTTCTTACTAACTTGTTTAAGACTTCTCTTTTGCTGGTGCTGGTTTTGAACTAGCAATCCTCCTGCCTCAGCATCTATACCCACTGGGATTACAGGTGTGTGCCACCAAGCCCAGCCTAATCATGTGTCATTTTCTTCATTTGATCAATAATAGATTGGAGTCCCCATCAGGAGTCATTTTCTCAAACCCATTATATTTATGCTCCCACTCACCTTCTTTGTACCACTATAAAAAGGGTGTTGAGGATATATATAGCTCAGTGATAAAGTGCCCCTGCCATGGATTCCATCCCTAGCACAGGGTAAAGAGAAAAAAGCACCTGGAGGTCAGATCTCAGCCCTGGCAGGTAAGTGGCCACTGTTCCATACTTGTGGGAATATGATCTTTATATACTAGCACCCCCCTGCGCCCCATCCATAGTTGATAATGTTAGGTAGAATGAACTTAGGCCAGTGTGCAGGATGTGAAAGAAAGACTTCACAAAGTCCAAGTTAAAAGCAAAGAAGAAAATTTTATTTACTTTCCAATTTTATTTACTTTCCAAGAGGGATAAGATGGACGATACCACAGGGCATATTGGCCCGAGTGGTAAATATTTGGGATTTATATCCAAGATTTGTAAGTAGAGCTGAGCAGGGTTTTTGTTTCTTTATGGTGTAACTAGCAATTGAAACCCAGGAAGCTGAGAGCACTGGGTCAGCATCTGGGGGTCAATTGCTTTCTGGGCAGGAGAGGTTGGGCATGTGGCTTTTCTTGAAAATGTTGATGCCTCTGAACACTTGACATGGAAAGACACATGGGACGCGACTCCTCCTGAGAGACTAAGTGACCTCAGTCTATGCAATGGAGTGACATGAGTCAAGGGGGCAAATGAGCATGAGCTCACATATATCTTAGGAGACCCACAGGTGCCTGAAGCCACAGATAATACCAAATCCTACAGTTTTTTGTACACATACCTGCCTATGATCACCTTTTGTATGAAACCTCAAAGTCCTTGTCACCCCTGAAGCCAGGTTTAAGGATAGGGTTCCCTTGTCTTTCTGTTGTAGCTGCACTGATCACCATCCCTTTCCTGCTTTTCATCATGACCTTTTCTGCTTGTTTTGGATTAAACAGTTGACCTGACCAGTGGGATCATCAGTCATGTCTCTGCCTAGGACTCCCTAATAGTAGAATGTAGAACATCTACATTAAGCACAAGGCGACCATTTTATATCCCCCCCCACACACACACACTGCTGTCCTAGAGGATTGCCCGCCTAGCTTCCTTTTTTTATTTTATTTTTATTCATTTTTTTTCTCGTTCTCCTGGGGATGGAACACTGAACTACAAAGCCAACCCCAATTGCTTCCTTTCGTAGCTCAGGCTGCCTCCTCAAAAGAGCAGAGGCCAGGAGGGGATGAGAATTATGAAACTAATTGTCAAATTGTTCTCATTCTTTGATATCATGTGATATATATGCTTTTTTTAAAGAGAAAGAGAGAGAATTTTTTAATATTTATTTTTTAGTTTTAGGTGGACACAACATCTTTATTTTTATGTGGTGCTGAGGATCGAACCCAGCGCCCTGCACATGCCAGGCGAGTGTGCTACCGCTTGAGCCACATCCCCAGCCCTATATATATCTTTAAACAGTGTTTCACAAGTTCTGACTGTCTTGCTAAGTCCCGAGCTCACACCAGCTGATAGCATATATACACTTCGTTCTTCTTTGCTGTCCTAGGGAACAAACCCAGTGGGGTCGACCTCTGAGCCAGGTCCCCAACAGTTTTTACTTTATTCAAGACAGGGTCTCACTGTTTGCAGAAGCTGCTCCTCCTGCCTCAGATTCCCCAGGAACTGTTGTCATTGCTGTTCGTTTCCGTGGTGAGATTACAACCTAGGGCCTCACCCGTGCTAGGAAAGCCTCTGCTCGGAGCCACAGCTCATGCTCACAGGTTACCTTCCGTGCCAGGTTCCCAGCAAAGGCTTCTTTCCGGGATTGGGTCCCAGAACGGCAAAGAGTTCCCGCGTGAAACGGGGGGGGGGGGGGGGGGCCAAGGATCTGTCCCTCTCGCCAGTGATTGGGTGATGTTAGCCGTCACTCACGATGCGGAGCCGCGCCTGGAGGCGGTCCATCAGGGACGCCGGGTGGAACTGTCCAATCAGGTGCGGGGGAGGGCGGGCTTTCGCAGTCGGGCTGGCTAATGCAGTCGGGCTGGCTTCCGCAGTCCAGCGGGCTTCCGCAGACTGGCGGGCTTCGGCAATCCGGCGGGCTTTTCTTCCTCAGCAACTCCGCTCCTGCCTTTCCTCGCGCCGCGTGTTCTGCTTAGGAGGCTTCTGTGACTCTGAGCAGCCTTTGTTCTCCGAGAGCTCCGGTGCCGTGAGGTCCCTGGAGAGGACAGCGAGTCACCATGGAAGCCAAAATGGTGACTGTGCGGCCAGGGCTGGCGGAACCGGGTCGGCACCCGCGGGTGAGTTGCGGAGCGTGGAGGAGTCATGGCGGGCGGGTGGCTCTGGGCCCTGTTCTCTGGTTCCCCGAGTGTGCCGACGGCTGGGTCCCGAGGTCAGCTGCAGAGCGTGGGTCCTAGTCTCTGCTGGCGGGTGGCCCTGGGCCTCTGTACCAGTGGTCTTTGGGATAGGCTGGGCTCAGGTCCTTGGCGTTCCCTCCCCTCCTTGCTGGTTGCCTACATGAAGTCTTCCAAATGTGGAGCAAACAGGATCACAAATCCTACTTCCCCTGGTGTAGGCTGCTGTAGATCTTTAAAATTGCAATTGCCTCCTACATTCATTCTAAAATGCCATTTTTCTCTCCACTTCACAGCTTTATCAAATATTTGTTCTTCCTCGTATGTTTCAAGTGGACGCATCTGTTAATTTTCATTTTCCCTAGTGAAATATTGCAAAGAATATATATTATTGACCGTTAAAACTAAGGTAGCTTTAACAGTGACTCCCCCCCACCCAACCCCGCCCCGCCGCCGCCCCTTCCCCCTTTTTAAATTTTGAGATCTTGTCCTACTTATTTTGGAGGTTGGTCTCCTACTTGTGATTCTTCTGTCTCAGCCTCTGAGTCCTTGGGGTTACAGGACTATGCCACCATCCCTGGCAAGATTAACACTTTTGAAATAATTTGTTTTCTATTTGTGAATAGAGTAATCACTTGACGCTGTCCCTTGTTTATGTAAAATAACTGCTGTAAAGAAAATAAAGCAATTGGTTATTGGTACAAAGGATATTGAATCCTGGTTTACATACCTTGCCCTTTTTTTGTATAAATTATTCTTTTTTAAATTTTGTTTTCATTAGTTATAATGACAGTAGAATGCATTTTGACACACCATATGTAAATAGAATATAAATTCTCTTTTTTCTGCTTTTATGTGATGTAGATTCACACAGGCCATGCAGTCATATATGCCCGTAGGGTAATAATGTCTGATTTATTCTACTGTCCTTCATTCCCATCCCTTTTAAATTTTATTTTCAGACGGTGTGGCTATGTTGCCCAGGAACTTGTGGTCCTTCTGCCTCAGCTTCTCAAGCTGTTGAGATTAAAGGCACTGGCCACCCAACCTGAGGAAAATAGTTCATTTTGATCCAAATATTAATGACTGTATTCAGGAACATGGATTCAGGTTACCCTTAATGATGTATATGTTCTACCCTGGAATATATTACATACATCAATTTTTTTTTTTTTTTAACCAGGGATTGAACTGATTGGCACTTAACCACTGAACCCCATCCCCAGACCTTTGTATGTTTCATTTGAGATGTGATCTAAGTTGTCAAGGCTGACTTTGAATTTATTAATCCTCCTGCCTCAGTCTCTCAAACTGCTGGGATTACTGTGCTTTGCCTCTAGGAACTTTAATAGTCAGGATAAAAGAAATGTATATATGGATACATTAACCCATTGCATTGGTAGGAGCATCATATTGGTAGGCTACAGCAAAAAAGGGGAAATTTCTTCTATAGGTTTGTTTTTATTATATTACTAGCCTTGGAGAATGATGGAAGGTAGATGTCTGGTTAGGTTAGGGATACATTCTGAGAAGTTCATTTATTTTTTTGTTGTTGTAGAGGTGGTGGTAGTTGTTTTGGTACTGGAGATTGAATCCAGGGCACTCAACCACTGAGCCACCTCCCCAGCCCATTTTTCTATTTTATTTGAGACAGGATCTCGCTGAGTTGCTTAGTGCTTCACTAAATTGCTGAGGCTGGTTTTGAACTCAGAACCTCCTGCCTCAGCCTCCCAAACAGCTGGGATTGCAGATATGCACCACCAAGTCCAGCAGAAGTTTATTAGTTCTGAGAATTTGGTCTGATACAAAAGTTGAGGGATTGACTATTAAAGGACTTACGATAGCCCAAGATAATTTTTGCTCTCCATAGAGAATCTAGTCTTTCCATCCTCTTGGTGGTCTAGTTAGCCAGAGTCAAATAGTCTGAAAGTTCTTTAATGTAGATGCAACTTCATAGAGAACTTCAGTTCACACCTGTAAAAATCTCATGCTTCTCCTTTTATCTTCCTTAAATGCAGGCACCGTATCAGAATTTCTTGGGCAGAGAGGATCTTTTTGGATGCCTCATAAGGTCCAGTGTCCTCAGCATTTTTCTTTCCAGAGGCTGCCCCAAGGTGCCTATACCTGCCCTGTGCCCTTCAGGGTGAGGTGAATTAGTTATTGACACAGTTTCTTCAGTAGGCATTGGCTATTCATTTGTGTATTTCTCCTTGTGTGTAAGTTGCAGGAGATAAAGAATTGGTCCAGTTCCTCTCAGTTATCAAAGTTGTGTGAAGCACATGCTCATGATTTACTTGAAGTGCCTATGAATTGGTATCGATGGCACTTTTATTGTAATGTGTACATTATTTGTCCTCAGCTTTCTTTTGTCTTTTATGTTTTGTTTTTTTTTTTTTTTTTTTTTTTGTCCCTTTATTTTATTTACTTATTTTCATGTGCTGTTGAGGATTGAATCCTCACAGGTGCTAGGCAGGTGCTCTACCACTGAACCTCATCCTCTCATATCAGTTTTTTAGTGATGCTGATGTTCATGAAGAATTTCGTTCTGCAGGTTGTTGATTTCCTGATTGTGGGTTCATCAACAGTCTTTCTTTTATTTTCTTGTGCTTCATTTACATTTCCCTTGGTCGTCTTTCTCTGGTTTCCTGAATTATAGAAGGTTCAATTATTGCTTTTAGCTCTTCTGAAATGTGCAATAGATGCCTTATATATCCCTGAAGCACTGTCTGATTTCCTACAGTGCACTTTTGCATTCCATTTCTCTCAAAATGGTCAACTTTTCCCTTGAGTCATCTCTTCCTCCTGTGTCTGTTTAGAGCCTATGTTTCACCTTTCATTTCCTGGAGGCTTTCCAGCTGCTTCTGGTCTGATTTCAGCTTTAATTCCCATGTTCTTTGAGCATGCTTGGGATTTCACTGGTGTTGCACACTTGTAGGGGTGTGGTTTATGGCTCAGAATGTGCACTGTCCTGGAGGGTGTTGCTGTGGCCCTGAGAAGGCTGTGTGCTTCATTGTTGGCTAAAGGCCAGGGAAGTCCTCCTGTCTGCTCCTCTGCTGTGTGGTCTCAGACTCAACAGAGTTGTGCTGATGTCTCCCAGTGTAACTGTGGGTTTTTATTGTCCTGGGCAGTTCTGTATGTCTCTGCCTAGTGTATTTTGACTTTCTTTCAGGTGCATGCATATTAAAAAGTTCAAGACTGTGTTTAACCTAGGGCTGGCTCGGTGGCGCATGCCTGTAATCCCAGCAGCTCAGGAGGTTTAGGCAGGAGGTTTACAATTTCAACTTAGGCTCTAAACAACTTGTAGAGACCTTATCTCAAAATAAAGTAAATAAATAAAATTAAAAGGGCTTGGAGTGTGGATCAGAGGTTAAGCACTCCTGAGTTCAATTCCTGGTACCAAAAAGAAAAAGAAAGGAAGAAAGAAAAGAAAGACATTTAGTGTAGGGATTCTAGAGTCTGATCTTTCTCCGAGATGGTCTATCTCAAGTGTTTATTTGATAAGCTGGGCCTTTCTGTTTCTCAGTATACTTTGTAAATGTTTGTTGTTTTTGAAAAGTAAATGGAAATGTTTTTCTTCTCTTTCTCCTGTGGTATTGTTCCTGTTTGTTGAAGGCTTCATGCATTTCCTAGAAAGTTTGTTGTTTGTGCTATGTATAGTGAATTAGCTTGTGTTCAGCCAGTTTGACAGATTTCCCTGAATTCCTTGTGGTAGGAAGGATGGAAACTTTCACAGTTTAAGAGCTGACTGGCTGTGGTTTTGCAGGCTGACCCACAGCAGCTCTGCTAACTGACATTTCATGCAGGATTGCAGCAGCTGCAGGTGCCTGTAACAAAATAACCATGATAGCAGAAGCAGCGAACAAAGTAGCAGGAACAGAACAATCCCTCTATAGACCTAGTGAAGTAAAAGTCCCTAAACTGTGTAAGCTGAGTTCTTAGACTGTTGACAGGCTTATGCCCATTAAGAATATAATATGCACCCTCCAAAATATTGCACCAGCTCCCTTGACTTGAGGTACCAAAAACTTTCTTATGGCTTGTGCTTTAAGAATTGTTCCTCTGGGCTATGGTGCCACTAATAAACTGTTGCTTCCAGATCTCAGTGTCCTTGGCCTGAGCAACTTAGTAAGACCCTGTCTACAAATAACACATGTGCTCAGGATGTAGCTCAATCATTAAGCAGCCCTGGGTTCACTCCATGCATTCTTTTTTCTTTTTTTAATTTGCCCACCATAAATAAATTTACATTAATTTTCTGTAGGTTTTTGAAAAGTATTTTATTCTTTCACATTTGAATGTATAATAAATGGTCTTTTTGTCTAGAAAATAGAGGGATGCACTGCCTTTGCCCCTCGGATTTCTGTTTGCCTGGACCACAATTGTGATCTGTCTCAAACACCTGCTGTCACTCATCATCTTTCCAATCCTTGAAGGCCAACCCACTGAATGCTTTCTTATGGTCATTTGCTAACTTTTGCTGATATTGTGCTGCTCTGAATGTCCCATGTCTAAGGCCTTGAGTGTGGTTGTGTGTCACACCGTGGAAGTTCTCCTGCCTTACGTTTTTTTGCATCAGCATCTCTACAGCCGTGCAGAATCTCTTTCACAACAGACCACAATTACACATTTGCCCATCCTTGATCACAATGTCCTTGAGCAAAACATGGCTATGTGGCGCATGACTATACATTATGTGAGTGAACCCTCTGCTGTTCTGCAGTGTTTGGCAGTTGCTGGACGTTCATTATTCCTGTGAGTTTGGAAAAGTGGTTTCTATTATGAGACTTATAAAACTTTGTAAGGTTGTTAGGAGAAGGTGACATCTTGGGGACGTTGACTTATTTCTAAGACACATGCCATCTTCCCATTTACCCCATTTTGCTTTGACATTAACCATTAGAAATTATCAAATTATTCTGTTATTGATCATTGCATTTGCTTATTACTTGGCTAAATTTGATCTGGAGTAAAGCACCTGACAAATTATATGTGTTCTCTTGGTTTAATCATTACACAGGATGAGAATAATCCCCAATTAACATTGTGACTAAGTGGTTGAAGATTATCTGGGAGGAAAGCTTATTAGTGAGCGCATGCCCAGAGGGTGTGTGTGAGGGGTGATTATAGGCACTTCTGGAAGGAAGGAACAATAGACTTTTAGAAGGAAAACAGATCAGAAATACCATGTTGTTTACATAAACTGTATAGGTACAGTGAACCACTGTGGTTTGCAGGATTTGTCTCAAATGCTGAGTTTCCTGATTCCAGCAATTTCCTCCTCCGTCACCTTTCTTTTCTAAGGGTAAATAATATCAGGAGTGCTAATGTTAGCTTTGTACTGCACAGGACATTGTTAGAACGTGTAATACACGTGTAACCAACAAAAAAAGGTTAGGAGTAACCAGGGAGCATGTCTTATTTCCTGTGAACTTACCACTAGGAAGGGTGTCAAACACTCTACTGTTTGACTTTTGAGTGGCCCAATTCTAGTGTTGGAATGGCTATGAGGAATATAGTGCATTAAAGATTTGATGGACCAAATCATGGAATTTATCTGGAGGCCAGAGAATCATGTGAACATCATGCATGTTGATTATAGATTCCCCAGGTTATCATCTCTTCTGGCCTCCAGTACATATTTGTGTGATATTTTAGATCTCAGTGACCCTTGAGGATGTGGCTGTGAACTTCACCCAGGAGGAATGGACTTTGCTGGATCTATCCCAGAAGAATCTTTACAGAGATGTGATGCTGGAAGTCCTCAGAAACCTCACTACTATAGGTAATAGTGATGTTTCTTTATTTAGTCAAATAGAGAACCAGTGTTTATTTGGTCATTTATGTAGAATGTGAAAAGGGAATCCTTTGATGAATTATTGCAACATAAAATGCACGTAGACTGTGGCAAAGTTTTTCTAGCTCATAAGTAATACATAATGATTGTTCTGTGTTGCCATTTTAGGAAACACATGGGAAGACAAGAACATTGAAGTTCAGATTGAAAATTCTGGGAGTAGTCTAAGGTAATTGTACTCACCAGAGGGGGCAATGTCCTTGAGGAAATCTTACGATGTCATCTGATTTTTAAAACAAACCAACCAAAGAAATATGTACAATGTGAAATGTGTTTATTCTTATAAATATTTTTTACCAGATATATATATATATATTTGTATGTAACATAGATATTCAGTCTTTTCAAAGTAGTCAACATGAAAAAAAATACTATGAAATTGCATATGTGCATATCACTGTTTGGATCAAATCTATAGGGAAACTGTGTTGGTAAGGATTGTTTTCTTTCAGGCTGTTTATTTTCAGGCTAATTTGAACAAGTCAGAAAACCTACTGTTTAACTGCATTGGTGGTAATATAGGCCTATTAATGAATAGAAAACCATTAATAAATCAAGCATTGATAATGTGCTGGTCATTTTTATAGAAGTCATGGTTAAATTAACTTGACAAAGAAAAAATTTAATAGAGTAAATCCATGTTACTGCATTATGTATTCAAAAGAATTCATATGTCCTTTATTCCTTCATAGGCAGATCACATCTCACTCTGGACAGAAACCCTACATGCATGTGGAATGTGAAGAGAAGCCATGTGAATTTAAACAATATGAGAAATCTCTGGTTTCTCATAGAAGTGGTGAAACACAAATGTTAATACAAACTGTAAATGGACCTTATAAAAGTACAGTGTGTGGGAATGTCTTCAATTGTCCCGATTCCATTCAAAGACATGAAGAAACCCATACTGGGCAGAAACCCTATGAAAGTACACAATGCGGTGAGACGTCTTCTTCTTTCACCAATGTTCAGAGACAAATGATAACACACAGTCGTGATAAACGTTTTAGGTATAGGGTATTTGGAAAAGCCTTTTGTTCTCCCTATCTATTTAGAAGACAAACAAACACCTACTGAGGAGCAATGCCATGAATGCATAAATTGGGTGAAAGGCTTCAAATATTCCAAATCCCTTAAATGCCATGGAGTAACTCACACCAGAGAGAAGCCCTATAAATGTGAGCAATGTGGGAAAGCCTTCACTAATCCCAGTTCATGTAAAAGACACAAAATAACTCATACTGAAAAGAAGCACTATGAATGTAAGCAATGTGGAAAAGCCTTCTCAAATTCTTCTTCCCTTCACATACATAAACAAACTCATGCTGGGGAGAAGTTGTATAAATGTAAGCAGTGTGGCAAAGCCTTCACTTTTCCCTCTCACCTCCAAGTACATGAACGATCTCATACTGGAGAGAAGCCCTATACATGTAAGCAGTGTGGCAAAGCCTTCACTCAGTCCTCTAACCTTCGCTCACATGAACGAACCCATACTGGAGAGAAGCCCTATGAATGTCAACAATGTGGAAAAGCCTTTGCTACAGCCCATCAACTTCACAGACATGGAAGAATGCATACTGGAGAGAAGCCCTATGAATGTAAACAATGTGGAAAATTTTTTTCTAGATCCAGTCACCTTCAGATACATGGAAGAACACATACTAGAGAGAAGCCTTATGAATGTAAACAGTGTGGAAAAGCCTTCACTCAGTGTTCTACCCTTCACTCACATGAACAAACTCATACTGTACAAAAACTCTATGAATGTAAAAGATGTGACAAAACCTTTACTTGTTCTTCTCAACTTCAATTACATGAACAAACTCATATTGGAGAAAAGCCCTATGAATGTAAACGATGTGGAAAA
Organism: Ictidomys tridecemlineatus; assembly: GCF_052094955.1. Taxonomy (NCBI): domain Eukaryota; kingdom Metazoa; phylum Chordata; class Mammalia; order Rodentia; family Sciuridae; genus Ictidomys; species Ictidomys tridecemlineatus. The sequence goes on along the minus strand of NC_135477.1, from coordinate 183,999,505 downwards.
GCTTTTGCTACATTCCCTCAATTTCAAATACATGAAAGAACCCATTCTGGAGAGAAGCCCTATGAATGTGAACAATGTGGAAAAGCCTTTGCAACATTCTGTCAGCTTCATATACATGGAAGAATGCATACTGGAGAGAAGATAAATGATTGTAAACAATGTGGAAAAACCTTTGCTAAATCCAGTTGCCTTAACAAACATGGAAGAACTCATACTAGAGAGAAGACCTATAAGTGTCAACAATGTGGAAAAGCTTTCACCACTTCCTCTCATCTCCAGATACACGAACGAATCCACACTGGAGAGAAGCCCTATAAATGTAAGCAGTGTGGCAAAGCCTTCACTCAGTCCTCTAATCTCTCTGCACATGAACGAATTCATACTGGAGAGAAGCCTTATGAATGTAAGCAATGTGGAAAAGTCTTCACAACATCCAGTTCCCTTCACAAACATGAAAGAACTCATAGAGAGAAACCATATGAATGTCAACAATGTGGAAAAGCCTTCACTACTTCCTTTTGTCTCCAAATACATGAAAAAACTCATACTGTAGAGAAGCCCTATAAATGTAAGCAGTGCGGCAAAGCCTTCACTGAGTCTTCTAACCTTCATTCACATGAACGAATTCATACTGGAGAGAAGCCCTATGAATGTCAACAATGTGGAAAAGCCTTTGCTACCTTGAGATGCCTTCATAAACATGGAAAAATTCATAGTAGAGAGAAGCCCTATGAATGTCTCCAATGTGGAAAAGCCTTCACTATTTCCTCTTATCTCCAAATACACGAACGAACTCATTCTGGAGAGAAGCCCTATAAATGTAAACAGTGTGGCAAAGCCTTCACTCAGTCCTCTAACCTTCACTCACATGAACGAACTCACACTGGAGAGAAGCCCTATGAATGTCAACAATGTGGAAAAGCCTTTGCTACATCCAGTTGCCTTAACAAACATAGAAGAATTCATACTAGAGAGAAGCTCTATAAATGTAGGCAGTGTGGCAAAGCCTTCACTCAGTCTTTTCACCTGCACTCACATAAACAAACTCATATTGGAGAGAAGACTTATGAATGTAAACAGTGTGGAAAAGCTTTTGCTAGATCCTGTCACCTTCAGATTCATGGACGAACACATACTGGAGAGAAGCCCTATGAATGTAAACAGTGTGGAAAAGCCTTTGCTGTATCCCATCAACTTCATGCACACGGAAGATTGCATACTGGAGAGAAGCCCTATGAATGTAAACAATGTGGAAAAGCCTTTTCTACATCCTGTCAGCTTCACATACATGGAAGAACACATACTGGAGAAAAACCCTATGAATGTAAACAATGTGGAAAAAACTTTGCTACATCCAGTTGCCTTCACAAACATAAAAGAACTCATACTAGAGAGAAGCCCTATAAGTGTAAACAATGTGAAAAAGCCTTTGCTACATCCAGTTGCCTTCACATACATAGGAGAACTCATACTAGAGAGAAGCCCTATGAATGTCAACAATGTGGAAAAGCCTTCACTACTTCCTCTTATCTTCGAATACATGAACGAACTCATACTGGAGAGAAGCCCTATGAATGTAAGCAGTGTGGCAAAGCCTTTACTCAGTCCTCTAACCTTCACTCACATGAACGAACACATACTGGAGAGAAGCCCTATGAATGTCAACAATGTGGGAAAGCCTTTGCTAGGTCCGGTTGCCTTAACAAACATGGAAGAACTCATACTAGAGAGAAGCCCTATAAATGTAAGCAGTGCGGCAAAGCCTTCACTCAGTCTTGTCATCTTCACTCACATGAACAAACTCATTGGAGAGAAACCTCTTAACATCAACAATGTGGAAAAGCATTTGCTAGATCTAGTCACCTTCAGATTCATGGAAGAACACATACTGGAGAGAAGCCCTATGAATGTCAACAATGTGAAAAGCCTTTGCTACATTTTTTCAGCTTCACAGACATGAACAAACTCATACTGGAGAGAAATCCTACTAATGAAAACAATGGACAAAGTCTTCATTATTACCATTTTACTCATAAACGTGTAGTAAGTGTACTGGGGAAAAATCCTTGCAGTGAAAAAAGTGGTAAATCAATACTCCTTGTCTCCTTCTAAGACATGAGAGGGCTCAAATTGCAGATTTGTTTTGTTTTGTCTTGTACTTGTGTGTTTGACCACTGAGCCCATCCTCAGTCATTTTTATTTTTTATTTTGAGTGAGGCACTAGTGGAGATGCTTAGGGTCATGCTAAGTTCTGGATGCTGACCTCAAACTTATGATCCTTCAGACTCATTGTCCTGATTGCTGGGATTACAGGTGTACACCATCACCTCAGACTGAATAACTCTAAATGTAAAAAATATGGAAATTCTTCCTTTTTCTCTGTTGCCTTCAAAGAAATTTCATTTACCCTGTAAAACAAATCTCCTGGAAGTGTGATGTTTTATTTTCCTGTAACTGTGAGAAACGTGAGAAGTCTTTTAGGTTTTTTAGTTCCTTCTAAGAACTGGAAATATTCATCTGGAACGATTTATGCAAAATAATAATAATAGAATAATAAATCTCATTCAAGTAAGAAATGTAAAGGCTTTAGATATTCTAGTTTGTTCAGTTGTATGAAAGGACTCACACAGTATCAAAACCCTGTGCATAAACAATGTGGGACAATATTCAACTTACACAGTTTCCTTCAGACACGAAAGGAATGAGATCACCTTCTGTCCTTTAAGCAAGGTGGTCACAGTATCAACTTTCCAGGTCTTTTGAAATCACATGGAAGAACTCATAGTGGAGAAAAGCCTTGTATGTAGAAATGTGGCAAGGCCTTCAGTTGTTTCAGTTTCATTCAGTCTTGTTCAGATTTGAGTACATTTGTTTTTCCTTTTTTTGGTACCAGGGATTGAACCCAGAGTTGCTTATGAACTGAACCACATCTCAGCCCTTTTTAAATTATTATAAAAACTTAAAACATAGTCTCACTGAATTGCTTAGATCCTCACTAAGTTGCAGAGGCTGGCTTTGAACTTGTATTTCTCCTGCTTAGCTTTTTGAGCCATTGGAATTAGTTGTGTGCTTCCTTCAGCAGGTGACATCTTTCTTGAGAAAAGTTCTGCAAGTGTGTGCCTTCATTTCTCCTTTGTCTATTCAGAGGTAATGGAAATGCATCCTGGGGTGAATGAATATTGCATCAGCATGAGGATGTGAAAGCAACATGCTTTTATGGGTTAAACCTCTGTTTACATATTATTAGATTCTATTTTTCTTAATTTTAAGTTTTTTGCATCTCTTACATATTATGACATAATGTTATACATACTATGTATATAGGTGTGTTTAAAATCTAGTATGTACTATCTCTTCAAATACCTTCTGACTTTATATATATTGTGCATGAATTTTGAGAAGTTCTAAATTCTAACAGAAAGGTAAGAGAATGTGGCAAGTTCTTCACTACTAGGTATATACTTGCACCTAAAGTTAAATAGAAACTTAATCAACAGCATTTAAATGATTCATTATTTCAAACCTGTGGGAGTTATATAAAAAAGGAAAAGTGTGCATGCTTCAGCCTAGCTATGCATTTTACATCTTGAAATAAAAAGTACATTTAAATTTTTCTTCACTGTTAATAATCAGTTCGTCAGGCTCTATAATAAAATAACATTTTGGTAGCAAATGAAGATATCAACAAATAAATTTATTTCAACATACATGATGATCTAATATTTGTAAGTTTTCTGGTTGCACTAAATAAAACTGTAGTAGTCCTACCATATAAAACAAGAAAGGAATATTAAAATTTGCAAGAGGAAAACGTCAGGTCACACTTAATGATAAACCATCAAGGCTCACTTCTTATATTTTTATGTATTGTTTTTAGATGCACATGACAGTAGAGTGTTTTGACATATTATACATAAATGGAGTGTAACCCATTGCAGTTTTTATTTCATTCTCGTGGTTGAAAATGATGTGAATTTACACTTTCTTGTATTCATATATGAGCATATGTCTGATTTATTCTACTGTGTTCTATTCCCACTCCACCATTTAATCCCCTTTGACCCATGAGTTTCTATACTTCCTTTCCCTGCCTCCCTTGTTATGGGTTAGCATCCACACATCAGAGAGAATATTCAACTTTTGTTTTTGGGGGGACTGGCTTAATTCACTGAGCATGATATTCTCCAGTTTCATCCATTCAGCAGCCAATACCATAATTTTATTATTCTTTATAGCTGAGTAACATTCCATTGTGTGTATGTACCACATTTTCTCTACCCATTCATCTGTTGAAGAGTACCTAGGTTGATTCCAAAGCTTGGCTATTGTAAATTAAGCTGCTATAAATATTGATCCTGCTGTGTCACTATTGTATGCTGATTTTAAGTCTTTGGGGTATAAACCAAAGAGTGGGATAATTGGGTCAAATGGTTTTTCCATTCCAAGTTTTCTAAGGAATCTCCACACTGCTTTCCAGAGTGATTGAACCAATTTGCAGTCCCAACATCAAAGTATGAGTGTATAATTCTTTTCCTGCATCCTATCCAGCATTAATTGTTACTTGTTTTCTTGATAGTCATCAAGGTTAATTTCTGGCTTCCCTAATCACAACACAAAGTCATGGAGGGCTTATATTGCAAACACTAAGGAACCCTATCTGCTCAATCTTCAGAGTCAACAAAAGTGCCTGGGAGGCTGCTGCAACAGTCCCTGGGCTCTGGGGTCCCCAGGGGACTTCCTCCTGCAGGCTTGGTGATAGGGCCTTTTGTTCCCTGCAGATGGGGGCTGTGCCCTGATTCTCCTCAGGAATTGGCAGAGTTGATGGGTAAAACACACTGAGCAGTGCTTTTGGGTAAATGTGAAGGAGTTTTGCAGATAAAAGTTGAATTAATTTTGAGACAAAAAAAGCACTTGTGCTGAATTGCTCAGGCCAATAAGATGAAAATGGGAGAAGGAGGAACCAGGTGTCTCTGAGGTCAGGCCTCATTCCTGCCAGCCTTAAGAAAGTGACTAGTATGCTGTGCTCAACATGCAACCCACAGAAACTGACAGATAATAGATGTCTAAGAGTATTAAACTATTGAAATTGGGTTGTTTGTTCATATCAGTTTATTTGCAGTTAGACATTTGAGTTTCCCACTTCAAATGATCATTAGCATCCTTTAAAGAGTCGTCTTAGATATAAAAGATGCAGTATGTAAAACAGTCCAGATCCTGTGTTATGTAATTCCTTGATGTGTCATAAATACGTGATTTGTAAAGATCATACATCATTTGGTTAATCAGAGAGAGTCAATCTATGTGCATATCTTAAGTGTTCCTTAACATAAGGATTATTTTTAAAATTGTGAGTTAAAAAGTATATTTCATTTGAATAAGTAGATTTTTATCATTTATTTTGAGTTAAATTTGACTGTATTTTATGGAGTGCAGACCATGGTGACAGGGAGGCTTTGCTGACTGATCTAGAACAGGAAGAAGCCATTGCTCAGTTCCCATATGTGGAGTTCACAGGGAGAGATAGCATCACCTGTCTCACGTGCCAAGGAACAGGCTATATCCCAACAGAGCAAGTCAATGAATTGGTGGCTTTGATCCCACATAGTGATCAGAGATTGCGCCCTCAGAGAACTAAGCAGTATGTCCTTCTGTCGGTCCTACTCTGTCTCCTGGCATCTGGTTTGGTGGTTTTCTAATGCCGAAGTCTGGCTTGGCACAAATCAGGAGCCACTTGTCAAAAAGAAACTAACTTTATTTTTAGAACTACAAACGCCAAACAAAACAGCTCCAGGGAAAAACCCTCAGAGCCCAACTGCCACCACCGGCTTCCACAAGTCTCTCTCCCCCACACCAGCCTTTCAACCTCCCACAATCCTCCTCCTCTTGAGGCTGATTGGCTGGGTTGCGTGGGCAGAGCCAAAGAAGTCACCCAATGAGCAGCTCCGTGGAGGAGCCAATCAGCTAGATGTTGCTGGGGCAGCTGTGAGCCAATCATCAGCTGGCAGTCTGAAGGGCAGGGAAACAGCCCAATGAACATCACCGCAGAGGAGCCAATCAGCTAGATGTTGCTGGGGCAGTCTGAAGCTTGCTGGCAGCTGGAAGTTTGCTGGGGCCCCTTTGGCTGTGGCTCTCAACATCTCCCCCTCTCTGTTTAAACAACAAGCATGTGGCTTAGGGACCGTGCCTGCCTTAGGTTGTCCAATACATATGGTCCTTACCCGTCTTCGGATGAGCTGACCTCAGGGCGTCAGCCTCCTGTCTTAGGTTGGTACCATTGTAATTGGATCTTACCCGTCATTGACTACCGGTCCAGTATACAGCCACACCTGTGGAGAGGTCTCAGCGGGGGGGGGGGGGGGTGAGGTTCTTTGCCTCACCTCTGTTGACCCTCAAATTTTAGCTGAATGATCATGACAAGCAGAAGGGAGGAAGATATACCAAGTCAATTGACGGCTCCTTTTGGGAAAATTGTACCACCGATGATATCATCAGCAAAAATACCCCAACACTACCACAAGTCGCTGCACCAACAGATAGTTCACAATGCATATAAGTGACACATAGTTCTGTAAGCAGTTCAGTGCAAGTCCTGTAAGCAGTTCAGTGATGGCTATTGCAGAAACTGTAGATTAGTTTTATCTTTGTCTTCACCGGCACAGGGATGAAGATAGGAATTCTGGCAATAATGACTAAAGAAAAAATTAGGTAACATTCCAGAAGACACTAAAAGAAAACAATTTTCTTAACAATTTATATTATCTTCATCGGCACTGGGATGAAGATAGAAATTCTGGCAATAATGGCTAAAGAAAAAATTAGGTAACATTCCAGAAGACACTAAAAGAAAACAATTTTCTTAACAATTTATATTATCTTCATCTGAAGATAGAAATTCTGGCAATAATGGCTAAAGAAAAAATTAGGTAACATTTCAGAAGGCACTAAAAGAAAACAATTTTCTTAACAATTTACATTATAGTGAAGAGAATTATTAAATATAATGAAAACGAAAGGTGAGAGTAAACAAACAGATCTGTTAACCTCCTTTTTTGTTTACATATTAAAACAATTCTTAACAGTTATTTACCCAATTTAAATTAAACCATTTAAATCACGTGAATAAAAAAAAATATTTGGATCCATCTTTTCATGAGCGCTCATCATATATGATATATGGAAATACGTACATTGGACATACGTACATTCAAACATATAACACAAAACACAAGTGTGCACACATAATATAATACATACAACACATAACATAATAGTAAAGGCCTTATAACTTTTTACAGGTAAAATCTCTATTGCAATGTTTAAAAACTCTATAGTCAAAAAAAAATAGAACTGATCAGCAAAACATTAACCTAGGTCTGTATGAGCTCAAAAAAATAAAATAGAACTTCATGATATGGGAAAGGGCAATAATAAAATAGATATTGAAAAAAGCATCCTGGTTCTGTCGCAGATGTAAGGATAGCCAAATTGGAGTTTTGGATATCAGCTATTATGGATTTGAGCTAAATCATCTTCTTTTTGGTCTGTAGAAATCGCTTTAGTTAATCTCTCTGGAATCCAAATCAGCTGCTGTTCTCCCTGTGGAAACACAAAAACAGACCCCCGACTCCAGACAATCACTGGGTCAGGATTTTAGTTAATCTCTCTGAAATCCAAATCGGCTGCTGTTCTGGGTCAGAACCTTGGTTAATCTCTCTGGAATCCAAATCGGCTGCTGTTCTTCCTGTGGAAACACACAAACAGACCCCCGATTCCAGACAATTACTGGGTCAGGACCTTTCCATTGTCCTGTTAGAATATCTTTCCAAAGTACCTTGGGCTTATGTACATTTTTTGGACACATATGCCTTTCTGCAGCACTAAGTCCTGATGAATCCAAATTTAAAAAGTTTAGAGTAAAAAGGGTTATTTTAAGTTTATCTTTGGGGAATATATACCCCTTCCCAATTCCATCTTTTTGCTTTAATAAGTACATTTTAATAGTTTGATGAGCTCTTTCAACTATGCCTTGACCCTGTGGATTGTATGGGATTCCTGTTATATGAGTAATGCCAAATGATGAGCAAAATTGTTTAAAAGAAGTAGACGTATAACCAGGGGCATTATCTGTTTTTAACTGTTTTGGAATGCCCACAGTGGCAAAATTTTGTAAGCAATGAGCTATAACATCTTTAGTTTTTTCGCCGGCATGAAGGGAGCCCATCAAAAATCCAGAAGAAGTATCAACTGTAACATGCAAATATTTTAATTTTCCAAATTCTGGCAAGTGTGTGACGTCCATCTGCCAAATATGGTTAGGCATCAATCCTCTAGGATTGACTCCAAGATTAACTTGTGGTAAAAAGGTCACACAATTTTGACATTGTTTTATTATTTGTCTAGCTTGTTCCTTAGTTATTTTAAAACGCTTTTGTAAAGTATTAGCATTGACATGGAATCTTTCATGAAAATTTATAGCTTCTTCTAGTGTAGAGAAAATATGTATGTCACGTGTAGTTTTATCTGCTAAATCATTGCCCAAACTAAGGGCTCCAGGCAATCCTGTATGTGCCCTGATATGTCCTATAAAGAATGGATCTTTTCTGTCCCAGATTAAACTTTGTATAGTGGAAAACAAAGAGAAAACAGTAGAAGAAGGGGAAATTCTACCAGCATCTTCAAGGGATACTATAGCATTAACTATATACTGGCTATCAGAAAATAAATTAAATACAGAATCTTTAAACATCACAAAAGTTTGTAATACTGCATTAAGCTCTACCTTTTGAGCTGATTGTTTGGGTACTAAAAATGTAAAAGTTTGATCAGGTGTAACTATTGCTGCTGTACCATTATTTGACCCATCAGTGAATATATTTGGAGCATTCATGATAGGTGTTTTTCTTGTCATTTTTGGAAAAATTACAGGATGCAATGACCAAAAAGACAATAAAGGATTAGATGGTAAGTGGTTATCAAATGAAACATTAGATTTGCACATTATTATTGCCCAAGTATTTAACTCATTAGCTAATTCATCAATTTGATTCATAGTATATGGAGTAATAATTTTATGGGGAGAAATTCCAAACACTGCCTTTGCTGTTTTTATTCCTTTGAGTATTAATTGTCCTACAGCCTCAGGATACCTAGTAAGAATAGTGTTAGGAGAATAAGATAAATGTATCCATAATAATGGACCTTCTTGCCAAAATACTCCTGTAGGAATATTTTTTGTTGGTAGTACAATAAATAATAAAGGCAAACTTATATCAATTCTATCCAAATGCATATTTTCCATATATGTTTCAATGATTTTTAATGCCTTTCTTGCTTCAGGCGTTAACATTCGGGGTGAATTTGGATCTGATGGACCTTTTAGGATATCAAATAAAGGTCCCAATTCTCCTGTTGGAATACCTAGATAAGGCCTTATCCAATTTATGTCTCCTAATAACTTTTGAAAGTCATTAAGTGATTTGAGTTGATCTACTCGTATTTGAATTTTTGGTGGACGGACCATGGTTGAGGATAATAGAACTCCTAAATAATTAATTGGAAAATTTAATTGTACTTTATCTATTGCTATCTCTAGATTATAATTTTTTAATAAGTTTGTAAGTGTGGCATAACATTCTAGCAATGTGTTTTTAGCTTTGTGTGCTAATAATACATCATCCATATAATGAAATATTTGTAGTTCAGGATTTTGATTTCTAAGTGGCTGGATTACTTTGTTAACATAAATTTGACACATAGTTGGACTGTTAGCCATCCCTTGAGGGAGTACTTTCCATTCATATCTCTGATCAGGACCTTCATGATTTAGTGCAGGGATAGTAAATGCAAAACGTGGACTATCCTCAGGATGAATTGGAATTGAAAAAAAAACAATCTTTAATATCTATAACTAAAACATACCAGGTTTTTGGCAAAGCAGACAATTGAGGAATCCCCGATTGAGCAGGTCCCATAATGACCATTTCATTGTTAATGGCTCTTAAATCTTGCAGTAATCTCCATTTACCAGATTTCTTTTTGATGACAAAAATGGGAGTATTATGGGGAGATACAGAAGGTTGTATATGTCCTTCCGCTAATTGTTGTTTGACCAGATCATCGGCTACTTGTGTCTTTTCTTTAGTCAAGGGCCACTGAGGAACCCATACTGGCCTTTCTGATTTCCATGTAATTTTTATTGTCTCAGTGGCCCTTTGTGAAAATCCAACCCATGTCTGTCTGTTCCTTGATCTATTTGTATTGGTGCTGCTATACATTGTTCTTGTCTTTCTAATCTTTTTCCTTTCCTAAAACCTTGTCTAGCCATAATAGTGGGTGCATTTTGATTGATATTATTTGTTAATGTCAAACCTAATTGATCTAAGACATCTCGTCCCCATAAATTTACGGGAAGATGATCCAATACATATGGCTGTATAGTTCCTTCACATCCTTCAGGATCCTTCCAATCTAATAGCATTGCACTTCTATCGGGATTAGTCGCCACTCCTAGGCCTCGAAGCGATTGAGTGGCTTGTTGTAATGGCCAATGTTTTGGCCATTCTTGACGAGAGATGATGCTAAGATCTGCACCTGTATCCAATAGCCCATTAAATTCATGTCCTTGAATATTTAGTTTTAGCATGGGGCGAGAATCTAAATTTAAAGAAAGCATAGCCCAATCTACACCTGTGGAGCCTAATCCCTTGGAACCTCTTTCTACAACATGACTGGAAAATTTATCATGTAGGCTTGGTATTATTAGTAACTGTGCTATTCTATCTCCTGGTGAAATTACTGATATACCCTTTGGAGAACTGGCTATAATTTTTATTTCACCTTCATAATTGGAATCAATTACCCCAGGACTTATCAAAAGTCCTTTTAGAGTAGAAGAGCTGCGTCCCAATAATAAGCCTACTGTTCCTTTGGGAAGAGGTCCTTTTACCCCTGTGGGAATGATTTGAACTCCCATCTCTGGAGTTAGTACTGATTTGGTGGAGGCGCAGATGTCCAACCCTGCGCTCCCTCTGGTTTGTCTGATGAGGGATCTGATGTGCTGGGCACTACCCTGATGGGGTTGCTGGGGTTGCTGGGTTCCTCCAGTGCTCCGTATATTTGTGGTTTGGGGCCCCGGAGCATTGGGGCCCCCTGTCCATTTTTTGGCAACGGAGCCCGATGCCTTTGTCCACGATATTGTGGATAAACACCTTGTCCTTGTTCGTTTTTTGATAATGGAGTACCCTCTATGGTGGTTTGAGGACGGTATTCATTAGCCCAATATAATGGAGTACCCTCTATGGTGGTTTGAGAACGGCATTCATTAGCCCAATGTCTCCCTCTACGGCATCGTGGGCAAATACCCGGTATTCTACTTGTTTGATACCTAGTTTTGTTAAACCCTCCTCCTATGGGGCAATTCCTTTTAAAATGTCCTGTTTGTTGACAATTGTAGCATGTTCTTGGCCTGGCATCTAAAGCCTGTTTTACTGCAGCTGCCACAATTTGCCCTTGTTCATTAATGTCTCTGGCATCTAAAACCTGTTTTACTGCAGCTGCCACAATTTGCCCTTGTTCATTAATGTCTCTGGCATCTAAAGCCTGTTTTACTGCAGCTGCCACAATTTGCCCTTGTTCATTAATCTCTCTGGCATCTAAAGCTTGTTTTACTGCAGCTGCCACAATTTGCCCTTGTTCATTAATGTCTCTACATAATTTAATATATGTGTTTAAATCTTCCTGTTTCCATGGTCTAATGATATCTCTACACCAACGATTCGCTTGGTCATAAGCCAGTTGTTTTATTAATGGCATTGCTTGTTCTGTATTCCCAAAAACTCTGGTAGCTGTTTGAATAAGCCTATCTACAAATTCAGCGTAAGGTTCATTAGCTCCTTGTATTATCTTAGATAATTGACCTTGTAAACCTCCAGGTTCTTGTAAAGTCTTCCATGCCCTAACTGCATCTACAGCAATTTGTAAATATACACCAGGATCATATGCAAGTTGTTGCTGCCGATCCTCATAAGGTCCCTTTCCTAACAACATATCTAGATTTCTCTGAGGATAACCAGCTGCTGCATTTCGACTAGCCGTCTCCTTGCAAAATTCCTCATTGGCAACCTTCCATAACAGGTATTGTCCTCCATTTAGCACAGCTTTACACAAACTAGCCCAATCTGCTGGTGTCATGCTTAAGTTGGTAATGGATTTGACCAAGCTTACAGTGAAGGGTGCTTGAGGACCATAGGTTGTTACAGCCTCTTTTAGCTCCTTCACTGATTTGAAATTTAAACCCTGGTAAGTTCGCTGCCCTCCTACCTCAAATACAGGGCATACTTGAGATCCTGTCTCAGGATCCCAACTATCAACTGCGGGGGTTGGGAGTCTCTTAGCATATGGAGGTGGTGCTGTTGACTGGACACTTATGCCCTCTGGTGATAGAGTGCTGTTAGTAGCAGTCTCTAGTAGAGGTGGCGCTGTTGGTTGAACACTTACGCCCTCTGGTGATAGAATGCTATTAGTAGCAGTCTCCTGTAGAGGCGGTGCTGTTGGTTGGACACTTACGCTCTCTAATAAAAGGGTCTTATTAGCAGTCTCCTGTTTTAACTTTTCCCCTGATAGATTTTTCTGCTCTAAACTTTCTTCCTCTGTCTCACTATCTCGAAAGACCTTCTCTTTTACTTGAATCTTTTCCTCTTTCTGACTAGCTCGAGCTTTTACTTGAATCTTTTCCTCTGTCTGACTAACTTGAGAGACTTCCTCTTCTACTTGAATCAATATGTCTTCTTCTTCCTCTACCTCTGTCTGAACTGAAGGCTTTGGACTAAGCAAATCAGATATGTACGTCCACAATGTCAATGTGCCAACTGGCAGAGTCCCTGGGCTGTTCTTTTCTATTCTTTTTAAATCTTCACCATGATGGTTCCATTGTGATATATCTAACAACTCCTCCTTAAAAAGCCATGGGCTATATTCTTGTATTATATCAACGTATGCCCTGACTGCTCTTGATTTTACTGGGAAGCTTCCTTCCTTTAACAATTTACTTAACAGTCTTTCGGTTTGTTTTTTACTAATTGCTGATCCCGTATTTCTACTATAATACAACCCAGCAAGATAACAGCAAATAAAACCGAGACAGAATCCAATAAAAATGGAACCACACAAAATCATTATATCAGCCTTTCTATCCTCCTGACGTGTGCATCCGTCCTTTCTCCCTATCTGTTCCTCAGACGCAAATAGTTTTTCCTCAGATGTGAGTGGTTTTTCTTCCCTCTTACTCATCTCCAGGGACAGGAAAGTTAAAACAAAAACGAAGCAAAACAAAAGAGGAGACTTAGAATGGCTCCCCATCCTCTCGCCCTGCCCTCAGGGGCGAGCAGTTTACTTACCCTCAGTTGCTCCCCGTGCGAGCCACCAAATGCCGAAGTCTGGCTTGGCACAAATCAGGAGCCACTTGTCAAAAAGAAACTAACTTTATTTTTAGAACTACAAACGCCAAACAAAACAGCTCCAGGGAAAAACCCTCAGAGCCCAACTGCCACCACCGGCTTCCACAAGCCTCTCTCCCCCACACCCGCCTCTCAACCTCCCACAATCCTCCTCCTCTTGAGGCCGATTGGCTGGGTTGCGTGGGCAGAGCCAAAGAAGTCACCCAATGAGCAGCTCCGTGGAGGAGCCAATCAGCTAGATGTTGCTGGGGCCGCTGTGAGCCAATCATCAGCTGGCAGTCTGAAGGGCAGGGAAACAGCCCAATGAACATCACCGCAGAGGAGCCAATCAGCTAGATGTTGCTGGGGCAGTCTGAAGCTTGCTGGCAGCTGGAAGTTTGCTGGGGCCCCTTTGGCTGTGGCTCTCAACATCTCCCCCTCTCTGTTTAAACAACAAGCATGTGGCTTAGGGACCGTGCCTGCCTTAGGTTGTCCAATACATATGGTCCTTACCCGTCTTCGGATGAGCTGATCTCAGGGCGTCAGCCTCCTGTCTTAGGTTGGTACCATTGTAATTGGATCTTACCCGTCATTGACTACCGGTCCAGTATACAGCCACACCTGAGGAGAGGTCTCAGCGGGGGGTGGGGGGGTGGGGTTGCTCAGTTCCCATATGTGGAGTTCACAGGGAGAGATAGCATCACCTGTCTCACGTGCCAAGGAACAGGCTATATCCCAACAGAGCAAGTCAATGAATTGGTGGCTTTGATCCCACATAGTGATCAGAGATTGCGCCCTCAGAGAACTAAGCAGTATGTCCTTCTGTCGGTCCTACTCTGTCTCCTGGCATCTGGTTTGGTGGTTTTCTTCCTGTTTCCACATTCAGTCCTCGTGGGTGATGATGGCATCAAAGTGGTGAAAGTCACATTTAATAAGCAGGACTCACTTGTAATTCTCGCTATCACGGCCACCCTGAAAATCAGAAACTCCAACTTCTATCCTGTGACAGTGACCAGACTGTCCAGCCAGGTTCAGTACATGAACACAGTGGTTGGCACATATGTGACCACTAACACCATGGTGCTAATGAAGTGTCATTTTTTTTGTGCACCTGTGTTTTTTTTTTAATTTTTTATATATATAAACAAAATGTAAATTTATTGATTACACAACATTTCAGTTTTTGAGGGCATCTCACACTAAGAAACACATTTTACTTCTACTTAATAGCACAAATGGGTATACAGGCCATATTAAAAAAAAAAGACTTCACGAAAAAATGCTAACATTATACTGAATACAAAGATATTTTCTATTTATTTCCATTAAAAAATGCTGATTGCACTCAAACTAAAAAGTTTTTTTTCTCAGCAAAAGAAACAATCTGTGAGGTGAATAGAGAGCCTACATCTTGGGAGTAAATCTTTACCCCTCACACATCAGATAGTCCACTCATCTCTAGGGTATATAAAGAACTCAAAAAGCTAAGCACCAAAAAAAAAAAAAAAAACAAACAAACAAATAACCCAATCAATAAATGGGCCAAGGACCTGAACAAACACTTCTCAGAAGATGATATACAGTCAATCAACAAATATATGAAAATGTTCATCGTTGCTAGCAATTAGAGAAATACAAATCAAAACCACTCTTAAGATTTCATCTCACTCCATTCAGAATGTCAGCTATTATGAAGACAAACAACAATAAGTGTTGGCAAGGATGTGGGGAAAAAGGTACACTCATTCATTGCTGGTGGGACTGCAAATTGGTGCAGCCAGTATGGAAGCAGTATGGAGATTTCTTGGAAAATTGGGAATGGAACCACCATTTGACCCAGCTATCCCTCTCCTGGGTCTATAACCAAAGGACTTAAAAGCAACATACTACAGGGACACAGCCACATCAATGTTTATAGCAGCACAATTCACGATAGCTAAACTGGACCCAACCTAGATGCCTTCAATAAATGAATGGATTAAAAAATGTGGCATATATTCACAATGGAACATTACTCTGCAATAAAAGAGAATAAAATCATGGCATTTGCAGGTAAATGGATGGAGTTGAAGAAGATAGTGCTAAGTTAGCCAATCTTAAAAAAACAAATGACGAATGTTTTCTCTGATAAAGGAAGCTGATTCATAGTGGGGTAGGGAGGGGGAGCATGGGAGGAACAGACAAACTGGATAGGCAGAGGGGTGGGAGAGAAGGGAGGGGCGTGGTGTTAGAAATAATGATGGAATATAATGGACATTATTATCCAAAGTTACATGTATGAAGACATGAATTGGTGTGAATATACTTTGTATACAAGCAGAGATATGAAATATTGTGCTCTATATGTGTAATAAGAATTGTAATGCATTTCACTATCATATATAATAAAAAAATTAATTAAAAAATGTTGATTGTAAAGCAGGGCTTGGTGGAGCACGCCTATAATCCTAACAGCTCAGGAGGATCACAAGTTCAAAGCCAGCCTCAGCAACAGTGAAGCACTAAAGCAACTCAGTGAGACCCTGTCTCTAAATAAATACAAAATAGGGCTGGGGATGTAGCTTAGTAGTATAGAGCCCTTGAGTTCAATCTCTGGTTGATCAAAAAAAAGTTGATTGTAAGACATACTAACTTGATTTCATGACCAGCTGATCATCTGCAATCTCAATGGCAACACTGGTTTCCTTATTTTTAAAAAGCTGGAACTCTTCCAGTTGCTGCTTTTCTTCAGCTGTCAAAACTGTAAATACATCTTCTGAAGGATCCTCCTCCTCCACTGGAATAGACAAGTCATCCAAATGGCTGATCTGTCCATCTTTTCTGATTTCATGAACAACAAAGTCAGAGTATCTTTCTTTTAAAATTCCGGAGAATCCTTGATGAGAACTTACAAACTTGGTGATGCCTACAATCAAGTTCAGTAAGTCCATGTCTCATTATGTCTGCAAAACTGCTTCCTCTTCCTCCTCCCCCTCCTCTGAAAGGCCATCTTCCTCCTCTTCTTCCTCTTCCTCCAACTGATCATCAGTAGTCATTTTGCCTATCTTGGCACTTACAGGTTCTGGTGGCCCGGGTTTGGGTTAGCCATCGTTTCTGCAGCCCACCTTGTCTTTTGGTCAGACAGCATTCAGAGCCCTTCTGTTTTTTCTCTTCAGCTGGGGCCGCACTGTCATCATCTTCAGAGACATGCCAGTCATTTCTGTCATTTCCGTCTTTAAAGCTCCAAGAAAACATTTAAGATAACCCGGAACCTGGGAGCGCGGGCACGGTGCGGGCTGAGAGGAGAGGAGGAAGGCGCTCCGCTCCGGCGCAGCAGGGCAGCGGCTGCGAGGGTCACTCAGAGGAGGCGGTGACAAGGGCAGATCAGCATTTGCAGGGTCTGTGCCGGGTAGGAGGCGCGCAGGGCACCTGAGGTTTAATTGTGAGTAGAGACCAAGTTTTCCCAGGAGTGCAGAAAAAGGAGCCTAGTGCGGCTGTGTCTCCACCAGGAAGCCAGCCCATTGAAGTTGAGGCACCAGTGGCTTTCACTGGCCTTGAAAATCATAATATTTTGTTTAAATTCCATTGTGCACTGAGAATTTTAATACTAAGTTTAACACTTACAGTCTGGAACCAAAAAGCAATTGTCTTATAAACTCACAGTGTGAAAAGAACTACTAAAATGTGCTCAACTTGGAGATTTTGGAAGCTTAGGCTGTCTACTTTAAGAGGTCATATGAAGTAGCTTCATTTCTTAGATATATGTTTCTATTTTCATATCTTTTTAGCAGACATAATTGAAAAATGGTGTAATTTTAAATGAAAGCTCTTCAAAGAAGATGTTCTGTGACATTCCAACCACCATCTGCAAGTGAAATGGCAGGGAATCCTTGTGCAGTTCTGCAGACTCACCTCCAGGATCTTACCTATTTTATTTCTACAGCTAGAATTTTTAAACTGTTTTTGGAAGAGGTTATATAAATCTCTATTGCAATGATTTTTAAACTGAGTGTTTTATAAAGCAAAAGACAACTTATATGGGGGCTGGGGATGTGGCTCAAGCGGTAGCACGCTCGCCTGGCATGCATGCGGCGCCGGGTTTGATCCTCATCACCACATTACAAATAAAGATGTTGTGTCCGCCAAAAACTAAAAATACATATTAAAAAAGACAACCTATATGATCCTTAGTCTGAAAGAAGAGATCTTTCCAGTACTTGTCCTCTTGTTTAAAGGCAGGGCTTGGTGGAACTTGCCCACAATATCTGAATTCACATGCAGCTGTCTGCTCAACCAAGTGAACCCACAGTCCCACTGGTCAGGCTGAGAAGAGGATGTGTGCACACCTCATCTGCACTTTCCAGGAAGCTGTGTGATGTGAGTGCTTACCTAGTGTACACTGCATTCTCTGCCTGTGTGCTCACTATCTGGATTCCAACTCGGGCTGGGCTGTGCCATTACCCAGGTATCTAGTGACATCTGCAAAAAGGACATCAAGGGAATCACCGAACATTTAGCTGGTTCCAGGTAGAGTTAAGTCAGCTCAGTGGGGGCAGCCTCCTCAGGGTGACAGGACCAGGCTTCTTAGACAGTGTGGCCTCCACCTGAAGGGACATGTGTCAAGCATGGCTTTTTCCTCTGAATTTGACCTCAAAATTCAGAAGTGCACTTTTATGTTTCCTTACTCTCAGCAATGCTCTTAGAAAGAGACAAGATTATAGTATAGGTAAACATTCTGAAAATGGCAAAGACAGTGGAAATTTTAACCAGTTTTGCTAAAATGTCATCTCACGTGGTTTTTGGCTCCCTGGTAGGGTTAGGATTTGTGCACTCTGCCATTGTTACAGCTAGTTTTCATCACCCGGTGACATCAGGTTGGGAGCAGATACCACAGCCCTGAGTGCTGGCTCGTACCACTCTACCAGCACCCTAAGTGCAACCAACTAACTAGCTTACATTGCTAGGAGAGGGATTTCTAGTAAAGGCAAAATTTACAGCTCAGTTTTTGACATGAGGTCAACTGCATACTGTGTGATGATAGAAGTGCCACAGAAGGCACTCTTCTGAGCAGCTCTTACCAATCCAATCACTTACTGGTAAAGCTATAGAAGAAATGTGTAGCTGACTTTTTGTGGTTTCAGCAGTGCTCGGCTTGTCCAACTGGACCATGGCCTGCTGAATTGTTAAAATTGCTTCTTTTCTCCCTGTCCAAGCTCTTGGGAGGGCTGGTCACAGGCTTTATTTGTGGGTGTTATTTTAAGTTGTTCCACTTAGAATGACAGTCTGAGCCACGACTTAATGGAGCAGAAGTACACAACTATTGTTTACCTTGGGGATTGGAGGTTGACATAAGATAATCTGAATGTGTTATCACAGATATTTCTCATTTTTGTATTCCTTTTCCTTGAGCTTTTTCACCAAAAGGGAGAACCTATACACTGGGTGAATAGGGTGAGGGGCTCCCTAGGATTGAGGAAGCTCCTCTCAGCACGTCATCACCTCCTCCAGGTGAGGTTCCATGTGGAGGGTGCCCTTTTTCTGGGGATCTCTAGGTGAGTTGAAATTTCCCCCCCTTTTTTTCTTATTGTGCTGTAGAAGTTTTCTCTGTACAGCTGATTGACAGCACACCTGATAGAACACAGGATGTGTTTTTATATGTAATGGATTTTATTGTGTAATTTCAATGTTCTTACCTTCTGCTCCTCTATCTTGTTTATTGTTTCTAAGGTCTCATTGATTTACTTCTCTAAGATCTTATATTGGTCTATCCTTTCGACAATTGTCTTGGAAACAGAGCTCACTCTTCCTTTTAGCTACATTCTGTCCTTTCTAGATTCTCATTAAAATACTTACATCATTATTTGGTTAGGGTTAGAGTTAGGGTTAGGGTTAGGGTTAGGGTTAGGTACAGATTGAGTTTTCATGGACTTATTTATAAAGAACCAACATCAGTTGATATTATTTCTACCTATTTTGTGACAGACCATTTTTTAAATAATCATATTAAAACATTTTATGTCATTGAGTGTTTGTTATTAGTGAACAAATATTTTAGACTATTCCTAAGACAGCATAATCTGTATAATTCCAACTTAACAAATCAACATACCAAATCCTTTTAGCATTTTTTTCCTTAGTTTCCAAATTCGCAAAAGAAATAGATTTTTAGCCTAACTATAATCATTAGATATCTTTTGAGCTTGAGACCCTTCTCAGAGTGTTGTGTTCAGAGTCAAGACCCAATAAATGCTGAGAGCACAGGATTTAGTTCCATAAAATTTTACTAAATGCTTTTATCATGTTCTCTGTGTAGTTAAGAGGTATTAGATAACTCTGGAAATGTGGAAGTCAGGATTTGTATTGGAAAAAAGGCAAAATTTTCTTTCAAAATTTAGCTTTGAATTAATTAGTCATTGATTTTATGTACATGAGTCAAAGTATAATAGATGTTAAGTTAAATTGGAATGTTTCAAACCTTTTCCTGTACATTTTTTTGGCAAATTTATAAAATTGCACTTATAAGTATAAGAAGAAATTCCACTTAGATTATATTAATGCTTTTTTCCATATTTATAACTGGAGAAATTGACAATAAAATAAAATTTCTTTTAAAATCATACTATTATTTACCAACTCATTCTTATTAAATCAGCAACTTACATGAGAGCACAGAGGGCCAGATGTTTTCACATCAAGGGAAAAGTGCTTCAGTTTATCACTCGAAAAGGCATATGCCAAAGGGACCAAACTTTCTGCAAACAGATCACCTAAATACATTATATTGTTACTTCATATTTTAATTCTGCCATCAATGAACATCTTTGATTTAATTTTGGCCCTTGTCATTGATGAAGTTCACCAAGACAGGACTGGAAGGCTGCAAACATGAAAAAATTGTTAGGAGAGGGAGAGGCGAATTCCCCTGATTTGCTCCGCACACACTGGAGGCAAGCATTGAAATACCACACTGTACCATATTCACTTGGTCTATTATTACATTCACTCAAAAGTACAAATAAGAAACTCAAAAGAGCAAAATTAAGCATTTTCAATAGATAGAGAAGGCATACAGGAGAGTTATATTCACCCAAAGTGATTTCATAAAGCCTATCCTCTTTAATTATTAACTCTGATTCCCTCCAAGGGCACCAACACTGTCTCGTGGACTTTTTCATGTCTTCTCTTCCCTGATATCTCAATTCAAGCCATGAGAGCAAGAAACCAAAGTCCCAGGACAGATTTGGACTTGTTGGTGGATGCCCCTCTCTCTGCTGCCAAGGCCAGCCTCTTTCTGTAGCTCTGATGCCACCCTGATGCACATGATCAGGGTGAGCCCCTGGCTCCACACAACACGGGTTGTCTCCTCAGCCAGCTCTCCCACACTGACAGGAAGTACATCTCCACCACGGTCCCAAACATGGCAGCTAACTTCCTGTCCAATACCAAGACCATTACATTTTTGGGCTGCGAGATTGAAACTTTGTGTTCTTGAGTCTTGGCAGATGAAAGCCCTGCTGCTGTGTGTCATGTCCTACAAGTGTTATTCAGCCATCCTTATATTTCTAGATGAACTTCATGACTGTTTTCTTGGGGGGGATTTTGATTAAAATTGCATTAAATCTGTATAGTGCATTTGGTACTGTGGTCATTTTGACAATATTAATTCTGTGTATCCAAGGACAATGTAGATCTTTCCATTTTCTAAGGTCTTCTTTAATTTCTTTCTACCCCATGCTCACGAGCAAGAAAACCCTTGGCTGCATGCTCACAGGTGTTTGGAGCAGTGTTCCATCAGCTCTTTAACACATGCTGTACGTATTTTAGCTTCCGTTCTGCAGGTCCCCACACATCAACCACTTGGTTTGTGAGGTTCCATTTCTGCTGCCCCTGATCTGTCAGGACACGACCCAGTATAAGTACACAGTCATAGTGAGTGGAGTTTTGATCCTGCCGCTGCCATTTGTGGCCACTCTAGCTTCCAACGCCTGTGTGCTTGTTGTCGTAGTCCTCATGAGCTCGGGCAAAGGACAGACAAAAGCTATTTCCACTGCTCCTCCCACCTGGCCTTGGCAAGCTTGTTCTATGCCACCATCCTCTCCACCTATACCAGGGCACACTCTTTGCATTCCTCTGCACAAGACAAGGTGTGGCTACATTGTACCTCTTCTGAACCTGTTTATCTACAGCCTGAGGAATAGGAAAGTCATAGGGCTGGGAGGAGACTGTTGGGTGATGGACACTGGTACAGTCCTGTGAATTTAACAATCAGGCGCTGACTGAGGATTCAACATTGTAAGAGCTGCTCCTGAAAACTGCCAGGAAAGGGGCAAATACAGGATTTCTATATAGCAGCCTAAGAAACAGGGCTTCCCACACTTGCTTAACCCTGAAAGCAATGAATATGACTTTGTCAACTCGGAATACAACTTTGCTGTAATGCCCATCCATAGCCATTAATGTTTTGGATTTTCCTTGTTAGTGTTCTGAATAATTGATAAGAAATAAAATTTACCAACTTTTGACATAAAGATAACTTTAATAATGTCAAAAGTAATTTATATATATATGATTGAATGTCACACAATATTTGTGCATCAGGACGTCATGTGGAGCCTATTCATATGCATACTTGTTTTACATATCACTTAAGATGAACTTAATATAAACTGGAAACTGGAGAAAGTCTGTGTTCACCCACATTCTCCTCAGCATAATCCTGTGACACCTCCAGAGCTGAAGCTGAGGGCTCCAGAGGGCATTCTCTCTGGCCTTTCTGCCAGCAGCTGGGGCCAGTGGGGAGCTGCACCTGGTGACCCAGGGCCAGAGTCATGGAGTTCAGGTGCCTTTGCAGGCTGGCACCACCCTGGGACACTGGGAGCTGGCAATGCAGGACCCCATTCTGCAAGCCTTCATGCTGTTTTACTTCCCAAAGGGAAAGGATTTTCTCATTATAAACCATATAATTTTGAAAACTGATAAACTACATCTCACCCAGCATCCTCACAATTCTTCTTTGCCCTGTGGGAGTGCCACGGTTGTGCCCTGATGATAGGCAGCTCACCTTCACTGTAACCAAAGTACACAATAAGGACGACTTTGAGGAGAAAAAGCTTGTTTTGCCCTATGGTTTCAGAGCCTCAGTCATGGTGGGTGTGAAACAGGAGGTGAGGCGGAGCATCAGTGCTGAAAGGAGAAAGGGAGCAGCAAAGGAGCACTGCTGATCCCATGCAACCAAGAAGGAGGGGGGAGGGGGAGAGAGAAGGGAAGGAAGGAGGGGGGAGGGGGAGAGAGAAGGGAAGAAAGCAGGGGCCTAAGGAAGATGAGCCCTTCTAGGACATGTCCCCAGACACCCACCTCCTCCAGGCATGTGCCACTGATCACTGTTGCCACTGTTGAGTTACCATTTAAACTAGGATGGGCTAGTGAGGTGACAGCACTCACAATCCAGGCATTTCACTGCCTATCCCAGCATTAGCAGAGCTTTGGGGAAAACTCATATCCATAGCAACACAGCTGTGATCCATGGAAACAATTTAATTGTCCATAATTCTCCTCCTCCTCCTCCTCCTCCTCCTCCTCCTCCTCCTCCTCCTCCTCCTCCTCCTCCTCCTCCTCCTCCTCCTCCCCCTCCCTCTCAGTGGTTAAATGTCTCTGGAATGAACCCAGAGACATTTAACCACTGAGCAATATTCCCACCCCTTTAAAAATAATTTATTTAGAGTCGGGGTTTCTCTGAGTTGCTCAATGCCTTGGTAAGTTGCTAAGGTTGGCTTGGAACTTGCATTCCTCCTGCCTCAGCCTCCCATGTCATCAGGATTACATGTGTGAGGCACCTGCCCAGCTCACATGGTCTTTCTTGTTATACACTGAAAACAAACTTGAAAGAAATCTCATGGGTCTTATGTATTTTTTATTTTTTATTCTAATTTATTATACATGACAGCAGAATGCATTACAATTCATATTACATATACATGGGACAATTTTTCATATCTTCACTTGTAGGCAATGTATATTCACATCATTCATGTCTTCTTCATACATGTACTTAGGGTAGTAATGTCCATCTAATTCCACAATCTTTTTTTTACCCCCTTGTGCCCTCCTTCCCCTTCCCTCCACTATGCCATATCTAGAGTTTGTCTAATCTTCCCATGACCCCCAGCCCCACTATGAATCAACCTTCTTATATCAGAGAAAACATTTGGCATTTGGATTTTGGGGACTGGTTAACTTCACTTAACTTCTCCATCTCCATCCATTTACCTGCAAATGCCATGATTTTATTCTCTTTTAATGTGAGTAATATTCCATTGTTTATATATGCCACATTTTTTATCCATTCACCTACTGAAGGGCATCTAGGTTGGTTCCACAGTTTAGCTATTGTGAATTGTGCTTCTATAAACATTGATGTTGCTGTGTCCCTGTAGTATGCTATTTTGAAGTCCTTTATGTATAGACCAAGAAGGAGGATAGCTGGATCAAATGAGGGTTCCATTCCCAGGTATTCTCCATACTGTTTTATATATTGGCTGCCCTCATTTGCAGTCCCACCAGCAGTGTGTGAGTGTGCCTTTTTCCCCCACATCCTCACCAACACTTATTGTGATCAACACTTATTGATCTGCTTAAATTGTGTATATCATACTGATTCAATTTGTACAAATCATATGACTCTAGAAATTTGTCAATGCCTTCAATATTTTCTATTTTATTGGAGTACAAATTTTCAAAATAATTTCTAATTATCTTCTGTATTTCTGTAGTGTTTGTTGTGATATTTTCTTCTTCATCACGTATGTTAGTAATTTGAGTTTTCTCTCTCCTTCTCTTCTTTATCATGGCTAAGGGACTATCAATTTTATTTATTTTTTCAAAAACCAAACTCTTGTTTTGTCAGTTTTTTCAGTTGTTTCTTTTCTTTCAATTTTATTTATTTCAGCTCTGATTTTAATTATTTCTTGTCTTCTCCTGCTTTTGGTGTAATTTGTTCTTGTGTTTCTAGGGCTTTGAGATGTAATGTTAAATCATTTATTTGTTGACTCTTCCTTCTTTTAAGGAATGAACTCCATGCAATGAAATTTTCTCTTAGAACTGTCATCATAATGTCCCAGAGATTTCAATATGTTGTATCTGTGTTCTCATTCACCTGTAATTTTTTTTAAAAAATCTTCTTGATGTCTTCTGCAACCCATTGTTCATTCAATAGCATGTTATTTAGTCTCCAGGTGTTGGAGTAGCTTTTATTTCTTATTTTATCATTGATTTCTAATTTAATTTCTTATAATCTGATAGATTGCGGGTTAGTTTCTCTAATTTTTAATGTTTGCTAAGAACTGATTTGTGGCATAATATATGATCCATTTTATAGGACTGACATGGTGCTGAGAAGAAAGTGTATTCTCTTGTTGAAGGATGAAAGATTCTATATATGTCAGTTAGATCTAAGTTATTGATTGTGTTATTGATTTCTATAGTTTTTTATTCATTTTTTATTTGGAAGATCTATCCAATGGTGAAATATGTGTGTTAAAGTCACCCAAAATTATTTTGTTGTCGTCTACTTGACTCTTGAACTTGAGAAGAGTTTGTTTGATGAACATAGATGCTCCATTGTTTGAGGCATATATATTTATAATTGTTAAGTCTTGTTGGTGTATGGTTCTCTTGAACAGTGTGTAGTGCCCTTCTTTATTTCTTTTGATTAAATTTAGTTTGAAGTCTATTTTATTTGAAATAAGGATGAACCCCTGCTTGCTTCCACAGTCCATGTGAGTGGTGTGATTTTCTCTGACTTTTCACCTTCAGTCTATGGATGTCTTTTTTTTTTTTTTTTTTTTGAGATGAGTCTCTTGGGAGCAGCATATTGTTGAGTCTTTTTTTTTCCAATCCAATATGCTAGTCTATGTCTTTTAATTGGTAAGTTTAGGCCTTTAACATTAAGGGTTATTATTGAGACATTTTAATTCCCAGTCATTTGTGTATATTTTTGATATTTAACTTTACTTGGTTTCTCCTCTGATTAGTTTTTCCTGTAGTGTAGTACTTCCCTTTGCTGATTTTCATCATTGTTTTTTATTTTCTGTTTGTGGAATATTTTGCCAAAGACGTTCTGTAGTGCAGGCTTTCAAGATGTAAATCCTTTTAACTTTTGTTTATCATGGAAAATTTTTATTTCATCATCAAAACTAAAGCTTAATTATGCTAGATATAAGATTCTTGGTTGGCACCCATTTTCTTTCAGAGCTTGGTATATGTTGTCCTATGATCCTTGGCTTCGAGTGACTGGATTAAAAAAATCTGCTGAGATACGAATTTGTCTCCCTTTAGATGTGATTTGATTCCTCTCTTGCGACTTTTAAGATTCTATCCTTATTCTGTATGCTAGGAATTTTTATTATAATGTGCCTTGGTGTAGATCTGTTGTAATTTTATATATTTGATCTCCTGTTAGCCTCTTGTACTTTGTTTTCCAATTCATTCTTCATGCTTGGGAAATTTTCTGATATTATCTCACGCAAGAGATTGTGTATTACTTTGGTTGGAAACTCTGTGCCTTGCTCTATCCCAATAACTCTAAGATTTGGTCTTTTTATGCTGTCCCATAATTCTTGGATGTTCTGTTCATGGTTTCTTACTATCTTCACTGTGTGATCATCTTTATTTTCCAGATTGTAATATTTGCCTTCATTATCTGACATTCTTTCTTCCAAGTGATCTAGTCTGATGGTTATGCTTTGTATTGAGTTTCTTATTTTGTTTATTGTTTTCTTCATTTCAAGGGTTTCCGACTGTTTTTTTTAATATTTATTTATTTATTTTTTTTTAGGTGTAGATGGACACTACACAATGCCTTTTATTTTTATGTGATGCTTAGGATCAAACCCGTGTCCCGCCCCTGCTAGGGGAGCGCTCCACCACTGAGCCACAATCCCAGCCCCTGTTTTTTTTTTTTTTTTTTTGTTTTCAGAATTTCTATCTCTTTCTTGAAGTAATCTTTTGCTACCTGTATCTGCTGTCTTATGTCTTTGTTGGAGTAATAAGTTTTTGCCTATATTTGCTCATTTAGATCATTCTTTAATTCATAGATCATTTTAATTATGAGCCTTCTGAACTCCTTCTCTTACATTTTATCAACTTTGTTTTCCGTGGGTTTGGTTATTATAGCATCCTGGTATTTGGGGGGCATTTTCCTCCCTTGTTTTTTCATGTTGCCTATATGTCTTCCTTTCTTGCAGTGTGGATCTGAGATATTACAATTTCTACCCTATAGTCTCGTAGCGCCCTTGCAGATATTCTGTACCTCACCTTGGTGTTGGGCTTCCTGACCCTGCTGGTGTTCCTCAATGTATGCTACCGCAGCCAAAGTTGGTGGCGGCAATAGTCGAGGTAACTCGAGATAATAGTGGAGGTTCCCCAAGATGGATGCAATGTCTTACAGAAATGGGGCTAAAAAGGTGAGCCTTACACTGATTTTGGGATGCCTGCTCTGAGACACAGCTGCTTCTAGGCCCTGTCTGTTGTCAAAAGGTAAGGGCTACTGCATGGTAAAGGCTATGACAATGACTGCAGTGTTCCAAGATGGAAGTAGGTTAGGGTTGGGCTTCCAGGTGAAGGAGGGTGGTGTATTGGGTCCTGTGTATGTCGGTGTGGGTGGATCTAGGCCAGGCCTGAGCCCCTGCAATCGTCTGCTGGTATGAAGAGGCGGTCCTCTGCCAGAGCATGAGCTCCAGTGGGTGTCTGGCAGTAACAGGATGGACCCAAGCTTACTGTGAGCCTGGTCCCATGCAGGTTGGTGTGGGAGGATCTCCAGCACCATGTTTTTAAAGGATAACTGTTCTCCAACACGCTTTTGCCACCTTTGTCAGGTGTCAGATGGCTGTGACTATGGGGTTTTCTCTGTGTCAATGCATCATTGTTATTCTTTGAGCAATATCTTAGTGATCATTCTTTTAGTTTTTTTCTTACCAAAGTAAGATTTTATTTTTTCTGATTCTGATAGATAACTTTGCTAGATATAGCAATCTTGGCTGGCAATTTTTTTCTTTTAGGAATTTTAGATATTGTCCCTCTTTCATTTTAGGGTCTAAGTTGAGAACTCAGTAGTGATCCTTACTAATTTGCTGCTAAAAGTGATTTAACATTATTCTCCTACAGCTTTTCCTATTTTTCCTTAGTTTCTACGTTAGACATTGTGATTATGATGTGTCTTAGGTCACTTCTGTTTTGATCTTTTCTATTTGGTGTTCTTTATGCATTCTGTATATGTATTTCCATTTTATATCTAAGGTTTAGAATGTTTTCTGCTATTTATTTTATTGAAAAAGTTTTTAATTGTATCAGTCAACATCTCCATCTTCTCTTCTATCCCAATGACTCTCACATTGGTTCTTTTGACTTTGTCTCAGAGTTCTTGTATGCTGCCTCTTTAAGGGTTCAAATTGTATATGAATTCTCTGATCATAGCCTTTTAGTTGTTTTTATTTTTTCATTGCATACTGAGTGTTCAAGTTCATATACTCTGCTTTCAAGACCTGAATTGTGTCCTCAAGGCCTGATTATCTATGTGATCTAATCTGTGGGTGATACTTTCAAGTGAATTTTAACTTGATTCATTATAAGCTTCATTTCCATTACGGAATGATTTATTTTCAGAATGTCTATTTCTTTATTGAAATTATTTTTTTACCCACTATATTTGTTCTCTTAGTTTGTTCCTTTGATTATCTTACTTTTGCTATAGTCCTTCTCTGGAATTTTATCCTTTTCTATATTTACAGGTTCCTTGTTGACAGTGGGGAAGGGTACAGTTTGGGTAATGAAATATTTCTGGAGGCATATAGTGTCAATGGCTGTATCAAATGTGAGTCTGCTAAATGTAACTGAATAGTGAAGCAAAATTTGATTATTATTATAAGTTGTATTTAATGTACATTTTACTACCATTAAGGGTTAAGAAAAAAATAAGGTTAATCTATACCCAGAGGACCTCCTTCCCAGTATAAATATACCATTTTTGTTCAATTAGATGAGACTATGGAAAGGAAGTCTAAGAACATTCAAGGTATTATCTGTAATTTTAAAAATGTAATATTGAACATTTTCTAAATAATACATCATGAAAGTGAGAAATGCTATCCCTTTTTACCCATTTTAAAACATGAAGATATTTTGTGATTTAATAGTAATTTCTGACATAAAAACAATTTGAAATTAAGTGTAACCAAAAGCAGATTAAAGACTGTTCCCTGAGTAACACCTTCTTATGTGTTTATTTTAAATATATTGCTTCAATTTTGATGAAGTAAATTTTCTACCAGATGATTCAGAGCTGAAGTACTCATATAGACACATTATTGTGATGCAATAAATTACTAATAATAAATAAGATACTTGAGTAGTTGCATTTGTTTCTTTTCCATTTGAACTGAGCATTAACATGCCTGGGATACATGTTTTAAAAAAAAACAGAACTGGTTCCCATCTTGGCAAAAGGCCAGTCAGTCAGTGCTGGTTTTGACTAACTTTTGTGGGCAATGTCTCAGTGGAGATTTCTGAGAAGCACCACACACATGCAAGCACACACAGATGGCCAACTTCTCTCCATGTAAATTTGGGTGATACATGGTTGCCCCTGAGTCTTCCAGGAATCATCTCAATAGAAAATAAAGGAATAAAAGATGACTATGGACATTAGTTTGAAAATATTCAGAAACTTTACCTAGAAAATGAGTTAACAATGGGTACATGCTAGGAGCACTCTCAGCTACCCAATCCAGGAAATTCATGGAAGAGAAGTAAGAAGAAAGGAACATATTATAAGGGTATTTTTATTGTATTATTGAAGTTGAGATTATTAGATTAATTAACAATTGCCACTTACAAAATACTAGAGAAAGTAACTTGTAAACTTAATTTTTTTTTACCAGAGAACTTTAATGAGACAGATAAGCCCACAGTAGATAGATGATACATGTAAAGAAAATAAATAAGGGTACAAACAGACAAGGTGCAGAGGAAAGAAAATGGCCATGTGTATTTATACCAATAGGTTACATTAGGTCATTAGTACCTTAACTATATTACTGTTTATAGAGTATCAGTAAGGTTGTTAATTCTGCAGTTACATTCCACAGTTACAATATGTAATGTCAGGAGCTTTGTGCAGCTCTTAAGAAAGTCCTTTGTCTAAAGTTTCTGTTAGGCAGGCAGATCCAGGAGCACCAGTGCGTGGTGAAACACTGTAGTTACCTAGAAAGCAAGTTTCTTTATTCCCAGGAGTTATGTGCCTAAAATCTAGTTCAAAAACTAATAAAATTCTTAACAGAGCTTCCTTGTGAAGAACATTGCTACAGTGGCCAGGTATCCCATGTCTTTTACATGGAAGTTTCCCAGCAGCCAGGCATTCTGCATCTTTGCACAGAAACTTTCTAGCAGCCAGGCCTCCTATGCCTTTGCACAGAAACTTCCTAGCCACCACGCATGACACAATCACAAAGTTTATCAGAGACCCCAATTCCACACACAAAACCCCTACCGCTCCCCTTTCTTTTTTCCTAAGGCATTTTGGGTGAATGATATTTGTTTATTCTTCACTCTGGTTTGACTACCATTTGATACCCAGGAAGCTGAGAACACTGGGTCAGCATCTAGGGGTATGTTGCTTTTCAGTCAGGAGCAAACGGGTTTGTGTTTTTTGTTGAAAAATGTTGGTGCCTCTAAACCATTGGCATGGAAAGAACACATAGGAGGGGGACTCCTCCTGAGAGACAAAGTGACACCAGTCTGTGCAATGGAGAGATGTGTATGATTGGGACAAGTGAGCATGAGCTCACAAATATGTTATGAGACCCAGGGATGGCTGAAGCCACAGATAATACCAAATCCTATACAGTTTTTTTGTACACATACATGCCTATGATTACCCTTTCTATAAAACCTGAAAGTCCTACTCAGCTCCCGAAGCCAGGGCTAAGGACATGGTTCTCTTGTCTTCCTGGTGTACCTGCCCTGATCAAAGTCCTTTCCTGTTTTTCATCATGACCTTCTCTGTTTGGTTTTGGGATAAACAGAGGACCTGACCTATGGAATCACCAGAGTCAGGTCTCTGCCTAGGACTTCCCTAAAGGTAGAATGTAGAACATCTACATTAAGCACAGATGCTCATTTTATTTCCACCACACATTGCTGTCCTAGAGGATTGCCTTCTTTTATTTTTATTTTATTCTGCGGAAGATGGAACACTGAGCCAAAGCAGGAACACCAACTGCTTCCTTTTACAACTCAGGCTGCCTCCTCAAAAGAGCAGAGGCCAGGAGGTGAAGAGAATTACTAAAATAATTGTCAAACTGTTTTCATTTTTAGATATCATGTGATATATATGATATCTTTAAATAGTGTTTCACAAGTTCTGAGATTGTGTTTTGCTAAGTTGCCTGAGGTCAAAGCAGATTGTAGTGTATACTGTATATCTTTATATCTAGCTATCTAGAACTTTTTCCTTGCCGTCCTAGGGAACAAACCCAGTGGGGTCGACCTCTGAGCTGGGTCCCCAACCGTTTTTACTTTATTTCAATACAGGGTCTGTTTGCAGAAGCTGACGTGAACTTGGACTCCTGCTGCCTCAGACTTCCAAGGAACTGTTGCTGTCATTGCTGTTCGTTTCCGTGGCAAGGTTACAACCTAGGGCCTCACTCGTGCCAGGAAAGCCTCTCTCGCGGAGCCACAACTCAGTCCCAGAAGTCACCTTCTGTGCCAGGTTCCCAGCAAAGGCTTCCTACCTGGATTATTTCCCAGAACAGCAGAGAAGCCCCACCTTTGGAGTCACGAATGTGTCACTCCAGCCAATTTGAGCCAGTGATTGGATAATCCTTGCTGTCAGTCACGGTGCAGAGGCGTGCCTGGAGGCGGTCCATCAGGGACGCCGGGTGGAACTGTCCAATTAGGTGCGCCGACGTAGGGGAAGGGCGGGCTTTCGCAGTCTCGCGGCCTTTTCTTCCTCAGCAACTCTGCTTCTCCAGTTCCTGCTCCCTTGACGCTGATCTGCGCGTGTCCCCCACGAACTTAGGTGCCCGAAGGTTCCTCGCGAGGACACCGGATCACTACTGAAGTAAAAAATGGTGATTTTGCGACTAGGTCTGACGGAACCCGCTCAGCGCCTGCCTTGGGGCCCCGGCGTGCGGGTGAGCTGCAGAGCGGGTGGCCTTGTTTGTCCCCGTTTGCGGGTGGCTCCTTGGTGGGTGTCTGTATCCTAGTCTCGCTGTGCTGGTGGGTCCCCGAGGTCAGCTGCAGAGCGGGCGGCCTTGTTTGTCTCCGTTTGCGGGTGGCCCTTGGTGGGTGTCTGTATCCTAGTCCCGCTGTGCTGGTGGGTCCCCGAGGTTAGCTGCAGAGCGGTGCGGCCCAGTTCTCACTGGCGTATGGCCCTGAGCCCTTTCCCATGGGTTTGCGGGGTGAGCTGGGCGGCCCAGGTTTCTAGGTCCCCTCCTCTCCCTGCTGGTTGCCCGCTCCCACCCTTCCAAATGTATAGAAGCAGGGTCGCTAATCCACTTTTCTTCCCCTGGTTTAGCTCCTCTGAAGGCTGCTGTAGGCCATTAAAATTGCAGTTGCCTCCTGCATTCATTCTAAAATCTCATCTTTCTCTCCACTTCACATCATTATCAAATATTCATTCTTCCTACTGTATTTCAAACGGGTCAGTCTATTAACTTTCACTTTTCCTCTAGTGAGACATTGCGAAGAATATTTTGTTTTTCTAATGGGGATCAAAACTAGGGAAGCTTTATCAGTGACATCTTCAGCCCCCCCCCTTTTTTTTCAAAAATTTGAGATCTTATCCCAGTTGTGTCGGAAGCTGGCCTCCAACTTGTGATCTTCCAGCCTCAGCCTCTGGAGTCTCTGGGATTACAGGCCTCTGCCAGTATCTCTGGCAAGAATAACAATTTTGAAAGCATTTGTTTTCTGTTTCTGAATATTATACTTGAGGGGAAAGAATAATCACTTGACACATCCCTGTGTTTGGGCAAAAACTGCTTAAAATGAAATAAGGTAGTTGGTTGTTATTGGTACTAGGGTTATGGAATCTTGGGCTACATCCCCAGCCCTTTTTTGTTTGTTTTGGGCAGAAATTGTTTATTTCTTTTACTTGGTTTTCATTAGTTATATATGACAATAAAATGCACTTTGATATATCATACATAAATATTGAGTGTAACTGCTCCTTTTTCTGGCTGCACATGATGTACATTCACACCAGTCATGTAGTCATACAGGATCTGGCTATGTTGACCCGCCTAGCCTGGAACTTTTGATCCTCCTATCTCAGCTTCTCAAGCTGTTGGGATTAAAGGCATTGGCCACCCCACCTGAGGAAAACAATTTATTTTAATCAGCTTATCCTGAATGATGTGTGTGTCCCTCCCTGGAAGAGATTGCATCTTTTCCTTCCTTCCTTCCTTCCTTCCTTCCTTCCTTCCTTCCTCCCCTCCCTCCCTTCCTCCCTCCCTCCCTCCCTCCCTCCCTCCCTTAACCACTGAGCCATATTCCCAGCCCTTTTTATATTTTATTTTCAGAAGAAATCTCTCTTAAGTTCCATAGGACTTCACTAAGTTACTGAGTTTGCTTTGAATTTGGCAGTCCTCGTGCCTTAGCCTCTCAAGCTGCTGGGATTATAGTTCTTCACTAGTGTGCTGGGTCTACATGAACTTTTATAAAACAAAGTTATGTTTCAATACATTAACCAATTGCATTGGTAGGAGCATCAGATTGGTGGGCTACAGCAAAAAAAAAAAAAAAAGGAGGGGGATTTCTTCTGTAGGTCTGTTGTTACTGCATTCTTAGCTTTTGAAAATGGTGGTTATACATCTGGTAAGCTTAGTGATATAGTCTGAGAAATTTATTAGTTTCAGAATTCTGATCTGATACAGAAATTAAGGTAATTGGCTGTTGAAGGGCTTAACATAGCCCAAGATAATTGTTGCTCTCCATACAGAATCCTGTCTTTCCACCCTCATGGTGATCTAGTTAACAGAAGTCAAGTACTCTGAAGGTTTTTTGATGTAGAGCAACTTCATAGAAAACTTCAGTTCACACTTGTAAAAATCATGTGCTTCTCCTTTTATCTTTCTTAGGTGTAGATACCATATCACAATTTCTTGAGCAGAGGTTCCCTTTGGACCCTTGTCAGGGCCCTATGTCCTCAGCCACTATCCTTTCCTGGGGCGTCCACAAGGTGCCCACAGATGTCCTGTGCCTTGGAAGGTGCAGGGAATTTTGGGCCCTGGGTCAGCTCCTCTTAGAAGACAGCTTAAGGTGTGGGGTGCAGCTTCTTGGGAGAAGCTGGATGCCTTGGGGCTAAGGGATTTCCTGGAACAGGCCTCATCTAGATAGCTACCTCCTTGGGACATTGTTTCTCCCAAGCCCTGTTCCTATTCCTTGAAGACAGGTGCACAGTGAGCCTGTGGATGCTGGTGCTGAGGGGCCAGGTCAGCAGTGATTCCTGCCCTTGCATTCTCTCACAGTTGTGAAGGAGGAAAACTCTCCCAGAGCATAAGGACCACCCACCCCAGTGCAGTGCTGTGCAAACCTGAAAGCCTCATAGACTGGAGTCATGGTCCAGGTCTCCTGGGAGGGTGATCATGGAGTGTTTCAGTGAGCAGGACCAGGTGGGAGATGTCCAGCTGGCAGGGACCTTACCTGCCCCTTGAGTCTGACAAGTCTGTGCTCCCTCAGCACCAGCTGTTTCTGTGTTTTTCACTGTGAAATGATCTGCTCACTTATTTGAGGCCCAGGTTCATTTATTCAGAGCCAAATATGATGAAATATTATGAAAGAAGGAAGAAAGAATTGGATTTTTTAAAAAAAAGTTTACTTACATTTCCATTTGTTAAATATCCTAATTTACATCCAGGAACAGTGGTGCACACCTGTAATTCTCACTGCTCCAAAGCCTGAAGCAAGAGGGTTAAAAATTTGAGGACAGCTTTAGCAACTTAGCACAACCCTAGGCAACTCTGTCTTGTAAATACAATATAAAAGGCTGGGGATGTGACTCAGTGGTAAAGTGCTTCTGGATTCAATCCTGGTTACCAAAAAGGGGGAAAAATGATAATTTCTCTTTTGCTACCCCTTAGTATATAGAGAAATTTTGTGAAATTTGATCTTGTCTTTTCAGTGATTTCAAATTGACTACTAGGTCCTTGACTCCAGAATGCCACTTAAAAAAGAGATAAATTCTGTCTTGCATTGTTGCTGCAGAATGAATCTATTTCTATGAAAAAAAAAAGTGGATACATTTATAAATGAGGATTCACAAAAACATTAGTTTCTTACAAGGTGGAGAATTTGACAGGAATGACAGTTTGTTGCTGTTGTTATTGTCTGGACTTGGCAGGTTCATGTTAACTGAGTGGTGTTTTGGTATCAGGAATGGAACCCAGAAGTGCTTAACCACTGAGCCACAACCCCAGCCCATTTTAAATTTTTTTGTTTTGAGACAGGGTATCGCTAAATTGCTTAGGGCCTCAGACCTCCAAGCTGCAGGGGTTACAGGCATGTGCCATCACACTTGGCTTGTTGGTAAATTTTAAAGACAATTTTAGCAATACCTAAAATACCCAAATGTGATACTTTAATCACTAAATGACTTATCTTTGAAATAGTGATACAAGTTTTCTGAAAAGATATATGTGTCTAAATAAGAGTGCTGATTTTCCTCACAAGCACTCTCACCATGTCACCTAATTCCTGTTCCCACCCAAGTGCCTCCTCTTTGGACCATCCCTTTAGGAGCTGGACTATTAACTTATGAAATTTGGGAATCACATAAATACTGTGTCTACACTCACTGTGATCTGTACAACATTTTGGCTGTTTTTAGGTATGGTCTAATATTTCCATTTTTAGAAGTAGTTTTTGTGAAGTTCAACAAGCACAGCAAATCTGGCCCTGAATTTCACAGAATTTACTAAAATGTTTTCTTATTTCTTTAATTTTATTGTATTTTTATACCTTTATTTTATTTATTTACTTTTATGATGAGGATTGAACCCAGTGCATCACAGGCAAGTGCTTATTATGCAAGCATTTCATAACTCCAGACCCTGTCCTCTATTTTCTTAGCCTCATATAGGTTTATCAGTGATGCCGATATTCATGAAGAACTTGGTTTTGCAGACTTCTTATTTCCTGATTGAGGTTTCCTCAATCCCTCTCTGTCAGTTTCCTATGCTTAATATATGTTTACCTTGCTCTTCTTTCTTTGGTTTCCTGAAGTAGAAGGTTCAATTATTGCTTTCAGTTCTTCTTATTTGAAATTTTCTTTGGATACCTGTGATATCATCCAAGCACCATCTGTCCTGTTTTCTACAGATTTCCTATTGTGGACTTTTACATTTCATTTTCCTCAAAATGGTCAACTTTTTCCTTGAGTTACCTCTTCCACCCATGTCTGTTTACAGACCTGTGTTTCACCTCCCATTCCCTGGAGACTTTCCAGCTGCTTCTTTTATGATTTCTGCTTTAACACCCATATTCTTTGAGCATACTTGGGATTTCACTGGTGATACACACTGTTGGGGTGTTTTATGGCTCAGAATATTACCTCTCCTGAGGAGTGTTATTGTGACTTGAAGAAGACTGTGGGCTTCCTGTTGGCTAATGACCAGGGAAGCCCTCCTGTCTGCTTCTCTGCTACACGGTCTCAGACCCAACAGAATTGTGCTGATGTCTTCTAGTGTAACTGTGGATTCTTCATTGTCCTGGGCAGTTCTATATATCTCTGCCTGGTGTATTTTGAGTTTGTTTCAGGTGCATGCATATTAAAAATTTAAGTCATTTAATTAAATTCTAGCCTATTCCCACCACTGTGGCATATGCCTGTAATCCCAGTGGCTCAGGAGGCTTAGGCAGGGGGATCACAAAATCAAAATCAGCCTGAGTAACTTAGGCCCTGAACTACTTAGAGATATTTTCTCTCAAAATAAAAATAATTAAAATTAAAAGGGCTAGGGATGTGGCTCAGTGGTTAAGCACCTCTGAATTCAATCCCTGGAACAAAAAATAAATAAGTAAATAAATAGAAAAAAAATAGCCTAGTGATTCTTGAGTCTGATCTTTCTCAGGGATTATCAACCTCAAGGCATTTAATTTCCACTGATGAGACATTTTTTTCTATTTCTCAGTATTCTATATACATTTTTGTTGTTGTTTAAAAGTGAGTGAAAATGTGTTTCCCCTTTCTCCTATGTTGCTTTTCCTTTATGCAGTTGCCTAGACTGCATTTTATATGCTATGTGAAGTGAATTAGCTCGTGTTCAGCCTGTTTGACAGATTTCCCTGAATGCCACTGTGGTAGGACAGAGTGGAAACTGTTTAAGAGCTGACAGGCTATAGTTTTGTAGCTTGACCCACAGCAGCTCTGCCTACTGACATTTTATCATGGAGGCTTGCAGCAGCTGCAGGTGCCTGTAACAAGATAACCACAATAGCAGAAGGAGCAAACAAAGTATCAGAGAAAGAACAATCCCTCTTGATGTTTAGTGGAGAAAAAGTCCCTAATCTGTATGAGCTGGGTGCTTAGGCTGTTGACAAGTTTGTGCCCACATAAGGAATGTAGAATTCACCCTGTAATAGATTGCACCAACTTCCATGACTCAATGCCCTCAAAACTTGCTTATGTATAAAACTAAAAGCTTTGGGATTTATTCCTCAAGGCTGTGGTGCTACTAATAAACTGTTGCTTCCAGATCTCAGTGTGCTTGCCCTCATTTTCACCTACACCAGAAGCTAAGGAAGAACAATAGAAACAGTGAGAGCTCCTCCTCTGGTTTCTGTGGGTAGCTGTGCTGGGGCTTCTTTTTTTAACATGCAGTGGTCCTATTTAAAACTCTACTATGCCTTTACTCTGCCTTTACTTTCCCCAGCCTGGGGAAAAAATGAGTGCTAAGCATGCAGGTCTGGGTACTCTCTGAGAGAACTTCTCCTGACCTGTGTGGGCTTCCTTATTTCTTCAGACCAACTGGTTTGTTTGTTTCTTTTGGAGGATACTGTGGAGAGAACCCACGGGCACTACACAAATTTTTTTTTTTTTTTTTAATTTTGATTTAGGGTATTGCTAACTTGCTTAGGGCTTCCCTAAGTTTTCTAAGCCTGGGATTGAGCTTCTAAACTTCCTGCCTCAGCCTCCTGAACCTGGGTGTTTTTGAAACCTGATTTAAAAAAAAAAAACTCTTCCTGTAGTTTTCTTTATCAGATTTTAGGTGATGGTTGAGTGTGTAAACAGTAATTTGCTGTTCTTGCCAGATGCAGGCTGTTTGCTTACTTAAATTCTTTTCAGGAATTTCTACTAAGTTTTTACAGTGATTGCTTTCTGACTTAGAAGAGTGAAAGGTTGTTTTAGACTATTAACATAGTCCTGTGATGTTTTTAATTAAAAAATGCAGAGACTTTGATAAATCTGTGTACAGTGTGGAACCAGTGACCAGGGTTTCACACTGGGATGTCAGGCTGCTGTCCTGCACCAGAGAGGCTGTCTTCAGGGCTAGTGGAGGTCACACTGTGCTGCTGCTCTCCACTCTTCCTCATGACTGCTTCCTGTAGCTCTGGTGAACTTTCAGTGCTCTTGGGCATGGTGAGGCTCTTGTTCTGATGCTTCTGCTTGTGTTTCCACTTTTCTCTAGAGGATACGCAGATGGAGCAGCTTCCTCTT
Source organism: Ictidomys tridecemlineatus (assembly GCF_052094955.1). Lineage (NCBI taxonomy): Eukaryota > Metazoa > Chordata > Mammalia > Rodentia > Sciuridae > Ictidomys > Ictidomys tridecemlineatus. Next base: position 183,961,387 of record NC_135477.1, on the reverse strand, counting down.
CCTGGAACCATTTTCATCTCGAATGTAAATGACTTTCCTTCTTCATAGATCAACAGATCATATTTGTGTGAATTTATTTGGGGACTGTTCCAGGCTCTCTGATCTGTTCTTTTTCACGATAGTACTATCATGGCTCCAATCTCTCTGTTTGTGTCACTTTGGTGTGAGTATTAATATTTTTCTTTACTGCTTATCATTTTTGTAATATTGTTTAGCTTATTCTTCTATAAAAAATAATATTTTCAGTGGGTGCAGTAGTGCATGCCTTTAATCCAAGCTGCTGGAGAGACTGAGGCATGAAGATCACAAGTTTAAATGCTACTCTCAGCCACTTATAAGATCCTGAGCAAGTTAGTGAGTACTGTCTCAAAATATCAAATGTGCTGGGGATGTGGTTTGGTTAAGTGCCCTGGATTAAGTCCCTGCTTTTTTTTTTTTTTCCTTTTTAATTTGCCCCACAATAGTTAGACAAATAAAACTAAAATTTTTATAAGTTTATTAAAAAAGTTTTATTCTTTTACATTTGAATGTATAATAAATGGACTTTTATCTACAGAATGTAGGGATGCAGTACCTTTTGCCTCTAGATTCCAGTTTGTTGGGATCATCATTGTGATTTCTCTTCATGACACTTGCTTTTGCTCATCTTTTCATGTTGTGAAGGTCAGTCTACTGAAGGCTTTCTCTTGGTCTTTTGTTTACCTCTGCTTATACTATACTGCTCAGGAGGTCACATATTTTAAGTCCTTGAGTATGGTTTTATGTCAGTGGCAGGGGCATGTTCTGGAAGGTGATCTTTTTGGCTGTTCCATCATTATACAGACATCATAGCATGCTTATAGATGTACACAGAATGGCCTGTTTCACATACAAACTGTGAGGTGAGGATTCTGGGCTGCAAAATGCTGCTTTTTTCCTGGAAGTGCTCCTATGTTAGGTTTGTTTGCACAGCATCATTACAGGCACAAGAAATCTCTTTTACAACAGACAACCATTGTACATGTGGCCCATCTTTATTCAAAGTGCCCTTGAGCAAAACATGGCCATGTGGCACGTGATTGTACCTTATGTTAGTGAAGTGGCTGCTGTTTAGAAGAGTTTTAATCATTGGACCTTCATTGTTGCTTTGAGGTTTAAAAAAGTAGCTTATTCTTATTAAGATTATTGTTTTGAGACATAAAACTTTGTAAGGATATCATTTGGACAATGTGACATCTTGGGATCATTGAGTTTTTTCTGAGAAACTTGCCATCTTTCCACTTATCCCATTCTGCTTTGACAATAACCATGAGAAATTATCAAATTGCTGTGTTTATTAATCATTGTACTTGTTTATTGCCTAATTTGGTTCTGGAGTAAATCACCTGCAAGCTTCTGATTGTTCCTTGGTGTAATCACCCGGATGATCTCAATCCCCAGTTAACACATTGTGACAACCTCTATGAAAGGTTTTCTGAATGTTATCTATGAGGGAAACTCCTTAATGACCCCTTGCCCAGAGGTTGTAGGTGAGGGCTGATTCTAGGCACTTCTTTAAGGATGGAACAATAGACTTTCAGAAGGAAACAGGAGATCAGTAAATACCATGTTGTTTACAATAATTGTGTAGACACAGTGAGCCACTGTGCTTGGCAGGATCTGTCCAAATGCTAGTTTCCTGATTACTGGAAATTCCTACTTACTCCACTTTCTTTTCTAAAGGTAAGTAATACCAGGAGTGCTAATATTAGCTCTCTACTGCACAGGTTGTTAAGACTTGTAAAGGAAGTGCAACCAAAAATGAAGTTGGGAATGAATGACCTTGAAGCCTGTCTTACTGTGACCTCACCAAAGAAGGGTGTAAAACACTCTACTGTTTGCCTTTTGAGCAGCCCAATTCTAGTGTTGGAATGGCTATGAGGAATTGAGTGCAGTAAATATTTGATAGACCAAATCATTGAGTTATTTGGGAGACCAGAGAATCATGTGAGCATCATGCATATTGAGTGTAGATTCCTCATACTGTCAATCTCTCCTGGCCTCCACTACACACACATTTGAGGATATTTTAGGTCTCAGTGACCTTTGAGGATCTGGCTGTGAACTTCACCCAGGAGGAATGGGCTTTGCTGGGTCCATCCCAGAAGAAACTTTACACAGATGTGATGCAGGAAGTCCTCGGAAACCTGGCTTTTATAGGTAATGATGATGTTTCTTTAATTAATCAAATAGAGAATTCATGTTTATTTTGGTCATTTATGAAAAACCTGAAAAGGGAACCATTTGGTGAATTAATACAGCATAAAAGACACCTAGAATTTGGCAAACTTTTTCTAGCTTCTAAAAGTTTAAAATGATTTTTCTGGGTTGGCATTTTAGGAAACAAATGGGAAGAGAAGAACATTGAAGATCAGAACAAAAAGTCTGGGAACAATCCAAGGTAACTGTACTCACAAGAGGAAGCAATATCTGAGAATGTCATATAATTTGTAAAACAAATCAACCACAGAAATATGCACAACTTGGAAATGTATAAGTTTTTTTTAACCAGAAGTATGTACTTAACTGTTACAGATAGTCTTTTCAAAGTACTTGACATGCAAAAAGTACTATGAAACTGCATATGTGAATATCACTATTTGGAGAATAGCCATTGGGAAGCTGTGTTGCAAAGGATTGTTTCCTTTCAATCTCTTTATTTTCGGGCAATTTGAACAAGTCAGAACACCTAGCCTTTACCTGATTTTTTGGTGGTAATGTAAGCCTAGGACCCATGAATAAATAGAAAATCATGAATGGATCAAGCATTGATAATGTGCTGGTCATTCTTCACAGAGGTCATATGGTAAATATCAAAGGCAAAGAAGATAGTGTGGGGAAGCTTTCAGTGATATTCCAATTCTTAACCTGACAAAAGAAAAATTTTAATAGAATAAATCCATGTGACTGTATTATGTGTGCAAAAGACTTCATATGTCCTTCATTCCTTCGTAGGCAGATCACATCTCACTCTGGACACAAACAGTACAAGCATGAGGAATGTGAAGAAAATCCATGTGAATTTAAACAAGGCAGGAAATCTCTGGTTTCTCTCAAAAGTGTTCAAACACAAATGTTAACACAAGCTGGAGATGGACATTATAAAAGTACAGTATGTGGGAAAGTCTTCAGTCGTTCCAGTTCCATTCAAAGACATGAAGAAACTTCTATTGGGTGGCAACCCTATGAATGTAAACAACGTGGAGAGGCCTTTTCTTCTCTCACAGGGGTTCAAGGACACATGATAACACATAGTGAAGATAAAACTTTTAAGTGTAAGGTATGTGGAAAAGCCTTTCATTTTCCCTCTTTATTTAGAAGACATGAAAGAGTACGTTATGGAGAGAAACTCCATGAATGTAAACAAGATGGTCAAACCTTTATTTCACTCACAAATCTTCACAGTCAAACGATCATGCACACTGAGAATGCACGTTTTAAATGTAAAGTATGTGGGAAAGACTTTGCTTATCCCAGTTTATTTAGAATGCATCAGAGAACACACACTGGAGAGAAACCCTATGAATGTAAGCAGTGTGGCAAAGCCTTCGCTAAGCCCTCTACCCTTCACTTACATGAACAAACGCACACTGGAGAGAAACCCTATGAATGTAAGCAGTGCGGCAAAGCCTTTGCTAAGTCCTCCACCCTTCACTCCCATGAACAAACTCATACTGGAGAGAAGCCCTATGAATGTAAACAATGTGGAAAATCTTTTGCTAGATCCAGTCAGCTTCACATACATGGAAGAACACATACTGGAGAGAAGCCCTATGAATGTAAGCAGTGTGGCAAAGCCTTCACTCAGTCCTCTCACCTTCACTCACATGAAAAAACTCATACTGGAGAGAAACCCTACGAATGTAAACAATGTGGAAAAGCTTTTGCTACATCCCATCATCTTCACACACATGGAAGAACACATACTGGAGAGAAGCCCTATAAATGTAGACAATGTGGAAAAGCTTACACTACTTCCTCTTACCTTCAAATACATGAACGAACTCATACTGGAGAGAAGCCTTATGCATGTAAGCAGTGTGGCAAAGCCTTCACTCAGTCTTCTACCCTTCACTTACATGAGCGAACTCATACTGGAGAGAAGCCTTATACATGTAACCAGTGTGGAAAAACCTTTGCTAGATCCAGTGACCTTCACATACATGAAAGAATGCATACTGGAGAGAAACCCTATGAATGTAAACAATGTGGAAAAGCCTTTGCTAGATCTAGTGACCTTCAGATACATGGAAGATCACATACTGGAGAAAAACCCTATAAATGTAAACAATGTGGAAAAGCCTTTGCTAGATCCAGTCACCTTCATATACATGAACGAACTCATATGCAGAGAAATCATACTAATGAAAACAATTAGCAAAGTCTTCTGTTTTTACTACTGTACTCATAAACACGTAGGAAGTTTACTGGAGAAAAATCCTTGGAATGTAAATTGTGGTAACTCAATATTCCTTGTCAATTTGAAAGACTAGAAAGGACTCACACTGCAGAATATTTTTTGGGGGGTGGGGGGGTGATTTAGTCCAGTGGTGCTCTACCACTGAACCATAATCCCCAGTTCTTTTTACTAAATCTTTGGGATTACAGGTGCATACCACCATGTCTAACTGAATAACTCTTTAAATGTGAAAATTTGACAACTCATTCCATTTTCCCAGTTGTCTTCAAAGCCATTTCACTCACACTGGAAAAAAAATCCCTGAATGTGTAATGTTTCATTTTTCTTCTCATATATGGAAATACTCATGGAGAGAAGCCCTGTGAATGTGAGAAATGTGGGACACCTTCTAGTTTTGCCAGTTTCTTCTAAGGACTGAGATGATTCTTATTGAATGATTGATTCATGCAAAAATAAATAAATCCTATTCAAGTAAGAAATGTAAAGCCTTCAGATGTTCCATTTTTGTTCAGTTGTATGAAAGGACTCATACTGTAAAAAACCCTGTGGATAAGCAATGTGGGGCAGTATTCGACTTTCACAGTTTTCTTCAAATGTCGTGGGGCAAGTCACTCAGAAAATACTGAGTCCCAGTTTTGTCCAAATTGAAGAGTCTTTATTTCAACCGGCCAGGACTTCTTGTTACAGGACTAAGTTATCTCTGCAGGAAAACAGCCTAGAATCTCAATATTTTAGGATATATAAAGGCAAAAACCTCATCCAGGTTGACAGCAAGCAGCAAGCAAGCAAGGCATGCAAACAGTAATACAAAGTCTGAATAAAGTCAGTAGTGAAACAATGCAGTGCTCATAATCATATTTTTATTCTCATTTAGTATTTGTCATGGGATATTCTATAATCATAATCAAAAGAGAAATGGATCAAAGTGATCCTAGTTAAGTACAATTAAAGAATGGCTACTAACTTCTAATTAATTATTCCCCGATAAGATATATTGCCCAAAGAGAAAAGTGGGAACCAAAGAGAACAATTTCCCATTGTTTAAAAATTGCTATTTAATAGTTGCCAAATATGCTGTGCTAGGCAAATTAGTAATGGATACAGAGGTGGGGTTTTCCCATGGGAGAAGAATTTCTTTCATGATAAGGAGTCTGTTTGATCATTTCCATATAGCTGGCCCATAACAAAAGATATAAAAGGGTTCACATCAGGGAAAATCCTTCTGCCCTTTAAAAAATGTGGTAAAATGTTCAACTCTCTAGGTCTCTTTGAACAGCATGGAAGAACTCATGCTAGAAGAGAAAAGCCTTATATGTAGAAATGTGGGGAGACCTTCAGTTGTTTCAGGTCCATTTAGACTGGAAGGATTTTTTTTTTTTTTTGTACCAGAGATTGAACCAAGAGATGCTTAACCTCTGAGACACATTTTCCAGCCCTTTTTATTTTAATTTTTATTTGTTTTAAATTTTGAGACATGGTCTCACTGAATTGCTTAGGTCCTCATTAAGTTGCTGAGTCTGGCTTTGCACTTATGATCCTCCTGACTCAGCCTGCTGAACCTTTGGGATTATAGTTATGCACTGCCTTCAGCAAGTGACCCCTTCTTGAGAAAAGCACTGTAAGTGTGAAAAGGACGTGTGCCTTCACTTCTCCTTTGTCTATTCAGAGGTAATGGAAATGTACCCTGGGGTGGACATGAGCATTGCATTGGCGTAAAGATGTGAGAGCAACATGCTTCTGGCGGGTAAATCTCTCTTTACTTATTGTTAGATTCAATTTTCCTGTATTAAGTTTTTTGCATCTGTAGTCAACTCTCACATATTATGACATAATCTTTTACATATGCATGTATGTGTGTGTAAAATCTAGTATGTGATATAATTTTGTACCTAGAAGTATATATTATATAGAATGGTTTATAATATTTATAGTTAAACTTTGTTAACATTTATTTGCCACATTTTAATTCTTATTTATTTTCCATCTCTCTACTTCCCATAAGTACATTTTCTTTAATATTGTACTTTTTTTTTTTCCACTAAAGGCCTTAGCAAATAAATGATATTCTAAACCTCTGGTCTCATATTTATATAACTTTTTCAAGGCCCCTGGATAATTCTGGGTTTTTTCCTCAAATATCTTATGACTTTTTATAGGTTGTGACAAAATAAAAATTTTGAGAGGTTCTAAATATAATTACCAGGGTCAGAGAATGGAGGGGGAAAAGAAAAGGAAAATTATTATCATCATCATAATATCTGGAGTGTTTAAGGACTGAGAACCATCTGTAGCCTTTTTATTTTGATACAGGATCTCCCTCCCCCCAAATTTTAAGTAAATTGTGTTTTTCTATACAGAGGATTTTTCATTTAAAAAAAAAAATCTTCCATTGACATAATTATGTGAATTTTACCAGAACTATACCTAGAAGCAGTGACAAGTCATACATCACAGTTTTACAAACTATGGGTGAAAAGAGACAGCTTACAATTATAAGAAAGAATTTTGAAAAGTGCAAATTCATGCTCAAAGTTTTTAAAACTTTTTAAAAAAATACTTGCATTCAAATTCAGTAGGCTCCTTGCATTCAAATTTCAAACTTTTTGGAAAAGTCAATGGATTACATAGAAGATAAAGTAATATGCCCTAGGATTAAACAGCTTGCCCACATTTGTGAAAAGATCGAGACGATAATTCAGGTCTTATGCATTCAATGTTTCAATTTAGTATTTTTTCCATCACTTAATCCATAAGAAACCCACTACAATTCCAATACACTCCAGGAATGAGAATATGTGACTTGATACTGATTATACAGCCAGGTTTTGTTTTCTTTTTATTTTATTTTAATAGAACTTTAATTCTGTACTAACGCATTCAGTCTTGTTTTTATAAAACCAGAAGATACATTTCAGCTTTTTTAGATTCATCCCCAAATCATTTTTGCCACAATTGTTCCTTTTGTGTAGCTTGAGCAGAGCACTTGGTTGTATATCTCTAACTATAAAGATTTTTGTTCCTCCAGTTCTGGGAACTAGCTTTTCAGATAGAAGCCACTTTGAGGGCTTGCTTTAAATCCTTTTTGGTAAACGTAGAGTATAAATAGATCTGACTCAATAATGCTGAGATTTTTTCTGGCTTCTTCCTTTTCTCCAATAATTCTGGTGATTTAGAAGCACTGAGGTGTGAGAGTCTCAAGTTGCAGACTCTCCAAAGACAAGTGGAGGAGGCAGTGGACACAGACCTGCCTAGAGCAGCTCTCAGACTCCACAAAGAAAAAACAGCAGCAATCAATGCAAGGAGATGAGGATTTGTGCTCCATCTCATTCTTCAGGCCTCTCTGTCTCTTATCTGAATCTCTCAACCCATCATGATCCTGGATCCACTCAATGGCCTCGCAGTAGAACTTGTCCTGGTCAAAGGCTGCAGGTGGAAGATGGTGAGGTAGAAGGTGGTCCTCCCTAGCTTGTCCAGTTGCACCTCCCCCAGGCTTTGCCTCTGGCCAAATTCACTGCTGGAGTGCAATATGAAGTGCCAGCTGAGGGAAATCCTCTACCAGCTTCTCACCACATTATGACAGAGCAGGTCACAGACAAATGGTTGTGCTGGACTGTATCTGTGGCCACCTCACAACTGAGCTCCAGCAGATCCTGCTCCACTCTGTGCAAGGTCTGGGCATGATGGTGGTCTGCAGGGAATCTAGGATCTCCAGCACAGCCAGGCAGCTCAATGCTGGGAGAAAGCACTTCATACCAACAGCACCAACAGTGAGAGGACAATCAAAGGGGGCTTCCTTTGCTCCCAGCATCTATTCTCACATTTAAGTGTTTGTGCTGGTGTCTGTGTAGGGGTCTATGAATTCCCTCATTTGAATTCCCCAAAGGGGAAAACTTGAACAGCCAAATCAGCCAGGCTGGCATTTACAGTTTGGATTTTCTCATCAAAAAGTTCCTCTCCATCCATGGTGGTTACCAGGCTGTCACTTGCTCTCCATGGTGGTTACGGGGCTGTCACCTGTCCAGGACACACAAAGCAGGCATGAGGAATCCCCAGAGTGGTCCCACAATGTCATGTTTCACTTCCTCTGCACAGCTGCCTTGATACAGGATCTTGCTCAGTTCCTCCCAAGGACCTCACTAAGTTGCTGAGGCTAGCTTTGAATTTGTGGTCCTCATGCTATAGTTTCTTGAGCCCCTGGGATTACAGGCATAAGCTACCATGCTTGGCTCCTGGACATTTCTTGAAACCTTGATGTAAATAAAAACAGGCCTTTTTGTGTATAATTTCCAAGTGTTAATCGATTCAGAAGCAAGAATTTTGTTCTAATGTGTTTATGTATATTAATGTCCTTCAAGCTCTAATATTATAGAGTGATATTGATAATAATAAGAACATTAAATTATACCTTATATTCTAAAATTTACCAGTCTATTTTAACTAAATGGAAGTCTACTTGGAAAAAGTTTATTTTAGATAATTTCTGTTGAAAACGGGTGCAAGAACTATTTAAATATTTAAGGGAGCAAACTATTAATTTCTGTTAAGTCTCATGACATAATGAACTTTAATCACAATCAGTATTATCAGGATTTTTTTCTAACAAATATTTTAGTGTTCCCTTCTATGCACCAGGCACCAGCTACACACCATAGCGGGGTCACAGAGGCTATGAAACATGGCATGGTGCTCAGGTGAGTGATTTTAGAGCACCAAGTGAACTTATAAAAGGAAATACCTGGGTGGGGTGAGATTTGCATTCACTCGCACGTACACAAGTATGTAGAGGATCAAGTCGCCCTTTTCTGTGCATACTCTCCCTCATGCAGTTCTTTAATCTTCACCATGTAATGTGCTTATTGATTTCTTTGATTTTTCTCACAACCTTGCTACTCACTATTCCTTCTCAAAAATCAATTGTTATAATAATGATAGCTAAAAAAATAAAAGTAGACTCCAGGTATCAAAAAGAAAATCAATTGTTATTTCATGACTTCACAATTTAGTCTTTTGTGTCTTTCTAAAGTTTCATTGCACATCGTATATGTTAGTTTAGCCTCTGCACTCCAGCCTTATGTACAGATTGGTGAAATGTCTCATTCCTTCAGATTTCACCCAGGAGTGCTCCACCACTATGAGCTTCGTCATAGCCCTTTTAATTGTTATTTTTTGAGATGAGGTGAGGCTGGCCTCAAACTTGTGGTCACCTGCCTCAGCCTCCTGTGTCCTTGTGTGCCCTGCAGCTGGCCTCTTCCTTATCATTGATGCCTTATTGGTCTGTTGATGACTCTGGGATGACCGCTGGTGCTTGTTCTAAGTCTCATTTGTTGTGTTGTACATAGGCACGTTAGGGAGGAATATAAAATATTGGCATTTGTATGTATTATTTGTAGAGGCATCTTCTCAAAATATATTTTGCCCTATACTTAATTGAGTTGCATTCTATTTTTTTCTTCTTTTTTCTGGTGCCAGGGACCTAATCTGGCCTTGTGCATGCTAGACAGGTGCTCTAGCACTGAGCTCTCTCCTAGCTCAGGCCAGGAGTTTGCTTCTGCTATATATGTGTGGACCCCCTGATAATACTGATAGCCACTTCAATAGATGCAGCTCTTCAGGTGTTCCCTTCCTTCTTAAAAGTCTTTTGCAGCATTGAGTTTTAAACACATCCAAGGTTTTCTCCACATGATTAATACTTAGGTGGAATGTGCCAGAAAACGAAGGCTTGATTTCTCTCTGTTTAGGGTACCTCAGTAACTCTGGAAAAATCATGTGATGATTTTTTTATACACAGTACAGAAGTCCAGATAAGGAGGATCCCAGTCTGAAGTGCTAATGTAGTGGTGCCCCCTCCTCCAGATAAGAATCTTAAATAAGCTTCTCCAGATATGCTCATCATAATTTTCTTTAAACAGAATGTCAGGAAATTTTTTTTTGCAAACAACTCAATGGGGGTTAGAATGCAGACTTGATATTACTTCTGCTTTTGTGGCAAAGCTGGGAAAACCTCTTGACTAATCTTACAGATGGTATGCAAAGTACTTTCTGTGATTTAAAACAAAAAAAAATTACGTAGACTTCTACAAGCTTGGGATGCTGAGGCAGGAGGATAGTAATTTCAAAGACAGTCTCCACAAAAGAGAAACACTTAGCAACTCAGTGAGACCTTGTCTCTAAATAAAATACAAAAGAGGGCTGGGGATGTGACTTAGTGTTTGAGTGCCCCTGAATTCAATTCCCTGTACCCCCCACAAAAATGCATGAATCAAGTTTTAATAACCTGTATGATGGTTGGATGGGCCTGTCCATTATACCATTTTCTTTTTTGGATTCTAATGCATGGTTTGGCAGTGCAAGAACTCTATAAAATGAACACATTCAATAAAAAGTAAGTACATGGATTTTTTTAAACAATGATGTAGCAAGGCCATGAAGGGCAGTTTCCTGCTCTGGGAACCCTCAGTAATTGATGGTCATCACAAGTGGCCATAATTTCCTCATCATGAAGAGTGCAGTGCAGGAGTCTCTGAAGCTGTTAAGAGTACTTGTCTGTTCTGTTCAGAGCCTTTTGGTGGAAGAATCCCATATGGGCCTGCCTGATTTGTAGATGGGGTCATCGTGGAGATCATCTGAAGACTCACAAGTGAGGAACACCTTGCCACCAGGTCCCCTGCAGCCTTAAACAGGGCTTGTTTTTAAAGAGTGTGTCAGGGATCCTTGGAGGAGAATAACAGGAATATAAGGTCAACCCTGTGCTCCTGGAGAAAGGGGGATGCTATAAGTCTCATCTCAGGGTCACGTGTGAAAAGTTAAGTGGTCTGAAAAAAATATTGGTCCTTTTAGACATAAGAGCAATTTGCAGTAGAATGGCCTGAAATAGAGACAACAGAAAATATTAGCCAGATCTTTCCATTTTTTAATGTAGGAACTCAAAGCTATAAATTTTCTTTTCAGAATTGCCTTCTTAGTATCTCAAAGGTTTGGTATATTGTGTCCCTTCTCCCTCTTTTTTATTTTTCCCCTTCATTTCTTTTATGATCATTCTTTCTCAAGTCTATTATGTAGTCTTCAGGGATTATAATGGCTTTTACTTTTTATCTTGTTATTTTCTAATTTTATTCCATTATGATCTGATTGAGTGTAAGGAATTATCTCTAATTTTTGAATTCGAGAAACTCTCTTTGAGCTCTAAAATATGATGTATTTTAGAAAAAAATCCATGTACTACTGAGAATGAAATTAATTTAGTTGTCAATGCATGAAATATTTGATGGATGTCTGTTGGGTCCTTTTGATTAATAATGCTTTTTAGTTCTGAAGAGTTCTTACTTAGTTTATGTCTAGATGACCAATCTAATGGTAAGAGAGGTGTGTTGAAATCAGCCAGTATTGTGGTCTCTTTGATTCTTTATATTCAGAAGGGTTTGTTTTATATGTGCAATTGCATCAATGTTTGAAGTATAGATAATTACAGTCATTATATTTTTTTGGATGATTCCTTTAACCAGTATGAAAATGCTACCATAAGCAAGGAAGTACAGGTAACTCTTTGATATAAATTTTTTTGTTTGGATATACTTCCATTAGTAGTGTTGCTGAATCCTCTGAAAGTTATGCATTTAGTTTTCAAACTTTTTATCAAAATGGGTATACTATTTTACATTCCATCCACCAGTATGTAAAATTTCCTCTTTCTCAACAGCCTCATCGGTGTTTGTAATTTTTTTCTCTTTTGTAATAAACTTTCTAAATTGGTGGCATTGGTGCAGTTTAGACTTTCCTTTCCTTGACAGCTTATGAAAGTGAGAAGATACAGAAATGAGGAGGATTTAAACACTGCCATATTTCAGTTTGTGCTAAGCTTTATATATTCTTTCTCAATAATTTGGTAGCTACAGTTTGGTATGTATATATACATACATATATAATCTCTGTGTGTGTGTGTGTGTGTGTGTAAATGTACGTCTTGATTAAAATATAAATCCGCCCTTACTTCAGAGTGAATTTATAATAAATTCTTCACCTAAATCCATTTCAGGTATAAGTTAGTTAGACCATGCATTTGTTTAAAGCTTCTATGTTTATATTTATTTTCAGAATGCAAAACATACTCAAGTGTATGCATGTGTGTTACTTAAATACACACATGTAAAGTTGTAAAGGTTTCATGTATATGTGTGTACAGTGTAATAATTGGGGTCACTGAAGTTCACTTAAAATTCCTGACTCTCAGTTATATCATTTTTAAGATGTGCTTGAGGAATATCCGTTTAGTGGAATTAAATCTGACAGCATACCAGAAGGCTCCTAACACATACCAGCAGCCAGCCCATGAGACTGGTCCACAGAAACCCATGCCTCTGCCCTTCCTTTCTTGTAGGACACATTGCAGATTCTAGGCTCCATTCCCCTACTTGGTGAGAAGCCCTCATTGGAGTTTCTCCCCTGCTCCCCTCCTGTGTGCAGGTCATCGCTGCTGGGATGGAGACTGCATGATCTGAGGGGAACATAAGAAAAGCAAAGCAAGCGAAAACACGGGCTTCTGGAAAGGAACTTACAGCTATTTCAATGGATAGAAGTTAAAGGGGACATACTATCTCGATTTGATTTACTTTACATGAGAAAAAAAGGCCTCACATTATTGAAACAAATGAATAATGGTTAAGGCTGCTTCTATGTGATTTGCAGGCTCTGTTTTATTTACATAACATTATATGATAGGTATTGTAATGTTAACAGACTGAAAAATGGGTAATGAAATAGGTGCTGTGTTGGCTTTTTTGGCACAATAGAAGATATCCGATTTATGTGTCATTTATTATCTCTTCCCTTCTCCTTTTTAAAAATTTTAAATCAGGATAATTTTGGCCATCTCATGGTAGGTGAGTCATTGACAGTCCTATATAAAATAAAAGTGACAGAAATTATTGTACTCTTATTTGATATCAAATAGTATGTTTTTACTTGCTAATAACTAAGTTATTTAAACCTCATGATACATGATGATGTTATCAATATAATTGGCTTGTTTCATGTTGACTTGAAATGATATTTAAAGAATAAATTTACTTTTCTCAATTTTTTTTACAAATTATCAAATTTCATACCATAATTAAATATCATTTTCTTCATAAATACTAATAATTCTACCTAAATTATTTTGAAATACATTTATTATCCAACTTTGGAAGAAATGAAGTTATTTAAAAGTTTTAGCTTTTATATTAAGGTAAGGATATATACACACACACACACACACACACACACACACACATACATTTTAACCATTTTTAAGTGCATAATTTTGTGCTATTAAGAGCATTCACATTGATGTACAATTGTCACCACCATTCATCTTCAGAAGTTTTTAATCTGTCTAAACTAAAACTCATGAAAAACTGTCCCTTTCCCTTAGTCCCAGGCAACCACCACTCCAATTCCTGTTGCTGTTAATTTGATTCCTCTGGCTATTTCATGACTGATTTCTTTTACAAAGTATGATCTCTTTATTGTTCATTGTTATTATAGTCTATATTTACTTTTTATAATCCCAGTTAGTTTATCATTGTGTATATGTGTCACGTTTTGTTTCTTATTCACTTGAGGATAGACATGGCACACAGATAATTGCTTTAGCATTTTTTTTTTGCAGTGGGGGGTTCTTTGTGTGTACCCCAGTGGAAGAAATGCTGGATCATTTATTAATTCAGGGATAAATTATTTGAGGAATCACTGCTTTGATTTCTACAGTGGCATCACTATTTCAAATTGCCACAAAACCTAACAAAACTTCAAGTTCTACACATACTTGTCCAAATGCATTTTGTAATTTTTTAAATTTTTTCTTAGTTGTAGATGGACACAATACCTTTATTTTATTTATTTTATTTTTTTTAATGTGGTGCTGAGGATCAAACCCATTGCCTCACACATGTTAGATGAGCGCTCTACCACTGAGCCACAGCCACAGCCTCTTGTCATTTTTTAATGAAACTTTTCCTAGTAGATATGAAAGGGTTTCTCATTGTGGTTTTGCTCTCCATCTCCCTGATGAGTAGAGGTGCAGGGCATGTTTTAATGTGTTTGTTATCCATTTGGATATCCTCTTTGGAGAAATTCGGTTTTCAAGTTGTTTGCTCATTTCCTAGTTACTTTTTCATTCAGTTATAGGTCTCTTTAATATTCTGGATATTATTTCTAATCAGATGTGTGATCGTGAGAATCTTTCCCTCCTTTATAGGTGCTGCTTTTTCACTTTCTTCATAGTGTCCAATGATGCAAAAAAGGTTTTAATTTTGATAAAATCAAACTGTTTTTTTGTGTTATTTGTACTTTTTGTGTCATATTCAGGAAATCATTGCCAAACACATTATTAGGAAGATTTCTTTTTTTACTCTTTCATTGATATGCTTCTCTTCTACGTGATTCCTACACCCTCACACCATTCCATGACTCAGCGCTCAGCACCCTGTGCTGGTAATCTGGCTCCTGGCCACATCATCCCCTGCAGAGTGCAAAACTTCCTCCAAGTCTCAAGTGCTGCGTCCCTCCTGGTGGCTCAGGGAAGGGTGGACTCCATCCCTCCAAGTTTTAATACTAGTTTTCTCTCAGATGTTTTAGGATCTTGCTCCAAAGGAGTATTTCTCATGAAAACACTTTCAATAACATTTCTCATGTGTTTTGTGATATTTTTATGCTGTTCTCATACAATAGCACAGATATTCGATTTTTCTGAGATTTTTTTCCTTTTGCACTATGGAATTTTTATCATTTTGTTATACATATTTCTATGAATGCCCATAAGCAATCATTAGTTTCTCATTATTTTTCTTTTTCTACTTTTTTTAATGTTAATTATTTCATGCTATTGCTTCTGCCCTTATTTTCCTTTTGTTAGATTTTATAGTTTGTCCTTTAAAATTTTATTTCATGTTTTTGCCAATTATTGTGATTTATTTTCCAGTAGAGTTTTACTCTTCATCTCTTAAAGAGACTTTTTTAAAAAAATTCATTGGCATCTAATTCTTCTCCAGAGTTGTCAAATTAGCTGGAAAATCATCATTCTCCCAATCACTTCCACCCCAGGGAATACACTTGTATGAGGGCTCTGTGAGGTCAAGAGCATCATTTGTGTGTGTGTGTATGTGTGTGCACACGCATGCATGTACACACATGAGCACCTGCGTGAATCGTAACATTTCACAATGTGAACTTTCCTTAAGTCTGGTGAATTTTGGCTCTAGTGTAATATATGTCTAAAAATCGCAGACATTTTGGTGGTACTACTCAAAATTGCCTAATGATCAACTTCACCAAGATCAGAATCCCCTATACTCCTCTGATCTGAGTATTCTCAGGATGACATCTTCTCCTTCTACTTAGGCAAATGACAGTTCTTCTGTTCAAATTCCTTTTTTTTTTTTTTTGAAGGGTTTACAAAGCTATGAATTTGGTGCATAAGCATCACAGAAGCACAGAGACAACACATATGCTGTTTGTAAAGAGCTTGGGCACAGCGGGGAAGCTGCAGCGAACATGGGCATAGATATCAGATATGGGAATGACGTTCTACAGCACTGAAGACCCAAAGGAGACTGAGTGGAGGTGAACAGTGTAAATCCAGAGCATGAATTTCTGTTACTTTGTATATGAGTTCTTGGCAATAGAAATTCAGTATGAATTTCAGAACAGAAAAAAAAAAGTGATGTTCTCTGACTTAAGATAAAATGCTGTACCTGGGAGTGTTATGTAAGTACCACTCAAGAAGGAGCAACCATATTTTCTTACAGTGAATAATAAAGTACTGAAGTTTTGGAATTAAATCTTAAAAAATAAATATGGAAGAAATAAATCATGCTGTGAGGATTTTATAGCATTTTTTAATATGGACCTCTACTGGATGCATTTACATGAATTTTTTATGCCTATATTCTGGGCAAAATATTAGAATATAATAATTTGTAAGTGCATTTATAAGACATTCATATCCTACTGAAGTTGTAACAAATGTTATTGTTCTGTATATTTTTCAAGTTTCCTATAAAACATTTTATCATAATTTGTCTCAGAAGATATTAATCTCTAAGGAAGAACATGAGATTTCTTTTTGACAAATACATAAAACTGGTTCTTCATTTAAGATGCATTAATTTAATGAATAACACACAGCCTGATTGAACAAAGGAATTTTCCAAATTGACTTAATAATCATTCAACATACTGATTCTTGTGTGTCACTGCAGGGTGAACCATATTAAAGCTCTGTGGCAAATTATGATCAAGTGTGAACAGATTTCATCTTGTTGGGATTTTTGTCATCGTCCAGAATTAGTCTTGTTGGGCACAGTGTCACACACCTACAATTTCAGTGGCCCAGGAGGCTGAGGGAAGAGGATGACAAACTTAGCCTCATCAACTTAGGCCCTAAGCAACTTGGTGAAACCCTGTGTCAAAATAAAAATTAAAAGGTGTGTGTGAGGTGTGTGTGGGGGGTCTCTCTCATCCATCAAGGAGGTCCACAGAATAGGGTAGAGAAAACTGGCTGTGGAATCGCTAATCAAGACCTCCGGAGACCAAGCAGGAAGCAGGTCTGATTTTATTGTATAGTTATCATGTATATATACTCAGGCAGTAGTAGTTAAACAGATTATAGGCAGCAACCAGTGCAATGTCTGCTAATTGTCCTTGCAATGACCAGTCAAGGAGCAAGCCATGAAGCTAGCGCAGAGACTGCAACACATGGCCTCAGGGCTATGCCTATGGGATAAGCTGTCTTTGCTCATGTGCCTAGCACAAGGGGAGTGGCCTGCCACTCAGACGCCCTTAACATATGCCATGTATGTACTTGTCCCCACATCTCCCTCATTTGACTGTGCTGCAAGGACTTCTGCCAGCATTGCTATTTTTCATTTGGTCGCCTTTACATGATTACGTAAGTGTCTCACAACACAAGAAAAAATTATCACTATGATAAACAGTATGGCCAGGGTAATAGCATTATAAAGGTTAGTTACATTGGCTAACAGGTTTTTCCAATGTTCATTCAATCCCTGGAAGAAAGAGGAGTTTGTCAAGATAGACATCTCAGTCTCATTGATTTTGACAATTACCTTCGTAAGGTTATGCATAGTTATAACATAGTTAGCATCCCAAGTGCCCTTAATATACTGAGAAAAATTGGAGAAGTCTAAGGTTATATTTTCAGTTACAGTGTATTGGGTGACACAAATGCTATGGAATTTAGGGTCACAATTGAGCCGTCGCAACATAAACAGAATATCTAGTTGTTCCTGGTGAGGTCTAGTTCTTACTGATGACTAAAATAGCAGATCAGGACAGTTTATTTAAGTCATTTTGCATGGCAAAGTCTTCTGTCATGGCAGTAGACACATTGTTCACAGTCTGAGCAGTCAGGATACTCTGAATGAGGGAAGCAGTGACAGTGGCTGTGGTTGCGAAATTTCTCTTATCAAAGAGATAAGCTATGGCAGTGACACATTGATGATGAGGCTAATTGCACGCCTTGTCAGATGTAGGATCTCATTCAGAAGGTTCTTCATCTCCATGCCCTATGGACTCCTCCACTCTCGGACAGGGTCACTGGAAGCCAGATTGCTGGGGGCACTCTGAGGATAAATATACCTTTAGCTTTCACAGCAGGGGTTAGACAATTTGTGAGCCAGTAGGATGTATTGACTGCACAAGGGATCTCTGTATGAGTGATGTTTATGCCATCAGTATCATTGATTATTGGCATGGCAAAGGGTGGTGTCACACAAGCTTGTGCATAGTGAGTATGGGTATCATTTGGCACAAAGGCAAATCCATGGTCAGGGTCTGGACTCAATATCAACTAATTCATCCAGCCAGCTGCTGCCCATTTGATGGGCCTAGCAGCTAGCAATATTAGTGTGATATCTATCTTGCCATAATGGTTTTCTGCATACTGGTTGGTAATGCCTTGTCCCTGTAGCAGGTACTGCAGTTGCCCATATGGTTTGAGGGCACATCAATTACTTTCCAGGGAGCTGTGTCTGCCCAGGTGCATAGATGTTTCTCCCAAGAGAAATTTCTCTTATCAAGAAGATAAGCTATGGCAGTGACACATTGATTCCATGGGATGCTATCATTATCTGAAAGGGACTTTCAAAAAGCATTGTTAGGCATGTTGACAGCAATGGTTTCTTGCATTTGCCATGGGGGAGTCTATGGCTATAGGTAGCATTAACTATAACTCTAAGGTCAGTGAGAGCCAGCCCAACATATTACTTATTATAGCTATCTACAATAGTTTCTATGGCAAGAGCAAAACATAGGGGACTGTCTGGATTATAGGTTTCACTATTCACTATGGAGAAACAAATGGGCAAAGTAGGTATGGAAATGCTGGTATTCCAGGGTACAATTACCTTCTGGATGGATAACTCAGGTTTATTAAGGTTGGAGTTATTAGAGAAGAGCTTAGGTAAAGTCCCTTCCCAATTATCAACAGCCAGAAAGGGTGGTTTAGTGACCAGGGCCCAATTTGCTTGGGCCATGATACTGTTGATGGTTAGAGCTGAGCATAAGAATAGAAAGAAGACCTGTCCAGGAGAATTAGGACCATGATCCTGGCTTTCTCCAATAACTTGGCCTGGTGTATTAGCCTTTTACATCACCCCATGTGATCTCATGATGGAGTTTTCTCTGGTATCCTTTTGCTCTTGAATTTTTCCTTCCTCTCTCTTTGGATTGTGGAGCAGGCCATCATGGTAGGTAGGCGTCCAGGTTCAGACATGCCAAGCTGGAATCCAGGTAGGCTGTGGATTTTTTTCTGGGAAGACAAAATCAAAACCCCTACCTAACACCAGAAGCAATGAAGGCTCCAACCACCAATTGGTTAAGGGGTCCTTATACTGCATTAGGGGTAAATGGGACGATCTGATCAAAGGGGCTCAATGCTTGAAGGCAGGTGTACAATCATCGCCCTTAGGCACTGTTAAAAAAGTAAAGAGGATAGTATTAAGATTATCATAGGGAGTCTGTGGGAGTCTGTTTCCTCCCTTTTGTTTTAAAATGGCTGCTTTTAGCTCTTTGTGGGCTCTTTCTACTATGCCTTATCCCTGGAGGTTGTAAGGAATACCAGTGGTATGTTTAACTTGGAACAGAAATCCTTAAATGTCTTACTGATATATGTGTGGCCATTGTCTGTTTTTATTTGATATGATCCTCCCATGGTTGTAAAACAATGTAAGAGGTGAGAACAGATGTGTTTAGATTTTTCTCCTGGGGCTGTTGTTGCCAGGAGGACCCTTGAGTAGGTGTCTATGCATACATGCACATATTTCAAATGCCCAAAGGATTGCAGATGAGTGATATCTCTTTGCCATAGGGTGTTGGACTTTAGACCTCTAGAATTAACACTTTGTGGTTGTAAAGATCCTATGGGAAAGAAGGGAGCACATTTAATGCACTGTCTAGTAATTAGTTTGCAATTTTCTTTTGTTAATTGAGAGAATAAACAGTTTGTGCAAGCTATAGGCTAATTGATGGAACCCGCTTGCTGTGCAGCTTGATTACCTGCTTGGGTAAGGAGGCCTCATAAGCTTCATGGGTCAGGTTATAGTCTCCTCATTTAGTTGTAACAAAGGCCAAGGCAACCCAGAATGGGCTCAGATATGCTGAATATAAAGAAGATTCTTCTAAGAAGGTTTGAACAGATTCTTGGAGCAGGGTAACCATATTAGTATCATTCTTTATGGAAGCAAAAAGTAGTCTAGGATAGCCATGGCACAATACTGGTTATCAGCCACAACATTAATAGGGTCAAGGAGCTGTTGCAAGACCAGATTTATAGCGGATAATTCTAGTGCTCTGGGAGACCCAGGGGAATAATTATATTGGAAGGTCCTTTTTACCCCAGCATCAGGGTGGAAATAGATTATGGCAATTTTCCTGGTAGAGCTGGCATCTGTGAACACCAAGGGTGCACCAGGAATAGGTTGGCCCAGTATTACTTTGGTTGCTTTAGAAGCACAAGGGAAATGGTTTGAAGGATTTTTAATGGAGGCATATGACAGTCAAGAAACTCAGTGAAATTAGCCATGGCCACTCGAAAGTTAGGGCTAAGCATCACCTCTAACCTTGTGAGAGGAGTTATGAGCCTATCAGGTTCTTTTCCCAGCGCTCGTAGTAGAACCTTTCTCAATGAATTGATCATCTGTGAAATGCCTTCTACTTGACTTTGGACTCTTTTTTTGTGCACTGGAGAAAGAGTGCACCCATGATATGATATTGTCTGGCTCTTGCCAGATGACTTCAGTAGAAACCCCAGAAGTTAGGCATACTATTGTCCATACATCCTTCTTAGGGTCATAGCATTGTATCTTATTGTTGTTTAGGGATGCATTAACCAATTCCAAAGCCTTAAGGGCTTCTGGGTAAAATTCCAGGGGGAATTTAAATGTGGGTCTCTCTTTAGCAAATCAAACAGGGGCCTCATTTGTTAAGTGATCTTTAAAGAATGCCTAAGCCAATTCAGATGTCCCAAGATAGTTTGCATTTGGTTCAAAGTAGACTTCTCAGGGAGAGTGATATGAGGAGCCACTTGCATAACTGCTCCTGGCAGGATACAGTGTCCTAAAAATTTAAAAGGGTGTTCTTTTTGAATCTTTTCTGGAGCAATGGTTAATCCCAATTCATTGAAGTTTTCAATCAAAGCTGTGAAAGCCTGTTGCAACATAGCCTCTTTTTTTATGTGCTAAGAGTAGGTCATCCACGTAGTGTAACACAACAAGATTTTTATATTGCTCAAGGCCTCTTGGAGCTTGAACAACAATGACAAACAGCGGGGCTGTTTTTCATGCCTTGTGGTAACACTTTCAACTGAAAACTTTGTGGGGGCACAAAGTCTGGTCTGCGTTTGTGTAAACATTTATACATTTTAATTTTGTATATAATATCTGTGTATATTTTATATTGATAAATGACAAAATGTGGTATTAAGTGCATGGATTTTATGCATTCATGACATCTAATTTTTTGTTAATGTTTTTGAATATTCAGTCACACGTTTTGTCTTTGAGTTTATCAAATGCTTGCTAGTCTCCAAACATGTAAACAATACATTTACTAAAAAAGATTTTTGTACAAGTGTACCCTTGTAGTTCAAACCTGTGATGTTCAAGGATGAGCTGCATTTCGTATTTTCCTAGATCCTATCAGATACTTTTTTGGGGGTGTTCTTTTGTGCCTCTGAGATTTTGACAGGAGCTCAGAAACTTATGGTGATGAACCCAGCCTAATTCCATCTTAAGATTGGAGGGCCATCTCATCACAAAGTGATGAAAAGTTAATTTCCATTTTACTATAAATTACTGAGATTTCTAAAGTTGTTTGGAATGCCTGCCCATGCCTTGAACTCACCCATGCCTGACTTTCCCTGACCAGAGAACAACCCTCTCTGAAACCTCAGTGATGCCTCATAGATTTTGATATTGGGATCTGAATTTACTCCCTACCTTGAAATGCCATGCCATGTAGATCATTAACCTGCTCTCTGCTCTTGTTTTATGTTTACCAGAACCTGTTAGCTGTAAGTTCCCAAGACACCCGCTTTGTAACTTTTTGTGCTGTGTAAACCTTCTCTTCCCTGGGAGCTGGGCTGATCTCTAGCCTGGGGTTGGGAGAGACAGTGGCTGATGACCTCTCTGAGTACACAATACACGCTTGCCTTAATTTGATTTAACATTGGAGTAGGTGGTCTTTTCTTTGTGTTGAGGTTCAACAGTGGCTCTGGAAGAAGCAGAGGTTGGAGCTTGGCAGGTGTGCCTTTCCTCTCTGCAATGACAGAGCACCAGGTGTGGATACGGATGAAGATGTCAGGCACTTTCCCTGGGGCAGACCAGCTCTGCCTCTCTACATGTGACATTCATTTACTTAATGTCATTTACACAGGTGCCTCAATTTCCTTTTCTATAAGTTGGGGATAATAATAATAATCATAGTGGAGCCTCCACACCACTGTTTAGGGCTTAGGTGAGTAAATAAACCTGCTCTGTGCGCCTCTAAGCCTGGCTAGGAGTCCATACTCCAGCATCAGCAGGTGCCACTACTGGTGTTGACACCTCTCCTCAGGTGCAGTAGACATGGACAGGACCAGTGGCAGCACCCAGGGCTGCTTCTTCCTCCTGTTATAGGTGATGAGTTCTGCTCCTTCACATGTTAAAGTCTGAACATTAGAGAAGCAGCTGAGGCAAAGCATATGAAGCAGGGTTTATTTAAAAAGAGGTCACATAGACTTCTCCCTCCCAGAGGGAGAAGGGGCCATAGCTGGTATCCTGATATCCCCAGAAGCGAGGTGTTCTGCCCTTTTTATACGTTCTAGGCTTCCTCTGTTCTCCTGCATCTTCCCCTTATCTTTCTCCTTCCAGTTTAAGTTACTAAGCCCAGGAATGCTGGGTGGGATGGCCCAAAGGTGGGACACAGGTAGGCTGAAGGGGGAAGGGCAGGATGGAGCAGCCCAGGACACATTAACAACCTTATAGCTCCCTGTGTATGAAGGGGACAATTCCTGGGACAGGTTACCTTGGCAACAGGTTGGAGCAGGGGCAGGTTCTTGATAAGGGTGGAAGAAGGGCTCTGAAGGAATTAATATTTCAATCCCTCAGGGGACAGTCTCCAACTTTCCAGACTCAAATTGGCCTCCTTGATCCACCTGACTCAATTTTCCTTTATCTATACTGACTGACTGCCTAATTCTGGCTTCAATGTCACCCTGTTGTCAGTCAAAATTCAAGAGTCAGACTTGGGCTGGTCTTTCTGGAGACTTCTCTGAGACCCCAATAAAACTGGAGTGCAGGAGTGGTACACTCTCCCTCTCCTCTCTGAGTGGACTGACTCTCACTTGAGAGTGTGCCCTTTTCCTTTTCCCTATCCTTTCAGTAAACTCATGCATGTTACTCTGAGCAACGTGTCTGAAATGTTTCTGATGTGATCATAGAATCAGGGGTTGAAGAGAGACTTTGCTGTGCCTCCATCTCCCTGAAGGCCCCACATCTTCATGTTGAACCTACAGGTGTAATACCTTCTTCCCCAAACTTGGTCATTGTCCCTGATGTCTGATTTAACATTCTGAATTCATCAAGACTTTCACATGTGACATTGATTTGGGGGGTCATTTAACTCTTGAAGCATGATGATTTTGCAAATGTGTTTTGTTTGTGAGCACACCTGGTGTTTGATAGGTTCCTGCCTGGTGATCCCTGTTCATCTCACCTCTGTGCTTGTGAGAATTTGATGTGACTGGCATCCTTCCCACTGTATCCTCTTGGTGCTTAAAAAGTTATGGTGAGAGGGCTGGGGATGTGGCTCAAGCAGTAGCGCACTCGCCTGGCATGCTTGCAGCCCGGGTTCAATCCTCATCACCACATACAAACAAAGATGTTGTGTCCACCGAAAACTAAAAAATAAATATTAAAAAAATTCTCTCTCTCTCTCTCTCTCTCTCTCTCTCTCCCTCTCTCTCTCTCTCTCTCTCTCTCTCTCTCTCTTCTTTAAAAAAAAAAGTTATGGTGAGAAACTGATGTAACTCCATTTTTGAAAAAAGCTTCTACCTCAAAGCCTATCCAAAGAAGGGGCATGACCCTTGTCCTTGGAAAAATTCACAGAGCACTCCTAGGCACATAGCCACCCTGCTGAGATATTTATCTGCAAATAACAGGAGAGATCTGCCAGCCAGGTGTCCCTGACTCAGTTAGGCTAGGTGAGGACCCACAGCAACCCCCAAGCAACCACCAATCAGCATGAGACAGGGAAAATACCTGGGATGCCAGATGATCCCCCAGTAGTTTATGGTGGTTGATAACATGCTGGAAAACCATGTAGTTTGGCACGTACAACCCTCATGGCTTAAACCAATCAGTTCAAAGGAATTCCCTTCTTGTACTAACCAATTACCCTTACCCAACTTGTTCCTGCTAGTGAATGTGCTAATCAATGTTAAGAGTTGTTGTTTGATTTTCCCGAGGTGTGGAATGATTTGCTGTGTGATGTTGTGACGCATAGAGTATCCCCCCAAAACCTATACAATCTCACTGAACAAAGGACCAGGACTCACTCCCTGGGACCACCACTGTGTCTGAACGGTTGTGAGTCCAGGCTCAAGCTCGCAATAAAGACTCGGATTCAGCTCCTGGAGGTCTATTAGGGTCCCAGGAATCTGTCATTACAATGGTTATATCATTTATTCAGGAGAAGAGAACATGGATTTACCCAGGGCCTCTCTGACTCCAATTCCCAAGGTTCCTACTGCACAGCCAACTTTTAAGATAAAAAAAAAGTCCTCTAGCCTTTGATAGGTAGAGGTTCTCCCCATTCTCCTCCATTTGCTATGCACACAGATCCCCTGAGAGCTGGGAGGCACACTCTTGATTCAGGGGGTCCTGGGAGGGCTGAGGGTCTACACTTCCCTTATCCCACAGGTGACATTCCTGGGACTCAGGTCGCATTTTGAGGACTTAGGGGCAGGTCACCTTTGCCCTGAGGGCAGACATCTCTAGGGAAGAGCCAAGACTGAAGGGAAATCAAGAAAGGAGAGATGGGCAAGCAAGAAATGAAAGATGATGGAGACCAGACATACATATATACAAGAGTTTATTTGTCACAGCTGACAAACAAAGACCATCTCTCTATAGAGTAGAGAGAGGAAAAACAGGCTTGGGTTCCAGGACTTTTATGGGGCAGGCTCAGGAATCAGAGCCAGGCAGTCCTAATGTGCACCCTCAGAAATGCCTTCTTGGGCGGGGAAAGAGAAATCTTTTCCTTAAAATGGCAGATGTCACTTAAGATAGCCGTCCAGATGCTAAAAAAGGACCTAATAGCTTGGTTTAGCTTCTGCTGAGTGCCAGGCCCACAGATCTTTCCAAAATTAATGGGGCAGAACTGTTGTGAAGGCCTCAGGTGTATCCTGGCATCTAGAATGGTTATTTCCAAGGAAAAGTTAGAGGATATCCTAGGGGGGCTGGAGATATAGCTCAGTTGGTAGAGTGCTTCCTTGCAGGCACAAAGCCTGGGGTCCAATCCCCAGCACCACGGGGAAAAAAAAAAGAAAAAGAAGATATTCTAGGGAGGTAACCCCTTTCCCTTCACCTCTCCTGAGTTTACTCACAGAGTCTGTTTTCTTGTCACAGTATTGGATGTCAAACCCTCCTGGAGACAAGAGAGGCGGGTCACATCCAAAACAAGACTTATCAGTGATCTCCCAGACACCACAGCCATAAAACTTTGCAGACAGCTGAAGAATTCAGGAGGCTCCAGGAACAGTCCCGCCACTAGGAATCTTGAAGCAGGTGATAAGGGAGGGCAATAAATCTCCCTGGGCTCAACTAGAGTCCAGCACCTCTGAGCACCACTGGTGCTACTAGAAGTCACCTATGGTGGCTTCTTCTCATCTCTGAAGCCCCTTCCTCCAGCCCAGGGCATATAATCTTGAAGCTTCCTTCCCTCTTTCTTTCCTCCCTGTCTTCCTTCTCAGCACTGGAGATTGAAGCCGTGGTTGTTCTACCACTGAGCTACACCCCC
Organism: Ictidomys tridecemlineatus; assembly: GCF_052094955.1. NCBI lineage: Eukaryota > Metazoa > Chordata > Mammalia > Rodentia > Sciuridae > Ictidomys > Ictidomys tridecemlineatus. The sequence goes on along the minus strand of NC_135477.1, from coordinate 183,935,397 downwards.
CAGAGTTTTCATTTTATTTTGAGAAAAGGTCTCACTAAGTCACCCAGGCTGGTTTTGAACTTCCAATCCTCCTTCCTCAGCCTCCTGAGCACGCAACAAGCCTTAGCACCTGGCTGCTCTCTCCGATTCTTTGGTTTTTCTACCTGCAGAACGTTTTATCTCATCCCCTCTCCCTCCGTGTTTTGCTTCCAGATCAATTTGTCCATCTTTCTGGGTCTGCCTTTTCTCTGTTACATTCTGTGTCTTGAAAATAGATTTTTAAGAAAACCAATTTAGAAACAAATAAAAAGTAAACCCAAGGTGGCAGGTCAACTAAATACCAAGTTGCCCTTATTCTGATTTATTTTTTAAACCTTGAATTGTTTTGTTGTTGCTATGAAAACATAGCTCCCCTTCTTCCTCAGGCTTCATGCTGCTTCTGGCAAGTCCCTTCCAACTTGGTAGCCAGAGTAGTCCTACCGCTGGATCCAAATGCAACTACTGAGGGAGAAGGAGCGGTTAGTGAGCAGAGGCTCCTAAATCCTGCCCTAAGTAGACGAGGGATCAAGAGAAGGAGACCACTGAAGGAAGGTCGCTCTCCCGCTCTGGGGCGCGGGTGGGGGGTGGGGGGGGTGCGGGGGGGAAAGGATTGTAACCGCTCTATCCCAAAGGAGAGGGAGGCTGACGCCAAGGCAGCAGTGCTGGGTCAGGAGGAGGTGGGAGGGGACCCTTGAACCACCGCACCTCCTGACGGAACAGTAGCAGCCCTGGAACTGCGCAGCCGCAGGGAATCCCAACCTCCATTCCCCCGGGCCGCGAGCTTGGGGTCAGCGTACAGCAAGCGCAAGCCGCGGTCCCTTCCCCACCCCCAGAGTAAGAAAAGAAATCCTGCTTCACTGGCCTAAATGGGAAGCCCTGCCAAGTTGGGTAGCCTGCTGTTGGGAGCCGAGAGCCTCAGCCCTTCTGCATGTCAGCGCAGAACCGCTAAGTGAAGAGCAAACAGCCGCCGCGCCCTGCCCGCTGCCCTGGGGACGTCCCCTCGGCCACGGGTCTGGGGCAGATGCGGCCGCTGCGTACCCTCCGATCCCCGCGCGGGGACGGGCTCGACGCTCTTCACCCGGGCGCCGCCGCTTCCGCCCGCTCCTAGGGGTGGACCGCCTCTCTTGGAGGGAATAGGTGGGAAAAAACTGTTTTCAAGAGAAAATGACCAGTTTTGAGAGACTTAAGCCTGTATACCTGCAGACACCAGTAAGCTCGAAGAATCTGAAGGAGAAATGAAATGATTGCAAACGTGTGACAGTTTCCCTCAGAAGTGGTTGTTCCAGCATCTGCACGGACAGGAGCGGTTCTGTGTGTACTAGGGAAGGAGAGCGTGTGGTGAAGTGCTATGGTCATCAGAAAGCAGGAGATCCACAGCAGTATGAGCCCTCGGCAGGTGGAGACTCAGGCAGTGTCCCCAAATTGCAGATCTATTGACGGATTTAAAAAAAAATCTTTTTTAAAATAATGCCACATTAACCTACAAATCCTGCTGTCCCAAATGGTCAGTATAAAGCCCAAAAGTACCTGGAAATTGAAATTGTTTTGCTTTAAATGGGGGATTGGAGACTCCTGCACTCTTGAGAAGTGGACAGCTTGTAGATAAATCAGACACCGGTGCCTGAGGAACTCCACCATGGGTAGCCAAGACTAGCTAAAGTCGTTTCAGAACCGGCCAGACCATGTCCACGGCCCCAGAGAGCTAGCTGGCCCTAACTACTGCTCTGTTCTGGGCCACAACACTGGAAGTGAGTTGGTGTGAATTCTGATAGGAATTTTACAAATTCAACAAATCCAGACGTGGCAGAGAATGAAGCACGGTCTCTTTCTGGGATGTGAGTCTATTCAGTCAAGGAGCAGCCGCCAAGAGCTGGATTTTTATGTTTCAGTGAAGGCGATGGAATAAAGTGCTTCACTGTGGAGGAGGGCCGCTGGTCGAAAACCCATTGAAGACCCTTGGGAATAGCATGCAAACTGGGGGCCAGGGCATAAATGTTTGTTAGAAGAGAAGGGAATATATATATAAATGATATTCATTTAACCCATTCAATTGAAAAGTCTGGTTAAAACGGCTGAAAAAAAAATACCATCACTAACTGAAAGAATCCATTATACTTACTGCCTTTCAAAATCCTATGGTTAAAGAAGTTATATGTTTGGGATTCAGTTTGAGGACATTAAGAAAGAACTGGAAAAAATAATTCAAATATCTGGGAGCAACTATAAATCATCGGAGGTTGGGGTCTGCAGATCTAGTGAGTTCTCAGAAAGGCAGAACCCAAGATGGGTCAAATCACGCTTCACTGCAGACAGATGAGAACCACAGGGCAGCAAGCTCCTCTGCAAGAGCAGTTTTGCAAAATCCGCATGGATAGAGGCATCTTGTCACTTTGTAATCAATGTGCTGAAGCAGTGGACAAATATCCTATATGCTACACAACTCCTGCCTTTCAAGTAAAACATTTTTATCTTTTTTTAAAAATTTATTTTTTAGTTCTCGGCAGACACAACATCTTTGTTGGTATGTGGTGCTGAGAATCGAACCCGGGCCGCACGCATGCCAGGCGAGCGCGCTACCGCTTGAGCCACATCCCCAGCCCCAACATTTTTGTCTTAATGTAACTCTATGGTGGGCATGTTATGTTCACACAATCCACTGAATACACAGTATGAAGTACTCAGCATTGAATGCCATTAACATTTGCTAAACAAGTAGCAAAAAATGGCAGTGTTTTGATCTGAATTTATGGATTAAAATCTGAATTTATGGATTTTAGGGGTACTAGGTATATTATTTGTCCAATTTTCTACTGTTATCCAATTGAAATCCTAGACTAAGAGCATCCTATTATATCTGATCACAATGTGTACGTGTAGCACAGGCTTTTTTTTTCTTTTAGATAGGCTTGACAGAGCATTTGTTTTGTATGAAAAAGGCATGAACTATCATCCCATGTGGTGAAAAAATAGAAATTATTTTTAAATGTGTTTTAAGATTCTGTCCATTTTTTAGAATTATAAGCACATACTTGTGTGAATGATTTTTTAAAAGGGATATTGATGTTTTTTAAAAAGTTATTTAATAAGACTATCATGCAGCTGACATGTGTTAAGATGGTAAAGCATCAAGTATATAGTAAGTGTGACACCAAGCGCCAAAACCCAGGTGAAAGATGGGCCAGATCAACCTGCTTTGCATCTATGTAGAACAGAAGGCCTGGAGGGGATTGTACCCAACCCAGTGGGTTCCTCTTGATGGGGGAGGGCCACAGAGGGGGCTCCCAGGGTCTTCCTCTTTCATTAAGTTTATTTTGTTCTCTTTGGATTTCTTATGTGTCACTTTCGTAGTCAGAATTCTTAGTATCTTACTGACTTCCAGGCTTAGGTGGGGTGGGGGTGGGCTCAATGGTAGAATGTGAGGCCCAGGGTTCAATCCCCAGCACCATCAAATATACAAAAGCTCAGTCTTGTTCAAAGCTAGTTTTTGCTGAGCTTAAGTTTTTCCAATCTAAGAAGTCAGCACTTTTGATCGGTGATGTGAAATTTGAATATTTTTCTTGGTGTTCCTGCTTTGAGGAAGAGAAACATTTCCGAGTAGTAGTTTTCTGGTAGACTAAGTCTTATTACCTTTTTTAAAAGTAAATGTTTGATTTTTTAAAGTGAATTATTTTTTAAAGGAAGAGTGCAAAGGACCGTGGCTGACCCTGGAAGAAGGTGGGATGAAGCATGAGGCTGAGGAAGGAGGTGTGGCCCTCTGAACTAGCTCTTCCACCCGATCCTGGTTCTTGGAAGTTCCTCTTTCTTGGCACCCCTACCTCCCAACCGAGCTGGAATCATCAACTGTTTTACTCACATTGTGCTGACCACCAGCCACCTGCCTGGTAAAAGCCACTGCCCAGGCCTCGGTTCCTCAACTGCAATGCACAGCTGTCACCCCTTGTCTCTGCGCTGCCTGCAGGAACGAACATCCCTCACCAACCTGGACTTGCTCCGCAATCTCATGCGGGACCCCAGTCCTGTCAACCCTGCCACCTGGATAATTTAATGCTTAGTTATCCTGAGAGGCCCCAGGTGTAGCCACCTTGGGCAGACAGGAATACCGAGGCCAGAAGTGCCACGTGACTCATGCAAACAGCTCATTGTGGCAAAGACCAGTCAAGGACAATCTTTCTTGGACAGCATGCTCAGTAATTCTGATGCCTAAGCTTGCGAATCAGTGTCTGAGTGTCTGGAACGAGAGTGACCACACATCACCTGAGTTAGCCAGGGGCTACACCTGCCTGCTTCCAAATCCAGCTGTCCTGATTTAGAGCCTCATCAATTCCCACCATGGCGTTTTGCACACTGAAACATCTGGGTAAATATTCCTTAATTAACTGCATATGCCATTTTGTTGGTCCCTCCACCCAGAGCAGCTGCAGTGGGGGATTAGGAAAGGAAGCAGGAAAGGGAGGGGCAGGACAGGAGGGAAGACCAGCAGGAGGTGACCTGTGAGCACACTGCAAGTCAGCAGCTCCCAAATATCCTGTCTCAAAGGACCAAGTACCCCAAGACACTGCCTGCTCTCTCTCACAGGGCCAGTGACTCCAAGGTCTCCTGGACATGCACAGGGTCTGGGAGGACATGAGGCCTCTACACTGGTGCCCACAATCCCCCGCCTCTATGAGTCTCCCAGGCCTCTCTGTATTGTGCACGGGGAGGACCTCCGTGTCTGCAGGACAAACACTACAAGCCTCATCCCCTGCACCAAAGATTCATTGAGATCCTCCCAACTTAAGGTGGCTGCTGCCCCCTGCCAGCAGCATGTGACAGTGACATGGGAGAAGCCACCTCCCCTAGTGAGATGGATCCACCAGACATCAGAGCAATTTGTGGGCCTGTCAGATGAAGGAGGTGCAACTTTTTTATGAGGACAAGGCCATTGAGAACCGCTGACAGAAATGGCTGAAAACACCCCTTGATGGACGCTCTTCGGACCTACACTGTCCCATTGGATAGGTGACAAAAAAACAGAGTAGAAGCCAGGGGACATCCACTGGAGATGTCCTCCCAACTGCTGTACCAGAGACGTGCTGTAGGTCTTTGGGGAGGCACACAGAGCAAAAGCCCCTCATGATCTGTGAAGTACAAGGTCTGTGCTGAGGCAGGGGAGACTGAAGTGCCAGCCCTTTGGTGGGAGGACACAGCAATGGGGACGAGGCATGCGCTTGTAATGAGATGCACCTGGTGAGCACCTATCAGCACTAGAGGGAGACTGCTGGTTGTGGCTTGTCCTCTTCCACCATCAGCTCTGACCTCCTGGCCTTGCTCCACCCTACCTGAGTCCTGCTTCCCCCGAATGTTGAAGTCTGAACATTAGAGAAGCAGCCCAGGCAAGCATATGAAGCAGGGTTTAGCTAAAAAGGGGTAAAACCTAGACTCCCTCTCAGAGGGAGAAGGGGGCTATAGCTAATATCCTGGTATCCCCAGAAGCCAGGTGTTCTGCCCTTTTTATATGTCCTAGGCTTCCTCTGTTCTCCTGCTCTCTTCCCCTTATCTTTCTCCTTCCTGCTTAAGTGACTAGGCCCAGGAATGCTGGATGGGAGGGCCAAAGGTGGGACACAGGTGGGCTGAAGGGGGAAGGGCAGGATGGAGCAGCCCAGGACACATTAACAACCAGGAGGGAGGGGCAATTCCTGGAACAGGTTACCTTGGCAACAGGTTGGAGCAGAGGCAGGTTCTCCGTAAGGGTGGAGGAAGGGCTCTGAAGGAATTAACATTTCAATCCCTCAGTGGGCAGTCTCCCACTTCCCAGACCCACTCAAAATTGGCCTCCTTGATCCGATCTGACACGATGATTTACCTCTATGCTGACTGCCTCTCTGATTCTGGCTTCACTTGGTCTGGCAAATGATCTTGCAGGGAGAAACTGCAGGGCATGCACAGTCCTCTGGTGCTCCTCCCCCAAGGAGCCTTACAGGACCCATGCCAAGACAGTTTAGTGCCATCTCAGAAAGCCCATGCATGACTGATAACCACACTATTATATACTAAGCTGTTCTTGCCACAGGAGGTTAGACGAGTATAAAAAATGATGAAAATGCTAATAGACTTCACTTCTAGTAACTTATCAAGACATCATGTTATACGCCTCTAATATGCACAATTTTTAAAAAAGCCCACGTAGGCTGGGGTGTAGCCAGTGGTAGTGCACTTGCCTAGAATGAGCAAGGCCCTGGGTTCCATCACTAGCACCACAAAATAAGTAAATAAATAAATGAAACCAAGCTGGCTCACTCAGACAGCCGTGAACTGCTATTGATAAAGGCAACATTTCCCACCTACCTGCCAGGCCAGCAAAGGTGGTCTCCAAGACCCAGCAGCAGTCCCTGTCAAGGAACACAGTGACTTCCCAGTACAGAGGCTCCTGATGCACTCACTGCTCTTCTGTGTCCCTCCAGCTCCTTCACCTGCCCGCTCCTGGCCCCACTTGCCACCCTTCCTGGCAAGAGCTGTCTCCTTCCCTTGACTGCCAGCCTTTATCCAGGTCTGAAGCGTCACAAGCCAGCTGGCTGTAGCCAGACCAGCCTTTTGCTTTGGGCCTCTGGGGCTACTCAGTTCACATTCCTCCCCAACTGGAGGCCACTAGAAATTTCTCAGGCACTTCCCACCCTCCCACCTAAACTGTGACTTCAGATACACACAGATAACCCCCACTGCGAGCCAGCTCTGAATGCTGCAGGAGAGAACCAGCTTCCTTTGGATAAAGGATCCCACCCACTGGCCCATTCACCTCTTGGTTCCCACAGTGCCTACTCCACCCTGCAGGTTTCTCTGACCAAGCCCTCCCTGGTGTCCTGGTTCCCACAGCATGGCCTCAGGACACTGGCTCCTCAGGTCATCCCCACTCACCTGTGTGGCCTCCCTCTTCTCCTGCCACAGTCTGGCTTGCTCTACCTCGTCCTCCATGCCCCTTTCCCTTCCTCCCTCCAACACCAACAGTAAACTTTACTGTTACATAAACTATTTTATTTAAATAAAACCAAGGCAGTCCCTTTCCCACATTCACACTGACACATGCACTCACACACACCCATGTCTCCCCTCCCCTTCCGTGGCCAGCTCAAACCTTGAGGTTCTCATCGTTGCACACCCATGTCCCCTGATTCTCCTCACCAGTGGCCACCTCAAACCCCAAGGTTCTCATTGTGACCTTCCTCCTCCAACCTGAGCGTAGGAGAGGCCTGTGCAGAAAGGCCCACCCCTCCTCCAAGTGCTGCAGCACCCAGGCTGGGAAAGAGCTCCCTGTCCTTTCGGGGTGACACAGCAGGACCAGCTCTCCCAAGGCACCCAGATCTGTTTGGCTTCCCTACACACACTGGGAGCACCACCCCTGGAGCAGCTCCCCGAGGAGGGCTGGGACCCTCAGCCAGGGGACTCCCCCCCATCATGGCAGGCAAGGCTTGACAGGCTAGCCTAAGCACTCCCCAGGGACCGTGGAGTAGGGAAAGCAAGGGAGAGCAATTGAGCACCAATTCCCTAACGCCACCCACAGGAGGGTGCTGAGATCCAGTTCAGCAGCACCCACTCAAAACACTGGCCCAGCTCTACTGCAAGAGCAAGGGGTGGGGACCGCATCAGCCTCCCACATGGACCCCTCAGGGACCCACTAGCACCTGGGCAAGGTTGAGGACTCAGCCCAGCTGGAGAAACACCACATATACAGAGCCAGTCTAGAATAACATTCCCTATGTTGATAATGGGGTCAGGCTCCCTTCCATCTGGCAAGTTCTGCTACAGGGCACATATAACAGCAGCTCAGTTCACAAAAGGGCACACTGAGGGTGGTGGTGTCTCTAGAGGCGAAAAGTCACCAATCACACAGGCAGGCTAGGACAGAAGGGCGGGGCACATGGCCGGCAGGACTCAGCAGCATAGCTAGGGCACCCTGGGAGCCGCCTTGGGGTGGGTGAGGAGCAGCAGCCCCTTGCACCCCTCTGGTTAGGGTACTCATTTCCTCTGATGAGCTTCCCAGGTGTTCTAGACCAAGTTCCCTGAGGGGCAAAGCTAGACCAGGAAGGAAAGAAGTCAGAAGGTGGGAAGTCAAGGGTCTCAGAGGGGTAAGGGGAAGGAGATAAGTGCAGAGAGCAGCCTTCTGAAGGGGCCCTGCAGGACTGCCTCCTGAGGGGGCAGGGGAGGCCGAGGAGGCAGGGCAGACAGAGGGCTGACACAGCTGGCCTCCAGGGGAAAGATGGGATCCGAGGGGCAGGAAGAAGCCCAAGGGCCCTGATGAGCCTACGGTGGGAGACAAGCCCAAAGCCCCAGATAGCGTGCTACAGGCTGACACTGCGCTGGTGGCGGCCCCCTTGGGCCCCACCGTCACTGCCCCGGCGTCCCCCACTCCGGGGTCCCAGCTCTTGGCCGTCTAGACTGGCATGGTCCGAGAGGCCCCTCAGGTGCTCCACCGAGTCACACTTCTGCAGGTCAGAGGCCACGGTGCGCAGGCTCAGCAGGCTCAGTGTGTCTGTGTCCGCGCCAGGTCCAGGCCCTAGACTGCCACCCTCCTCCAGCCCCCCACCTTCAGCACCCTCAATGCCGCTGTCCCCGTCATCCAGGCTTTCAGGCCCAGCCTCAGCCCCCACAGGGGAGGAGCGCCGTGGACCTGGCGGGTGGGCAGGCAGGCCCCGGCGCCTCGCGTGAATCTGCTCGCTGATCTGCTCCAGGTTGCGCAGAGCGACTGAGTAGCGGGTCTTGGCCTGTGCTACCTGCTGCTCCAGTTCTGTCACCTTAGCCTTGTGCTCCTGCAGAGGGCAAGACAGGTGAGGGCAAGACAGGTAAGCACGGGACATCACTCAGCCCCACTTGGCACTCTACATCTAGGCCATGGCCTCCTATCCTGGAGGCCTGGCAGTGCTGGGTACAGAGCAGACCTGCAGCACCATCCCTGTGTGCCTCCTCTGGTCGGTCCTTCCATCCCGGGTGTCCTGCCCTGCTCCAGGCCCACTCTGCCTTCTGGAGCTGTCCTCCCAGCTCTCAGTCCCCACCAGAGGCCCCCGCCCTCTGTCCTCTTCCCCATCCCAGGGCTTTCAACAATTCTTCTTCCCACTGACCTCCCTTCTTCAACCAGTTTCTCTGCCAGGACAAGCCCCATCCACCCTTCTCCTATAGGGTCATTCTAGCACTTGTGCTTCACCCGGCAGGTGGCATCCCTTGACCTGCCCTCAATTTCTGTGCAGCCCCTCCTCTTCCCACACTCCCACCTGCCCATACCCCGCTGCACTCCAGCTACCTCCAGGATCTGGCTAAACTGCGCCTTGAGTTCAAAGTAGGGGCGGCTCTTGCCGATGGCTCGCCGGAGGGTCTTCTGCAAAGCCTGCACACGGGCCTCAGCCTGCTGGCACAGCCGCGTCACTCGCTGATGCTCCCGCTCGCCTCGAAGCCGTTCCTCCTCTGCCTCATTCACCTGGCCGGTGTGAGGAAGGGACACGCGTCACTGAGCTGGAACACACGCTTCAGTCCCTGGCACATGCCTAAGCTCAAGGGAACCTGCATGGGAAGGCCTCAGCAAGCCCCCCATCTGCAAGCCGTCCGCAGGGGAACGTGGGTCCACCGGCCTAAGGACAGCCTCTTTTCCATCTTTTCTGCACTTGCTGCCTGATCTCCTGGTCTTCAAGGACCAGGTCTCAAGCACATCCCCTGCAGCCACTTCTCCCCCACTGTCCCGCCTGTTGTCCCTGCACTACCTGCCACTCAGCTTTGCTGACGCCAAGAAAGGCGCTACAGCCATCTCAGGAACACAGAAGAAATGTCTGTCCTGGGCACAATGTCCACCCGCGGCCACCACAGTTGTGGCAAGGGGTCAGGGAGAGGAGGAGCCTGTGGGGAATCTCAGCCATGTATGGGGTTCTCCAGGCTTCCACACCCCAGGTGTCCACAGTCCAGAGCTACAGGTGAGCAGGGAGCAGGGGAGAGCTTTGGCCACAGTGTCCAGCAGGGCTATCATACCATATTCCAGGCAAGCACAGACTCCAAGGTGCCCACCATCCCTTAATGTCCCATGGTGCAGTTTCGATAGCCCATCCCACAATGCCCTGTGCCTGCCTGCATCTGTGTGAGCTCCACAGCAGAAGCCTGTGCCCTCTGTGCAAGGAGCAGCTAAAGAACCACAACACTGCCACTCCCAGGAGCTGGCGCTTGCCCTGTATATGCTGAAGGTCAGAAGGAGCCCAGCCAGAGATCCTCCTGTCCCCAGTCTACTTTCAGGAGCTTGGAAATGATACATAAATCACACTGCAAAATCAAGGTACATGACAACAAAACTGCACATCGTGCAACAGAAGAAAGGTATCACAGAGCTCAGCCTCACGAGATGTGAGTGCCGAACCAGGACATCCACCCGGTGAGACTTTGGGGTCAGCCCACACTCAGAGGTGACAGCTTGATACAATGCCATTCTAAGTCAGAGGGAAGGGCACACGGGAAGCCCCAGAGGTCAACGGAGAAGGCTGGAGTGGTGGAGAGAGGGAGAAATGAAGAGGTAAGGGGATGAAGGGACAATGAAAGAAGAACTAGAACGTTCACAGACCTGCTGGCAACGTCCACCCACCTTGCAGGTGGCATGGTTGAGCATCTCCTGCCACGTGGGGTCCAGTCGGTTCTTGTCAGCCATGACCCCCTGCTCGGCCACAAACACCATCTCCCGGGCGGCATTGTGCATGCTCACAGCCCGCTCATACCGCAAGGCTGCCTTCTGTGTCTCCTGCTGGGCCTGGGGGGAGATGGCCATCAGGACAGGGAGCCCCCACCAGGAGGACCCACCTCAGGCTTGAGGATGAAAGATGGAGAAAGACTAACTTGCAATGTTAGGTTAAATACCACTGAAGTAGCATTCTATAGGGAACATATCGTAAGGAAATGGATGAGGAAAGAAATAAACATAGAAATGAATATTAAAATGAATGCTACTAGCCAGGCATGGTGGCACACACCTGTGATCCCAGAGACCGAAGGCTTAGGCAGGAGGATCCCAGGTTCTAGGCCAGCCTTGGCAACTTAGCAAGACCCTGTCTCTGACATAAAATGAAATGGCCCAAGGAGGAAGCTCAGTGGTTAAAGCACCCTGGGCTCAATCCCTAGTACTGGGGAAAAAACCCAAAACCCCAGAAGGAATGATGCTGCCCATAGATGGTAGCTTGTGAAATCCATCACTCAAAGTCTGCTGGCCTTTTGCCCTGGGAAAACCCACACCATTTCAGTTGGAAGGTAGTTAGCAACATGGATTGAGTCTTACAGAAAGTCACTCTCTAGGATCAACTCCACATCCTGGGAGCAAGCTGAAGCAAATGACCACGTAATTTCCCAAGACATTCATCACAATCACGTGGGTTGGTTGAGTATCCCTGACTCAAGTCCAAGACCCCACCACGTTCCCAAATCTGAAGTTTTCTAACCACAGCACAATGCCACAAGTGAAAGATGGCATACCACATGACTGTCCAGGCACAGAACTGCCAAAGCACCTGGGTACACCAGGTGAGGTGGTACATACCTAAGCTCAGATACTCAGGAGGCCGGCCCGGGCACTTAGCAAGACCCTGCCTCAAAATAAAAAAAATTAAAAAAAAATGGCTAGGGATGCAGCTCAGGGGTAGAGAGCTTTCCTAGCATGTGTTAGGCCTTGGATTCAATCCCCAGTACCTTTAGGCAATGTCCAAAGGTGTTTATGTCATAATATAACTGTCATGTTTAGACTTGGGCCCCATCTCTAAGATATCTCATTATGTCTATGCAAATACTCTAAAATCTGAACAAACCTGAAACACTTCTGGTCCTAAACATCTCAGGAAAAGAACACTCAACCTATACTAACCAAGCAAAAAACTGGAAACAATGTTAACCCAAGTTCTGAGAGAAAACATACTAAACAAGTAAAACAAGAAAATATTCCTACGTCTTTAAAGGATGATGGCATGGGGGCTGGGGATGTGGCTCTGTGGTGGAGCATTGCCTAGCACATGCCCATATCATAAAGCTAAGTAAAACAAGGGACAAAAACAGCACATATTGTATAACCTACTTTGGCAGAAAATACACCAAAGTGACTACAAAGAATGCCCATGTGGTTATATGTGGCTATCTGTGCTGCATTACTCATACCTTTTATTTTCTATATTTCTCCATCATCTGGCATTGGGGTGCCTTGCTGGTCAAGAGGGTCTGCTCCTCCCAGGGCTAGAAAAATGCCTGGACCTGGTCAGCTTCTGTGTGTGTACATCCTTCACAGGTAAACCAGCTAATCCAAGGCCTGGATCCCAACCAGACATCTCCTTTATCAACCTCTTACTCAGGCCAATACTTCCCCTGCCCTACATCACTGCAGAGTCAGCTACAGATAATGAGAGACCACCCTCAGAGCCCAGAGCCCAGAGCCCGGCAGAATTATGCAGACCATTCAATATGAAATCCACTCAGACTAGCCTGCCCTGCTTTAGCTGCTGCTTCCCACAAAACCACAACAGATGCTCTGGGCTGGCTTCCCTAGTCACCTCTGCCTCAATGACCCTGGTGCTCCCCCATGTGGCCCTGCATGGCATGGCAGGTCCCCTCCTCAACTCCTAAGGCATGAACTCTTTCAAGGCAGCTGTCCCCTTGCCTAGCACCTTCCCACACTGGATCAAACAAATCCTGAGTATAAAGTGCATGACAGAATTGGGAGAGATTTTGGATTTTTCTTGTTTCTATTACAGTCTTCCAATGATGAATCCACATTATCTGTGCAAAGAAAAAAGATGGATGGGGGTAAGAAGGATGGTCAAGCAAAGACACAGAAAAGACAAGAACCAAAGGAAAGAGGAGAGACAGGAAGTGGAAGATGTTGGCCCTATCAGATGCACCTAGGGCCTGAGCCCTCATGCACAGAAGGTACTTAGCAGCAGGTGGCAGTCAAGGGGCAATTAAGTGGGAGGGCATGAGCCAGGCCCTGGTTCCATCCCAGCTATGTAAAACATAAAATAAAATCAACACCAGAAAGGCTGAATAGCTTCTAGAGCAGAATGCACCCACCTACCCCTATTTTCTAGGTCTTTAGCCCACAGTGGTGAAGGAGCCTTCTTGGCCCAGAGCTGATCTGAAGCACAGCCAGTGCTCTGCCCTCTGGGTGCAGACAGAGTCCAGGCCAGGCTCATGCAGTCCTACCTCCTTAGCCAGCCGTCGAGCTTCATAGTAGGGCCGAGCCTTCTCAATACAGCTCCCCAAGTGGGAGCCCTGCGTGTTGAGCTTCCTCGCAGACTCCTGCAGGATCCTCCGATAGGTGGTCCTGGCCTCCTGGCAAAGGGACAGGGTGGAGGAAGAGCATGTACATGGCTCCCAGGCCTCTGGTTCCTCAGACACACCCATTCCTCTCACTCTCTCCATCTGGGCAAGACACCAATGGAGACATCCCCGGAGACCAGCCCAAGGGTGTGAAGAAAGAGACTCACGTCCAGCTGTAGCTCCACCTGGTTGATCTCCTCACTGGCCTGGTTTAGATGCTCCAGTTCCTCCTGCACAGAGAGCGTGGTTAGAGCAGGGGAAGAGAGACGGTACCCAGTGGGCCAGGAGAGGCAGGCCAGATGCCGGGGAAGGGGAAAGACATGGAGGAGGGACTGTCCCAACATGTCCCTGTCAGATACCTATTGGGTACCATCTAACACGACCCTTGAAACTCCACCTGTGGGCCTGATAAACCCCCAAGTTAAAGAGGAGGAAATCACTGGGCGCTGTGGTGCATGCCTATGATCCTGAGGCTCAGGGGGCTGGCTGAGACAGGAGTTCAAAGCCCTGCCTCAGCAAAAGCAAGGCACTAAGCAACTCACTGAGTCCCTGTCCCTAAAAAAAAATACAAAATAGGGCTGGGAGTGTGGCTCAGTGGTTGAGTGCCCTGAGGTCAATCCCTGGTCATCCCCCCCCATACACACACACACACACACAAAAGAGGAAATCAAGTTTTGGGGATAAGATTAATACATGCCCCACGGGGATGTCTCCATTGGTGACACACTGCTTTTAACCCAAAATACTAAAATGTTATGTCAACATGCAATCAACCTAAAATATGAACCACTTTTTTTTTTTTTAAATGCTTTTCAAAATCTGCCGCAGTCTGGCAGAATAGCCGGGGGTGACGAATAACTTGGGTATGTTGATACAGCAGGAATAGGAGCCGTTTATTGTAGGGCAACAGAGCTATTTATACATTTTGCACAGCTTATCTTAATTAGCATAAACTAGATACATCAGTCAACCAATAAGGAATCTCCACACTTAATGGCTTGCTTTTGTTACTTTTCAAACCACTCCCTCTGGCATTTTGCCAGGCACCATCCAGACTTGTTTACGAACTCTTAACATTTCTCTGGCAAAATACCACGTGTTATTTTGACTTGTCTACAGACCTTAACAAAAATCCACTGCATTTGATTCCGAGGGCACATCCCAACTTCAGACAGTAGCACGTGGCTCCTGTATTTGACAGTGCAAGCTAACAGTCGGTGCATCGGGGGAAGTAAATCACAACCCGGTGTCAGAGCAAGCCACTCCGGACGGGCAGCCAACAGACAGGCTGAGGAGGCAGAGGACGCCTAGGGAGCAGCATCAGCTCTAATTACAGAGCACCTCCCTAACAGGGCCAGCAGGTTCCTGACTGCCTCGCAGAGAGAGGGGCCAGTTCCCTTGACAGATGCGGCGTGAGGCTCCTCCCCAGCTCATCCGCGTAGAGAGGGACAACCCAACGAGGGGGGATGGTGACCGAGTCGGGTCTGATCTCACTGTCCTGATACTGTGGCCATCATCTGGGACTGAGGCTGTCCTTCCACGAATGGCTCAGAAAAGACAGGACTGCTGTGATCACCACTGGGTAGGCAAAGAACAGGTCTCAGGAATGCAGTAAGCTTTTATTCCAAGGGAGAGAAGAGGGAGGCGGGACAAGCTCACTCTGCAGTGTCCACCTGAGCTAAGCAAGATCCAGGATCAGATCCCCACCTGGTTCCATGACCCAGAGTGCTCCCCACCCCCAACTCCCAGACAATGAGGAGAAGGGCTCGGTGTTAAGTTGTCCCTGGTGGAAAATTGACAAGGGCTCTTGCTATCAGCCCGTGGCAGAAGCAGACATCATCTCATTACATAGGAACCAGCACCCCAAAGGCACTTCCTACAACTAACACACCACTTGCTCAGCTCTGCCCTGTGGGGTCCAGCAGGACAGGAGAGGCAGCAGAGAGGCCTGCAGAGAGAGAAAAGGGGACACAAACACACAGCAAAGCTGAGTGGGAAGCCATCGAGAACTCCAGGCACCACCCTGGCCCATCGGCAACAGGCCATTGGCTGGCTCCACCAGCACTCCTGGCTCTCAGCTCCAACGGAACGCAGGGAGGACAGTCTGAGTCAGCGTGCCTCATCCATCAGTGAGCAGCAGCCAGCAGGGAGGGTGACCTTCCCGGGCACACTGGCTGCACTCTCAGGATGCCAAGCCACTGAGTCAAAGGCATGGGCACTCAGGACAGAGGCTCCCGCCCCACCTAGTGCAAGCCGTCAAAAACACTCAAGCAACCTGGGCACAGCTCCCTCAGCTAGACCAACACTTCCAGATAAGGACACACATTGCGAAGTCACTCCAAGGAGTCTGGGGGGGGGGTGCAAAAGAAGAATGTGCCCACCACAGAGGAGATGGAGGAAAACGTAGGGGAGACCCAGATCCACCCAGCACCACCCTCCTCTCCCCTTCCTCCCACTGCAACACTCTCTCTGGAAGCTGGAGAACTTTCCACTGAAGTCCCAACACAGGGACGCAGCACTGACCTTTCCTGAACGAGAAAGCACACCACAGGTAGCTGCCAACCAGCCTCCTTCCACCCTCCAGCGTGGTCCCACAGACAGCAGGCATGTGTGGCCAAGGGGCCCCAGTCCACTTGAGGGCTTCACCCCATGGACAACCATTTCTGGGAACTTTGGAAAATACAAAAACCAGGCCCTCTGGGATATCCATGTGCCAGTGGACTCCACCCAGGCTGTGCATTAGAGTCACTCTGTACCCCACCTGTGAGAATCCAAATGACTGGCAAGTCAGGGGAGGGTGATTTTGAAAGCTCCCTCGTGTGTTCTGATGGAGCCCCATCCAATGCAATGAGAATCCAGAAAAACGGACAGCCATTTAAAGCACCCAAACACATCAGTAGGTGACGTGGTCTTGGTCACTGTCAACACGAAAATGGACCTCGAAAGACACAGGCCCGAAACTCCTCCATGTCCAGAAGAGGGACCCAAACACTGGAGGGTTAAGTGCCACGGCCTATTCCAGGAAAGATGTCCCTCACACCAGGCTGCTTCTCCCTCAGGGTGAGAAGACACCAACCCCTGCTGAGGCTGGCATGATGGCCTGCCACACTCATGGCCTCAAACGAGGGAGGCTGCCAGGGGCCTTTCCTCCTCATGCAGCCTGCAAGCTCCACAGTGTCCTCAGGACACTCCACCCTCGCAGAGCTGCCTGTGACCATGGATGTGCTCTGCGTCTGCACCTTCAGCACAGCACTGTCAGAAGAATCACTTTTTATTTTATTTTAATTAATATTTTTTACATAGCACGTTCAGAAGCTGCAGCTCGCCTTTTCAGACAGCCTGGTGCAAATGTGACTCTTCATTCTGTGCCTTTGCCTGTGCAGAGATCGGAAAATGCACAGAAGCAGGAGAGCAGAGAAGCCACAGCACTGGATTCTCTTCTAGAGGCCCCCCTGAAGCAGGAGGAATAGTGCCTGTCAGAGGCCCTCTTCAAGAACAGAGAGCTCTGTCCCAAAGCACCACTGCGAACTCTCACCAAGACAAGCAAAAGAATTTGTAAAAGAAAAGGACTGTACACCTGTGTCCGAGCAGAGCCAACATGAGCCAATCAGGTCAGCCAGACCAAGCCCTTGCCTCACACATGAAGAAACTGGGCCTCAACTTTCCTAAAAACCAATGCTCATAGTACAGCCCAACACTGTTAATACAACTTATTTCCTTAGTGGACAGTAGAATTAGAAAGAACACTCAAGCTGTTTTCAATGCAGTGTCCATGAGGCACAACAGAAATAAATTACCCACTCACAGCAGAAATGAATGGCTCACTCTGCTCCATTATAAACACGGGCACAGTCTAAGAGCCACCCACATGCACATAACCTGGGAACTCAGACCACAATGGCCATAGGATGCCAGGACCAGATTCTATTTCTTAGCAACTCACTGCAGTGATCCAATAAAGGTCTGCTCACAGAGAAACCCAAGAACTCAAGCCTGGGACACTATTGCTCAACTAGAGAAGGGTGAGTCACTTTCTGATACCAGAACTTTGGCGATGCAACCTGACCAAATGGCAGATCAGGCCTCAAATACAAGGAGCATCATGGCTGTCACCTGTCCAAGCACTCTCCAGAAAGACCTTCATAGCCAACACCCTGAACATTACAACCCAGCACTAGAACCGAGGCCAGGGAGCTCCTCCACATGGGGCTTCCTCACCTTGCCGCAGCTCCCCCTGTCTGCTCTCCAGCTGGACTGTAAACACCCAAGGCAATAAACTGCTCTTCCATTCCTCTGGTAGACCCTCCAACCTGAGAGCCGGCAACGTGTTATTATGGACTGCCCATGGCTGACGGAAAGCCTTGAACACAGAAGATTACCTTCTAGGTCCAAACCCAGGGCCTCCTTCCTAACACTTGAAAGGTCTCACAGCCTACAGAAGGGAATGTTCCTGGGAGACACTGCTGAAAAAGGTAGAAAGAAGGAAAGATCCCTCACTCCCTAATGGCCCCTCCGCTCACCTAGAAAGAAGCACAGCAGTTCTACTCTGGCTGACCTAAAGTGTGCCTCTGGTTTCCATGAACAACCTGACCCTGGGCTTCCTGCAGGGAAGCTTTCAGCAACACACCCTGGCACTCAGGGCCTTCCCTGCACGTGCGTGCACAAACACACACACACACACCTCTTTTGGCACTTGCCACACTAAATTACAATGCTGTGTTGACAAACTTGTTTTCTTTCCTGCCCCAGGATACTGGGGAGAGAAGCCTTAGCTCTTGTTCATCTGACAGTTCTTCAGGAAGACTGCCGGCTGGATGTCTTTTCTCTCCCCAGACTCAGTCTTCTCACCTGTATTCTAGGATCCAGTTCTTCCTCCTCTCTTGGAGACAATTTGGACTCATTGCTGTTGCTTCCACCTCCTCCTCCAGGCTCCTCTGCCACTGGGCTCCTAGGAATTTCATCCTCTACAACCCCTGGCCGCAGCTCCCCCTGTGGGGTCTCCCGCCCCCCTGGGACCTGTCTGAACTCAGCCATGCTGACCTGGAGAGGGCAGAGCCCTATGCACAAGAGAGGACTGACATGCTGGGACCAGGGCCCCAGTTTGAGGGTTCCTGGGCTCTAGATGGCAAAGAGAAGTGTTTGTCTTCTCAAAAGGCTGATAAAGTGGGCACAGGAAGAACCTCAAACTCAGAGGCTGAAATTCCTAGAACTAAAACCCCGTCCGGGCAAAAGTTCTTCTCTCCCCTCCACCAGGAGTCCACCAACACGGTATTGGAGCAACAGCTCCAAGGCAGGGGGCAAAGGGGGCCTGGATCCTGGGCCGAGGCCAGCGAAGAGCAGCACCATTCGGGAGGGTGGAGGAAGGCGCCTCCAGGCTGTAGTGCCAGCTGGAGAGAGAAGGCCAGGCTGGAGCAGAGGCTTCGAGGCGTCTCTGGGGAACTGCAGGAGAAACAAGGCCAAGTGTATGGCCATGTCAGCATCAGGGCCTCGGCCACCAGCCCCTGTCTACCTCCCAGCCTCCCTACAACTGCGTTCTCGTCTCTCCACGCTCTTGTATTCCGCCTGGACCCCAGTTTCAACTTCTTTCCTCGGCTCTCCAGGACCTGAGGTCCGACTCTGACTCCTGTCCCAGCTCCCACCCCAGCTCAACCAGCGTCCACGGGGCTTCCCTCCGAGCCCCCACCCTCTCCTCCGCCCGCCCCACCCCACTCTTCCAGCTGTGCAATACACCCTGTTACCCCCAGCCTGGCCCCACCTCCTCTCCTCTCTCCAACCCTGCAGAACTCGAGCCTCTCGTCTCCAACCCTACATTCTTTTGCAATCCCGAGGACCATGCTCCAGCCATCTTCATATCCAGGCACAAAAGCTCCCCTTAAGGCACAGCCTTACCTCAGTTTACCTTCCCTTGCGCAGAGCTCCCAGGCAGCAAACAACCTTCCCCCTCCCTCCCCGCAACAAGCCGGTCCAACCAAAACGACGGGGCCTGGCGGAAGCGGAAATGCGCCAGCAGTAACAACGTCCTCCCTCCCACTCTCCTTCGCCTGCCCGGGCGAGCGCGAATTCCTCTGCCTTCGGTTCCGTACAGCATGGTGCCTCGTAGCGTTCAGCCTAGCCTCCCGGCTTCCAGCTCGTTCTCCGCCAAGGCTGAGTGGAAGCCAGACGTGAGCGTGCTTTTCTAAAGGAAAATAGAGGGGATAATGGAAACCGAAGGTCCCTTGTGAATAGAGAAAGGCCAGAAACAGGAGGCTCGTAAGTGTCCGCAGAGTGTGTGCTGCCATCTTGCTTTACGGATCTTGGACGGCAACTCTGGGAAAGCCACTTCCGGCCCCGCCCGGAAGGGCGGGAGCGACGGCGTATGTGGGTCCGGGAACTTCCGGCTGCGGCCATAGGGGCCGCTGAGGTCCGGGGGCTGCGGTTGACTGGGAGGTCTTCTTCCGAGCGGGATTTTTCTCGCTGCAGGGGCGTCAATGGGACCGTGAGCATTGGCAGCCTGGCGGACGGCGGCAAAGTGCAGGTCTGTCCTGGAGGCCGCCGCCTAAGAGCTTCGCGAGCGGGGCTCGGGGTTGGGCGCGGAGCGCCCGCGCCCCTGCGGCTAGTCCTTGGGCCGAGGAGCAGGCCCCTCGCGTGCTCCTGGCGAGGCGCCCACAAGCCAACCGAGTCTTTCCTCTTCCCCGAGGAGCCTGTCCAACCTGAGCATAGCTGGATGGAGCTGTCGCCAGTGACTTCCGACAGTCGGGGACAGCAGAGTCCCTGCCCTGTTTGTAGGGAAGTGTTCCGGCGTGTCCAGGGAGAAACGGACGAGTGAGGCTGAGCGGGTCTCAGGGCAGTCAGAGGGGAGAAGTTAGTTGGTCTTAAAGAGGGAAAGAAGGCGTTATTCGGGATCACTAAGCTTCAAAGCAGGTGTAGAGACCATTGCAGGGAGGGAGAGAGGGAGCTCACTCCAGTTCCAGCGTGGATCAGCCTGTAGCCAAGGAGCCATGTAGGGTCAGTGGGTGAAAAATTGCCAAGTGCCAACAGCGGGGGTTAAGGAGTGGGTGGCAAAACCAGCCTAATGGTTCCTGGGAGTACAGGACTGGCGGTGGTGCGGAAGGCTGATCGAACACCCAGGATGGCGGCGGGGGTGTTCTTGTTAAACTTGAGATTCTTTGTTACACCTGATGTTAGGGACACATGTACATTGGGCCTAAAATAAGGTTCAGACGAATGACTAAAGTTTGACCAAGCAAAGAGTCTTCTGTCGCCTTTCATTGAGACTGGGAGATCGAGACCTGTTGTTCCTGATGATTACCTTTAAAGGAATAGGTCTCAGATTCCTGAGAAGGATACCCCCCCACCCCCACTAAACATCTCAGAGAGGTGAGATACATAAGCAAAGGGATGAAGGAAGGATTCACAATTGCGCTTGTTAGTTAATACTCAAGAAAAGGAAGTTAGGAGAGTCTTACCAGATAATGACTAGAACAAACAGTAATTTTCCTAGCTGCATTGAGGCAGGCAGGCATTTTAATGGGGAAAGAATTGGGGTCACCCTAGGAACATGACTATTGTTGCTATGGGCTATGTTAGAGTTCTTTCTTTTCCTAAGTGCAGAGGTTGGGATGGAGGTGTTATGCACCAAGAATTCTGCCGTTCTCAGTTCCCTCCTTCCATCCCCTAATCCCTTGAATTACCATATTTTTTTAAAATTTGGGGGACGGAGTAGGCTGGGAATGTAGCTCAGTGGTAGAATGCATGCCTAGCATACATATGGCATTGGTTTCCATTCCCATCACAGGATGGCAGAAAGTAGAATCAAATATATTCCGTTAAAAAAGGTGATTTAAATGAGATTTTTCCTTGAAATTGGAAATATTCATTTTAAAATTTCAAAAATGATTTATCCTAAGAAGTCAGCATCATCTGATGGGTAATAATGCTTCACTTTTCTGCCACATTCCTTATTGTTATTGAGGTACCATATATAATCCATGAAATTACATGTAGCAGTTGTAAACATTTTTTCTCTATCAGTCATTTCAATTTTGTAGAACAAGACTTTCACTGTAATGACCCCATTTCACTTAGTTTTCTGTCTACCCTAGCCTGAATTTTCCAACTTTTCCTATTCAGCATTATTCCAGTACCTATGTGCCCTAGTCCACATCTCCTTTTTCTGTGTGTTCAGTCCTTTCAATCATGAGCTGCTACTGCTTGTCACAGATCTTTGTTGGATTTTAAGAAAACATTGTAAATGTATATACTGCCCAGATTCCCTAAAAAAAACACCCTGAGATTCAGCAGCTTCTCCGTGTCTCCACTGGCCTCCCAGTGGTCACTCTAACCCAGTGAGTCCAAATGTAATTTTTATTATGTATGGTTTGTAAGATAATCCCCTAGTGGTTTTCTGCTGGATTTGGATAATGCTTCAGGTAAAAAGCGGTTGTAGGATACTGTACACTGGTTTAGTCTAAATTTGTTTTATCTGTGAATTAAAACTCTTCAAGCAGCACTGTCTAGCAGAACCTTCTACAACAAAGGTAATGTTCTGTATCAGACCTATATGCATTATGATGGCTTCTAGCCACACATGCCCAGTGAGCACTTGAAATGGAAATAGTGTGAGTAAGGATGTCTATTCTTTAAGTTGTTGATGGATCTTTATTTTATTTATTTATATATAGTGCTGAGAATTGAACCCACTGGCTCACACATGCTAGGCAAGTGTTCCACCACTGAGCCATAACTCCAGCCCAGGAAGTCTATTCTTATTTAATTAATTTGTATTTAAATTGCCATGTTGCCTAGTGCTTTCCATTATTGGAAACCACAGTTCTAGAGCCTGCCTTTACTATATAATCTCTTTTGAATCAAACTTTCACACTTAGTAAAAACAGTCCCTCTTAATGTCCCTGTCACTTATCTCATGTCCACTTCACCTCCTTTTCAGCTCTGGATGTGGACTTCCCTGCCAATTCATAAAATTACAGAAGTAAGGGTCATCTGTTGTCTCAATATAGCCAAGGCACTGACATCTGACACTGGGTTAATTTTCTCTTTTATTCTTTGCCTTCTCAGTCACCCATGTCCTAGGTTTCCTATTCTCTGTGAGTTGTTTTATTTCTTCATGCAGTGTCCTTACTATTGTGTGCCACAATTTTGAATTATGATGAAAAAAAAAAGGCATTATGGTTCCCACGTAGCTTATAGTCTGTGGTGCTCTTTCTATAAGTTGATGACATCCAAGCTAATTGAACCACAACACAGAAATATATTATTGTTACAAGCTAATGATTGCATATGTGTGTGAATAAATTAATGTTTAAGGAAAATATGACCCAAATTGCATGCAAAGTACATTAATACTTAAATAATTTTTTTAATGCTGGTAGAGATGCAGTTTGTTGATTTTTATCTCACGTTTGAAATTAAACACTAGTGTTCCCAGGCCATGACATTAGCCTGTGACTACCTCCTGCCACCTGATTTCCTGCACGCTCTCACACAAGTCCAGCCCTACTCCTGTCTGTGGCTCTTTCCTTGAAACTGCTTCTAGAGACTCCTCATGGACTGCACTCAGCCAGCAGGCTCCCAGGCATCACTGCTTGGTGCCAGGCTTGCCTCCACTCACTGTGTCTAATCCTGACTTCATTCCCTTTCCCCATATCCTGTTCCTTCTACATTGACTGTGTTGGTGAATGGTTCTACAGAATTTGTCCTAGGTAGACATCTAGAAGACATCCTCAATATGTCTCCATAGCTTCATCATGTGAAGTCTCTCTAATCCTTCTTCTCCTCACTGCCATTGCTTCATCTTAGGTCCTTCTGACTTCCACCATGCACAATGTACCTCAAGAGCCTTCTGGATGGGCCCTATATAATGGCACTTTCAATGATGATGGAAGTTTCTGTATTTACACTGCCCAAATGGGAGCCACTAGCCACGTGTAGCTGTTGAGCACCAAAAATGTGGCCAGTGTGACTGACAAACTAATTTGTTTTTCTTCCTCAAGGGCAGAGAATGGGCACAGCATCTTGCCATGTTGCCCAGGCTGGCCTTGAACTCCAGGGCTCAAGTGATCCTCCCCCTGACTCATAGACATGCATGGCTAATGATTAATGTACTGTACAGCAGCATATGTCTAAATAATCTTCCTGCCACAAGCGTAGCCCCTCCCAGCCCCTGGCACAAAGAGATGGCCAACCAGCAGTCCTGTTGACTAGTTTAATGAAGGAAACATGACAACATGAAGGCTGAATAAGGATGATAGCAGTACCACGAATTGCTATGTAATGTCACAAGTCAAGCTTTTTAAAAAAGTTCATTAATTTTCTTCTAACTTCATTGGTTATTTATTTCCTCACATTCTTATTTTAAACCGTCTTTGTCATTAAAAACTTTTTCCTTCTTTTTTTTCCCCAACAAATACAAACTACCCTTTATCTTCAACAACTTCTATCATCAGTTATATATTTAATAAATACCTCTATCAATCTGTTTAATCAGATTAGTTGATTCTTGTTTAGAGACAAAAGCAAATGAGTGCTTGCCTAAAGAAGTGGTGGGAGGGTTTGCAAAGTGTAATGAAAAAAAACCCAGAAGACACAGGCATTTTTGCTGTCCTTTCCTTGTACTGGGCACTATTCTGCGCAATCCACAACTAGTAGATAAATTATGCCTGCATTTTACAGCTGCTGCCTCTTGGAAGTGCCACCCACTACCATGGCTCATCCACTCACCTCTGACTAACTGATGTTTGCAAACCTCAAACACCATGACTCTTTCCCTCCCCACCGAGGGTAGCCATGCTTTGGAAATTGAGGGACAAGAGGATTACATAAATTGCCTGAGGTTGTGCTGCTGGAAGAGGCAGATCTTGTGTGAGATTTCAGATAATCCAGGTCTCAGGGATAGTACCTCGTGGCCTCAATAAAGCCTCACAAAAGTACTCAAGGTTACTTAAAATCTTAACACACCAGAGGTCACTTAAAATCTTAACACACCATATGTTAATTTAAGTGTATGTGCTTACATTTTAAATGCCTGAATTTTGAAAATAACAAAGCTACTATAGATTTGCATTTGATGTCATTTCAACTTATATTTACAACTCTTGCTTGACCCCTAAAGTTGTTTAAATTATAAAAATTGATATTATCCTACCCTGTATATTTTATTTTGAGATAGATTTTCCCCTGAAACTTCTGCACCATGATTTTAGGTTTATTATCAATATCTTATTTTGAACATAAATTTTATCTTTTTAAAAAATTTCATATTTAAGTACCTAGACACCATGAAGAACTAGGAAACACTTTTGTGCTGTATCATGTTTATGTAATTTACTGTAGCTATTCACAGTTTACCCACATGATGGTAAAAAAATAAGTAGTGTCTTTTTGATGGAATCAGTGCTTGAGACCTTGGGCAAGTGCAGACTATAAGCAGTACAGACAACAAGCGATTTTTATTGAGATTACTGTTTACCTTAATTTAAAATGTGTGTTATTGATGAAATTTGTAAATTTTTGTTCATCTTATTTCCTGAAGTCCATTTTGATCTGGATTTATAATATGAGACTTGACATTAATTAAAGTATTCATACTTAAAAAAATAAAATCTGGGGCTGGGGATGTGGCTCAAGCAGTAGCACGCTCGCCTGGCATGCGTATGGCGCAGGGTTCGATCCTCAGCACCACATACAAATAAAGATGTTGTGTCCGCCGAAAGCTAAAAAAAAAAAAAATATATTGAAAAAGTTCTCTCTCTCAAAAAATAAAATAAAATCTGCAATTTGGTATTTAACCCAGTCTTTTCTCATCATTCTAAATTACTGAATATTAATTTTCTGCATTTGCTCTTTCCATCTATGGAGTTATTTAAGGACGCACTGGAAGCCACTGTGCTGTAGAGGCGAACATTTTTATTGCACAGGGATCTGAAATCCAAACACTTCAAGAAGGGAAAATATTGTATTAGCAATATAGGAGCATGATGAATGAAACTGAAATAGTCTTCTGTCCTAGTAGCATAGCAAGCCTTCTGAATCTGATTTTAGACACTGAACATCCACTGGGCTCACGTTTCAAACGAGGAATTTGGAATCCTCTGTGCCGTCCTGATAACCTTTCAGTTGCCCCTTAGCTGATGTTAACTAAAGCAGGTGTTCTCTGTACTTGCTCTGCATGACAACTCTAGACTGTCTGCTATCTTTTTTCTAATTTGAATTATGTTTAATCGATACATTCAACCTCATACATATTAATTGGGCAATGTGTTGTTTCAATAAATGTATGTTGTGTAATTGTGTAATGTTTCAATCAGATAAACATCTGCCTCCTGAAGCACTATTTCTTATGTTGAAAACTTTCCAACTGCTTTCTTATAGCTTTTGGAAATGTGCAGGATATTGTTGCCATCTACAGCACCCTCTGTGCAACAGCACACCAGAACTTCTTGCTTTTGTCTAACCATAACTGAGTACCAATTGGTAAACCTGTCTGTCTGAAACCATGGGCAGTGCCCTCTAGCCAAACCCCATGGCCTTGCTACTATTCGACTCACTCCAGCATGGGGCAGTGTTCACCACTTCCTCACATAGGATCCCAAACTTGACCCTGTCCCAACCCCCCCACCATCACCACTAAAGTCTTTAGTGGTTACCCTTCTACAGCTTCCTCCTTTTGGAAGAGTGATGCTCTAGGCTTCTGCCCTTAGCTCTTGTACACCTACAACCTCTTGGACATGCTATCCAGTCTCACAGCTTACCTCATTCACCTCTAACTTCCTAGTTTTTATGAACCCTCATACACCTGGCCCTTCCCCAGCCCACTGAGGGAAGCCAACACGTGGGTCTGGGATAGATTTTTCTACCATATTGCGTGAATACAAGATGGGTATGTGATACTTTATTCATCTCTATATTCCTTTACCCAGCCAGATGTGGACAGTGGGCCACAATAAGAGCTTGTGGAGAGCTGAGGAAGTAGCTTCATGGTAGACCACTTGCCTAGCATGCTCAAGACCCTGGATTTAATCCCTAGCCCCGCAAAAAATAAATAAATAAATAGAAGTTGTGGAAGGGAGGAATTCCTTGAGTTAGCCCAAAATTTCTCTTAGTTTTCTCTCCTTACATCTTCACCTCCTCAATTTCTAGAACTCCAACCCTGCTTCCCTCTGGGTGCTCCAGAGTTCTAAGCCTCTATTTTCCCTGGTATGGATTTAGTACATGCCTATTCCTTTCCTGGTCAATCAGTTCCTCTGCACAAACCAGTGTCATCACATATAGTGTCAGAAATCTAGGAAGTGGAAATCCTTCACTTCCATCCACAGATCCCAATATGAGTCTTCACTGCATATTGAGTCATTGAAGTGTACTGATGACCAATGCAGAATTATTCTTATTTTACTGTTATATCACTTTATCCCATTCACAATGGTATGGAAACGTCTGTGGGGGTCTGTCTCCCACTCCCAGCATGTCCTCAAAAGACAGTCTCTATTTTCTCTCCAATACTCTGCTCAATTCCTAGCAGGTAATCTGAAATGTTCACTCAGACACTGACTCTGCCTGCAAGCTTAGAGTTTAGTAAGGGAGATAAACTATACGTATTATTTGAAAATACATAGTAAATGACTGTAAATACAGAGAATGTGTCCTAAGTATCTGGTGACCTGCAAAGCTAACAGATTTTCAGTAAATACTTAAGGCATTGCTGAATGACCAATTCCAGTGATCTTCAGAAAGAAGGTACAGTTTTCATCTTGAGGGTGAGCTGGCATTTGAACCAACCCTAAAGGGTAATAAGCATACTATGACAGACAAGAAGAGGTGGAGGAATGAGAGGAGTGTATCCCAAGCTGAAGGAAATGTAGAAAGTGGGAGAGAAATGGTCCAGTTTAGTGGCAACTTGGGAAGAACAAACTAGAAGGCAGGTTAGAAGGTCTTAAATGCCACACCAGAAGGACAAACTTCACTTTTGACAGTTTTTGATCAGGAATAGGACACAATCATAACTTCAGGGGGATTCATCTGGTGGTTCACAGCTGTATCTGTGTGTGGAATTATGAACCACTGTGGGAATTGTCATCTACTGATGTAAATTGGTAGGGTAAAAAACCATTTGGTCAGGCCCTCATCATTCCAGGCCTGCATTCTGTCTTGGTTTTCAGCTTTGCTATTGTCAGACCTATTCTTATCCCATGCTGTGATAGGCAGCAAATACTCATAGAGCATCTGTGGGTAGGGACCCTGCATTCATGATTCATGCTTCAGTAAGACAAAGGGTTTCCTTTAACTATGGTGCAACCTTCCATAGGCTACTTTAGACAACTATAGCAACGTTGCAGGGGAGCGTGTTACAATTAACCCCTAGCGAAGAGTGGAGAGAGAATTTCAATATAAGTTTAAGGAAATGGCAATTTTAAGGGTCTATGAATATGTGGAATTAAAGTAGAGAAGATGGAAAGAGTTTCCTGGCCAAGTGTAAGAGGTGTCAGTGCACACTGATTTAAGAGCCTCAGGATCAGAGCTCTAGATGTCTTAAAAGACCGATGATTCTAAGTGATCTCGAAAGGAAAATCAATGAAGAAGGATCTTGAGGGGATCAACAGTCCCCGGAAAGGGGTCAGCCAGGCTGAAACACTATACATTTCCCGCCACACTAATAGTATCTGCCAGAGGAAGAAGACATCAACAATCTACGTTTGGCCAGGGCGCTCGGTCCGCAAGCTCATGGGGAGGCGGTTGTCAAGAATAACAGGGGTGCCCAAGCTTCTAGCTGTGCGACCCTGGGCGGGTCTACGTCAAGCAAAATCGAGTCTGGCCTCACTGTAATAAGTTGCTAAACTACTACTGGAAAGGTTTGGAGAGGGGGCCCTCCGAGATCTGGTTCGCGTCGGGCACTGGCCGTGCAGGGCTCAGCACGCAAGGTTACTCCAACCGCTGGCCCGGAGCGCACCAGCCTCAAGACTGGGCTCACCCAACGCGGCCAGGGGAGTGGCGGGGGCGCGCGGTGCTCGGCGCCCTTTACTCCAATTGGCCGGGATGAGGCTCAGGGGCGGGCAGGCGGGCAGGGGAGGAGGCAGGGATTCGCCGCGCCCGTCCAGGGGCGGAGCTATGGGCGGGGTCAGGCACCTCCTCGGCTTCCCGCAGGGCCCGCCCCTCCCCAGGGTTCCTGCGCCGCCCTGGAGCTGGGCGGGCAGAGGTGTACCCCCCAGGCTCCCCAGCAACCCGCGACACCGGCCGCCGGGGAGAGCGGGCCTGCAACGTGACCTCCGCTCCGAGGCGCCTCCCGCTGCCCGCTCGGCGGCCGCGCTCCCCGCCCCGGTCTCGGAGTCCGGGAAGCGGGTCGGCAGACTTGCCGAGTGGGAGCCGCGCGGCGTCCGAGGAGCCAGCCGCGACCGGTGAGGGGCCGGGGGCTGGGAGGGCGAGGGTGGCGGGGACAGCGGTCCCCTACAGTTGCCGGCTTCTCCCCTCCGCCGCCACTCGAGTCTGCCCGGGCCGAAGCGCCCCTCGGCAACGCGTGACGTTCAGGCTCAGCGGAGCGGCGATTGGTCCACGCCCCGCCGCGTGCTGCCCGCTCCGCCCAGGCCAGCCTTCCGCGCGTCCTCGCCGCCCTGCCCCTGTGACCTTCGCGTTGGAGGCCCCACGTCGCCGGCCCCGCGGGGCCTCGCCGGATTAAAGGGGCAGTGACGCCGCCGGGCGCGGAACTCGCCTCCCCACTCCCTCCGCGTGCCGAGCGCCGGGGCAGGGCGGGGGCTGGGACGGGCCCCGCGGTGGGAAGGCTCCCAGCCATCTGCCCAGCAACTCCCGGCGCGCCTACTAGGGCGCCCCGATAGGCTGCGGGGGCCCACGGAGGCGACCTGTTCAGGTGCCACGTTCCTCATTCCGTGAACAGTCGTTCCAAGTCCCATTAAGTACCAAGCACCGAGGCTGAAGGCGAAGCCGGCCTCCCTGCTTTACTCGGGAGCCCCGGGTGCGCCGCCGCGCGGGCCACGCTGCTTGAACCACGTGGGGAAGGCGGGGTGTGCGGCCAGGGCCTCCGCGGGGCAGAGGTCCGCCTTGTAAGGGCCTCTCCAGAGAAAGGCAGTCCAAGAAGACTAGGCCCTCAATTCGAGTCAGCTGCAGTTCTCAAACTTTTCCTCCCCGAGGAAACTGTTTTCCCAGGCAGGAGGGTGACACCCTGAGTTCTCTGTTCAAGGTCACACAATTAGTAATGGAAGAACAGGAGTTAGGACATGTGCCTCTCTGGTTCCTTTAAACAATTTGTATTCCCAACTCCATAGTATTTAGGGTTATGGAGAATAGGATAACTATAGAAAAAAGCTGGCTCCTCCAGAAACCTAACATTTGTGAGAACTGAATCCTAGCCACAGACTGAAGAAAAATTTTATTAGGACGAACTGCTTTTTCCGAAAGCAAAAGAAAGGATATACAAAAAGAGAAAGGGAGGCTGACCTTAACGGTCATGGTCATCGTCATTGATGCTTTTATTAGGCAACGGAAAGGCACAATTTTTCAAAGGGAAAATAGCAAGGGGCTACAAGAAAGAACTGAGTTTTATAGGGTTTAGCAGAGCTGGGTCATCACTGGTGGACTCCTTTAGGGTGGGGCAGGAAGGCTGTAGGGGAACAGTTGTAGATAAGGGAAGTTCCCTGAGGGCCATCATTCTCCTTTCTCTCTGGTGTCTGTTTTCCATATCCTTCAATCTTATAGAAGATTATATTGCCTAGTGGTGTTGTAGATGTCTTAGTTTGTGTGTAATTCACCCGGATACTCACAACAAAATGGCCCAAGAACATATTTCTCAGGACTTACTCCTGTCAGGAAGCCATCTCTTCATTTTTAAAAAAGCATTGAATGCCAGATGTGTACACCTTGATAGACCCGTGAGTATGTTGAAGACCTAACAGTCTTTCTGATCCTAGTTCTGGGATGCCTTGGCCACTCTGGGCCCATGGCAGAGGGACAGGATAAACTACAGTGTATACTCTCTCAGACCTGCCTACATACCCACCTTCTTCGCACTTCCAAGTTGTCAACAAAATCTTTGTAAAACCAGAACTTCTGAAAGAATGTCTTTGGCTCATTATCAGACAATAGGTACTTGGGTGGAATGGAGCTGTCATTCTTCTTTCCACCAGCTCTTAAGCATATCTCCAAGTGGAAGGAATGTCTTATCTGGAAGCCTTGGGCCTTGCTGCTGTTGGAGGAGAAAAAAGGAAGGCGGAGGGCCATTCTGTTGCCTGAATTCCACTCGCCATCCTCACTTCCCAGAATAGGGCTGGAATCTTTCCAAGGTAGATGGGAATCACTGCCCTGTTACTTTGGCTAATTCAAAATAGAGCTGAGTGGTGGGGTTGGAGAATAAGAGGGTCACCTTTTCTATGGCTAGTTACTGAGAAGAGGCCTGAATGAAGTAGGCAAGGATTTTCTCAGTGGCAGGAACTGCACTTCCTGGAAGGGCCCCAAATCAGGCTCCTCAGGCTGAAATAAGCCTTTGCACTACAACCACCCAGAGTAAGGAGTGGATGATTTACTTCTGATTTCCAGGTAGTTTAGGGATGTCACAGAAACCTGGAAATGGCATCTCTCAGCTTCCTAAGGGAGTTAGATCCAGCAGAAGGCACCTCTCCTGGATGCAGCTCCCCCTTTCTGACTTCCCACACACCAGGTCCTGTCCCCTTTTGAACACTGTTCCATTTCCTAGACCAGGGTTCTAAGGTAAATGCTGTGCACATAGACCGAACCCCAGGGCCAGCATCCTACCCCCTACTCACCTGTCCACCATGCTTCCCACTGAACCACACAGTCAGGTATGTTGCCACTGCTCAGTGAGCAGTTACAGGTCAGCTGGGCCCTCTAAGATCCTGTGGGGGCTGCTTCAGGGAAAGTGACAGACCTCTCTTGTCTTCAGACCTACGTGCGTCTTCTGGATGACTCTGGGACAGGCCCATAAGGGAACCCCAGAGCAGAGGAGGGTAATGGATAACGACTACCTCAAAGACTACTGGCAGGATGAAAAGGGGTCACATCCACAAATATGTAGCGGTGGGAGAATGTTTTGAGTGGTCACAACCCCAAGGCCCAACCAGTTCTACATGAGCATTACAGACATCGACTTCCCAAAAGAGCAGGTGGATTTCTTTGGAGTGGGTGGCCAGTTGCTAGAGCCTTGGAAAAGGCTCCTGCGTGGTTTTGGTGGCATGAAGTCAGGTGGACACAACCTTCCAATCAGAGCACTCCAGAGACCTTGAGATGGGCTACTTTTGGTAAGATGTTACAGGATTTGGAAAGGTTATATAGACAAGTGCTATCCAATATTTTATCAAAAATAACTTGTATTTGTAATTTAAATTTTTAAAAAATAGGTGAAATCTTAATAGTATGCTTTATTTAACATATATAAAATATAAAAATATTTTCCATGTGATCAACATTAAGTATTACTAATGAGATATTTTGTAATATTTTTTTATACTGTCTTTGAAATGAGGAGTTCATCTAACCCTTTGGACTCAGTTTCAAATGCTCAGGGGCCACGTATAGCTCTTGGCTGCTGGAATAGATGGTACAGTTCTCAAGAGTTCCCCCAGTTTCACTTCTTGCATCTTCTCTAGCAGTGTGACTGGCAGGTCTACGTCAAGCAAAATCTTATGTATCGAGTCTGGCCTCACTGTAATAAGTCACAAAACTACTACTGGAAGGGTTTGGAGAGGGGATCCTCGAGACCAGGTTCGCGCCAGTCACTGGCCACTCTGGCCACAGCACACAATGCGTTTTGCGAACTTTGTAATGGATAGAGATGGCAAGATGATCATTTGCTTCTTGTCAGTTGTAACTTTCCTGGGTCTCTGTTCCCACCCAAGAAGTGCTGGTGTTGCAAAACAGAGTACCAGGAAAGAGGATTCTTTTTGTTCTGACTGAAGGACATGGCTCAGAGGAAAAGACTCTCTAGTAGCTTGTTAATTAGTGTCCTAATTGCTGATTAATTCTTATTTTCTTTTGGCGGGGGGTGCTCAGGGGCATTTGACCACTGAGCCATATCCCCAGCCCTATATTGTGTTTTATTTAGAGACATGGTCTTACTGAGTTGCTTAGCACCTCACTTTTGCTGAGGCTGGCTTTGAACTCGCTATCCTCCTGTCTCAGCCTCCCAAGCTGCCGGGATTACAGGCATACGCCACCACGACCGGCCTAAATGGAGGATTAATTCTAATGCCCTTGAAATGTAATTTCTGATCAATTAGTTAGGGCACGAAATACCTGTCTATTAAGACAAAAATAAATAAATGATATATGAAACTTAGAAGTTTATCTTAAATCTACCATGAATGTTAATTTTTCTATTAGCTTATCTTACTTCTTAGTACCTATTTTTATTAGTTATATGTATTAAATGCATGAAACACTGAAATATTGTCAGTATTCAGCAGTTAGGAATTCACAGACCACAGTCACCCCCTTGCCTTTTCCCAAGCTTCCCTGTACTTCATCTTTTTTCCAAAGTAAAAGAATTTGGCAGCATAGCAACTTTAAAACTTACGCGTACCCAGGGGGTCATAGTGAGAGTGGTCTACTGCTTGTTCTTTTTGGACACAATGGTACTTTATATTTTTCTTCCAGGTTTCTGCCCCATGCACAGGTCCCTTTGTTTTTGTGATGAGCACCAGCATGGGGTGAGGTTTGGAAGAGAGACCTGAAGGCCCACTCTGGTACCGGAGCACCAAACCTGCATTCTACAGTGGAACCTCTCATATCCCATGTCAGTGACAAGAGGAAACGGTATTTTTGTTTAGCCACTATTTAGGTGTGTGTTTGTGTTGGTGCATTTGCCTTTTGTTGGACATGTGTCCTGGAAGCAATAGCCTCAGAGAGTGTGGGCTCCAAAACTATGGGCTGGGAGTGCCATGCCTCCTGGAGACCCCCAGGGAGGCAGGCCACTCACCAGGCCATTGGCATTGCCCTCTTTGGCATTTGGGTCCAGCCACTGGGTCTCTAGGAATTTCACTCCCATGCAGGCAAGCATTCTTTTGAACTGATGTTCAGTGAATCAGCAGCCTGGTTGACTGGGTGAAACCTGGTTGACTAGTTGGTAAAACCTGGGTGACTGGGTTGAAAGGTTCCTCTGGAGGATCCTTTCATTCTGCTCATTGATCTGCAGTGGTGCTCAAACCCTGCTTTCAGATTTTGTTTAAAAATCACTTTTTTTTTTTACTAAGATGGCTTGGATTTCTTGGCCAAAACCAAAACCAAAATAAAACGTGGAGTGGTGTCACAGATGAACAAGAATGGAAATTGGTCACTGAGTGGTTCAAGATTCATTCTTCCTAGTTTTTTATATTTGAAAATATCCATTAAAAATATCTTCCCTAGGCCAGGTGCGGTGATACACGCCTGTAATTATAGCAGCTTGGGAGGCTGAGGCAGGAGGATCACAAGTTCAAAGCCAGTCTCAGCAATTTAGCAAGGCCCTAAGCAACTTAGAGATATGCTGTCTCAAAAAATAAAAAAGGTTGGGGGATGTGGCTCAGTGGTTAAGCACCCTGGGCTCGGTCCCTGGTACCAAAAAAAAAAAAAAGCTAAACTAAGGGTTATACATAATCTTCAATGTCCCCACTCATTGGGCTGGTAATAGACTCATGGACCAGATGAGGAGGTGAAGCCACATTTACATTCTTAGCTGGAGGGTTTGTGAAGTTGTGTGCATTTTAAAAAAAGGCTGATCCTGCTTAGAGAGATGCCAGAGAACCTATTAGGAATACTGTTGGAGATTTCTCACTCTGCATGTTCTCAGAGCCCTAGGGTTGCAGAAGTAAGGAAAGTATGCAGAGTGTTGACAAACTTGTATAGCTGAGAATTAGAAAGAGGTCCCGTTCTTTACCCCAGCCTTGCGTGAAAATGTGGAATGCACTTCTTGGATAACACCACTAACTTGAAATAACTGTTTTGTGAATTTTCCATTTTTCCTTTTTGCCTCTCTCCTGGATCCTGACTTGCTTTCTCAACTGGGGCATGTACTAAGTAGTTGTTTATAGGTGATGTCCAAAGCTAAGGAACAATTTTGGGGGGTTTCTCAGATACCTTTGCTTGCCCAGGCTGAGCCCCTTCCATAATATCAGATGTGTGCCCTTTGCCAGGCTATTGCTGCTTCTGTGGCATGCCCTTGTGCTTTAGTATGTGGCCTCTTTGTCCTTCCAGGCTTGGGTGGTTCACTGTCCATGCTCAGGAAGTGGTGGTGGAGGACTCCTTGGAATGGTCTGGCTTGGGTTCTCAATACTCCACCCTTCCTTGTCATTGCCTAATGCTTCCCTAGGCGGGACACCCCGCCTGCCAGTGAACAGGCCAGGCTTTCCCATTTCTTCCCTCTCCTGAGGTGTTGAGGGTGCCGAGTTTCCACACTGAACTAAACTCCCCTTTGAATCCTTTCTGCTCTCCAGGACAGATGTGATCCATCCCTCCTCCCTTCCAGGTAGTACAAGAACACTCCCTTCATATTGATGGGATCCCCAGGATAAGACAACCTGTCACAGGAAGCGTTCACATTAACCTCTCCCTTCTGACAGCGGGGTTTGGCAGCTCTGCTGGACTCTCATGACTTTCTCCCCGCAGAGTTTAGCAGCAGGGTGAAGCTGGCCTCAACTTGCCCCTGGAATAGAAGCAGCACCTACAGGTGACATTAAGACCTCTAGAAGACACAGTTTTTGAGGCCTCCCCCTCTTCCCTCTTAGGAAAACCAAAACTTACCTTTGGAGCAAGGAGCGTGTTTTCCTGCAGGCCGCCCCTCACGATGTTGGCGGCTTCAGGCACTGTGGCAGTGGGCAGACCCTACGCATGCAGCGAATGTGGAAAGAGCTTCCGCTACAGCACAGTGCTGCTGCGGCATGAGCGTGCCCATGGTGGCGACAGCTGTTTCCGCTGCCTAGAGTGTGGCGAGCGCTGCGCACAGGCTGCCGACCTGCGTGCTCATAGGCGGACCCACGCAGGCCAGACGCTCTACATTTGCAGCGAGTGTGGCCAGAGCTTCCGCCACAGCGGCCGACTCGACCTGCACCTGGGTGCCCACCGTAAGCGCAGCCGCGCCTACCCATGCCGCCTGTGCGGTGGCCGCTTCCCTCACCTACCTGCGCTGTTGCTGCATCGCAGCCGCAGACACCCGCCCGAACAGCCTTGTCGCTGCCCACTGTGTGCACGTGCTTTCCGGCAGAGCGCGCTGCGTTTCCACCAGGCGCGGGCGCACCCAACTGGCAATCCGGCTGTCCCCACCCCTGGCGCGCCCCACCGCTGTACACAGTGCCCTCGGGCCTTCCGCAGCAGTGCAGGGCTGCGCAGTCATGCACGCGTCCACACTGTCTCCAGCCCTGGAGCCCACATGCCCCCACAACCCCGTCCCACGGACGTGCACCAGTGCACTGTATGCGGCAAGACTTTCGGCAAGAGTTCCACGCTAACGCGCCACCTCCAGACGCACTCAGGTGAGAAGCCTTTCAAGTGCCCAGAGTGTGGCAAGGGCTTCCTGGAGAGCGCCACGTTAGTGCGCCACCAGCGTACACACACGGGCGAGAAGCCCTATGCTTGCAGTGACTGTGGACGCTGCTTCAGCGAGAGTTCCACGCTCCTACGCCACCGGCGCAGCCACCGTGGCGAGCGGCCACACGCGTGCACCACTTGTGGTAAGGGCTTTGGGCAGCGATATGACCTGGTGGTACATCAGCGCATCCACACCGGGGAGAGGCCCTTCCCATGTCCCGAGTGTGGCCGCGGCTTCAGCGACCGTTCAGATCTCACCAAACACCGCCGTACGCACACTGGGGAAAAGCCATATGGCTGTGAGCTGTGTGGCAAGCGATTCACGTGCGTGTCCAATCTCAACGTGCACCTGCGCAATCACGCAGGCCATAAGCCACACACGTGCCCCGAGTGTGGCAAGGCCTTCAGCGTCGCCTCCAAGCTTGCGCTGCACCGAAAGACACACCTGGGCGAGCGGCCAGCGAAATGTGCTGAGTGTGGCAAATGCTTTAGCCACAGCCGGTCACTGTCACAGCATCAGCGGGCCCATACACGTGCCCGTGCTGCTGTCCATGAGGCTGCAGGAGGCAGGGACCTGGTCCTTATGGGGCCAACTGGACAGGAAAAGTCAGGGGTCTTATGTCCCCGCTGAGGGTGACTTGCTGGGAGGTTTCTTAAAGGGGCCTGGGCTGGCACCCCTACAGTGCCAAGGGACAAAGGAGGACTCACAGGTTTGGCCTTTTGCACTTCTGTTGGTGGCCCTTTGTTTACCAGGATTGCCTTACCTCTGCACTGACTTCCCCAGAGGCTCTTTCTCCATCCTCAGTCCTTGAATCTCTCAACCTCTCTCCAGGTATAGGGGAGGGCATCAGGACAGCCCTCACCCAGTATGCAAGGGGTCCCAGAGTTGTGTCCTATTGCTGGCCTGTGTTCTGGTATTTTTCCTGTTTTCTTTCCTGTGTGCTGTCTTCTCCCCTCTCCTTATGCCAGTGTGCATTTCCTTGGCCTCTTTCCCCAATACTTTTGCTGCTGTGCCTCTCTAGGTAAAGTCACAGATTTGGCTAGTTGCATCTTGCCAGCTCTGTGGTCTTCTTGCCAGGTAGTTGTACCTGTTAAACTGCTTTCTCCCTCTGCCTGAAAGATGGAGATGGGAGCCCAGTTCATTGAACAGCATCTCCATGCCAGGAGCTGCTTGCTCATTGGGAATGGTAGCCCACCCAGATGAGACCAGGCAGGACCCTCAGCATGACTACCGTCTGTCCCCTGAGCAAATTCGGGTTCCTATTAGGACAATATTTTCCGACCAGGTGGGGGACATTTTGCCCTGGCATGTGGGACAAGACTATGTGGGTTCACAAAGCCAAGTACTGCCAAGTGGAGTATCAGAATATTATTTCCAAATCAAATTTGGAACCATGGGGAAACAGGTTCACAGACAGGTGGAAGCAGGACGGAGACTCCTGGAATTGTGACTTTTTGCTACGGCTGGTGAAATAAAAGAGTTGTTTGGGTTTTGGATGCCAAGAGTCCCTTTGTCAAATCTGAGGTTGCTGTCTTCCCAGACTGGGAGTATACAAGAGCCAGGTCCTTCTATAGTTCCAAGGTCTCACCCCTTTTCAAGGACCTAGATGACGTGCATCATCCTGGTCTAGCTAGTCCCACCACTCTGTGGGGACCCTCTCTCCATACTGTTACAGCCTCTCTATTCAAGGATGAGAGTAGGTTCATACTCCCCAGGAAAGACTACCAAAGTGTCTAGTGAATCTGGAAATCAGGGTGGGGGCAGGTGAGAGCCTGCAGAGAGAGACGGACCTGTACCTGTCGTGCATGCTGGCACACTCTCACATCCAGCTCTCAAAGAAATCCAGCATTCCTATGTCTCAGGTACTAAAATGTGCTCTGCTCAAAATGCTCATGTAAAATACTTGTTTATTCTTTCCTTCAGGAAGACTAAAGTAGCCTGGCTCTTTAGGGCCCGCGCCTCCACCTGCACTCTCTGTGGCCTAGTTTCTGGGACCAGATATCTGCAGTTATCCTCTGGGCTTTTAGTCCTGTGCAGTCCCTGGGGACTGGCTCTCTGAAGCCAGCTGAGGGGGAAAGGTCACTGCTGAGGGAGCACCAGAGCTTTCAGTGGATCCCAGAGGTTCAGGAGCAGAGCCATGGCAACAGGGCTCCAGTGGGCCTGGTGGTTCCTGTGGGGCTGGGCGCAGAGCTGGGTGACTTTTGCTACAGTGAGCAGCCACACTGTCTGGCCTCTCAAAGCGCTTGCCGCAGAACTCACAGGGAAAGCGCCAAGCTGCTGCTGTCTCTGCATGCTTGCGCCGGTGCCAGTTCAGGGAGGCCTTCTGGCGACAGGTGAACCCACAGATCTCACACCTGCAGCCAGGGACAGAGGAGGGAAGGGGTAAGCCTTGACTTAGGTCTGCCTTGACTCCCCCAGGGCTTCCTGCTGGGCCCCGCCTGGGACCCTCAGCACTCAGGCACTCACTGCAGGGGCTTCTCTCCAGTGTGGATGCGTCTGTGAATGACGAGGTTGCTGCTGGTGCGGAAAGACCGGGCGCAGAATTCACAGATATAGTCCCGGGTGTCTGTGGGCACATGAGGCACACTCCAGTGTCTGTCCCCAGGCCCACGGCCCCTCCATGGCCCACCCTGCCCATTATCCCCCACAGAATGCAGCAGTCCTAGGGGTCAGTCCTGGTTTTGTTCTAAGGAGGTGCCCAAATCATGGAGCCTGTCTGGATTTCCTTTACATGGAGAGGTGGGACAACTGAGTGGGGAGGGGCACAGAATGGAACATCCAGCTGGAAAGCCCCATCACTGTCACACCCCTCTCCACCCAAACCCTGATCTCCCTGTGGAGTTGCAGCGACCTCATCATGGGCCCTGGAGCTGGGTCTTTGCCAGAGGAATGGAGAGTTGTGTCCCTGTGGACAGGAACACCAGGCACTAGCCACAGTATACCTGGAGTCAGGGGCAGGAAGTAGGACTACAGTTCAAGCCCCAGGGATACTTCCTGGCATCTGGAATCATCTCCCCATGCAGGCCTGCAGACCACAGCTCCAGCCCTGCTCAGGGACCTGCGGAACACCTAGACTGCTGGCAATGACTGTCCTCTCCTTCCAGAGTCTGCTCCCTGCTAGTTCCAGCCACACCTGCCTGTTGCCCATGGTTACTGCATCTCCAGCAGCTCACAGGGACTGCTGTGGTTCTCCCATACCACCACGCCTCAGGGCCTGCTTCTCCTGGTACCCACAGATGTCTTCCCTCTATCCTCTACAGACCTGCAGACTCCTCCCTTGTCACTCCCGTCCATCCACACAGCTCTGACTCCAGCCCTCTCTCCAGGGTCACTGACCTTACCACCTGTCTTCCTCAGGTCACACTCCAGCACTGTGCAGCCTCAGAACTCACAACTTCAAGCATCCTGGCTCCAGCCAGGGCCTCCTACCGTGTGCTGCTATGATAATCTCTTGACATCCAGGCCTCTGGTCCATTGGCCCCACCACCTTATCACTGTCCCCCTCCCCTCAGCTCCGTTTTCATGGCCATCTTAGGTGTCTTTCACTGATACCACCAATCTGCCCACTTCTCACTCCCACCCAACACAGGACAGACAAACTGGACCTGCTCTAGGCCTGTACATGGCATTGTCCTTCCTATGGCCTCTTCATCTACAGCTGCAGCTTTAGGGGCTCACCACCCATCTGCAGTCCCCAGGCCTGTCCACTCTCTAGAATCCAGAGGACACTCTGCCCATCCACTCGCCTCCAACACCTGGGCTCTCCACCCTTGCTCAGCACTGCTCCTGTTTTCCAAGCCACCAAGAAGGAAGAAACCAGCAGAGTGGACCTCACCCTCTGCCCACCGGGCCATCAGCTGACCTGCATACCAACCCTTGGCCACAGCCCTCAAGGCCCATCTTACTCAAGGGCCCACTGGCAGGTGTCAGCAAGGCCTGCTCTGTGGGCTTACTCCCACCTCTGCCCTGAGCCCACAGGCCCATAGGTCTAGATCCTTTCCCCATGTTTGCAGCAAACCCCAAGCTCTCCAGATGACTGCACTGCTCCCACAGCTGCCTCCACCCACGGGCTTACGCCCAGCTCAACCCCTCCTGCCAGAACACTTTCCTGCGGTCAAGGAAAGCTTCCTATGGCCACAGCTGGCAACCCTCCTCCCTGGAGCACTCGCTGTCCCCCACCCCTCAGATCCTACCTTTGCTTTCCCCTGTGCCCACCTGGCAGGCCCAGGACAGGTGTGCCACGCTCAGGCCCATTCTCCCCACTACTCTGTGGGACTCTCCTCCACCCATAAGACAGGGTGCCAGGTGCACCATGCTCAGGGCCCCTCTCCCACCTCTCTGTGGGGACCCTCCTCTGGGGCTCCCAACACTCAACAGAGATTGGCCTGATGTGTCTGCTATGACTTCACATCTCCTGGGCTGTACTTTCCTTCACAGGACACTTCTCCCTTAAAGTGGGGGAAACTACTCCACCTTCTGCCTGTTGCTCTTCTGGTGTCCTCCGAGCCACCCCTGACTCCTGCTGCCTGTCCCACCCAAGGCTGTTTTGTCCTGCCCCAGCAGCCTTCTGGCCATCGCGCACACACCAGCCTCCAGCCACTGCTCACCAACTGCCACGGCCGGTCCAGGCCACCATCACCATCTGCCCATCTCCATAGTTGCCTGGCAGCTAAGCACCATGCTCTACACATCCGTGGTCCTCCTACTTTCCACACAGCACTGTGACCTGGCTTTGGTCTCGTCTCACTGGAGGCAGGAGCCACATTGTCCTGTGGTGGTCTCTAAGGCCACCACTCCTGTGAGCTTCCTCCCCAACCTCCTGGCCTCCTCCCTCCCCGAGAGCACCACAGGTGAGACTATACGGCCTCCCGCATGCTCGGTCCTAGGACTAAGGGGGGTCTCCACGCTCTCTTCACTCAGGGCTCGCTCAGGCTTCACTTCCTACCGCAGCAAGCCTCCTTGCTGCCCTAGTGTCGCTGCCCTAGCATCACTTCTCGTCATTCTTCATCACTAAGTGGGTGCTTGTGGGCAGACGGCTTCCTGCTGTGCACTGCCATACCCAGCCCCAGGCACAGTCCAAGCAGACCAGGGCTAAATTCACAGGGATGCAGGGCGACCCTAGAGCCACTCTCAGAGGGAAGAGCAGGTTCACAGAGGGAGAGGGTGTCCCCAGGGGGAGGGGAGGCCCCAGAGGGAGAAGGTGAAGGACACCGGGAGAAGGTGAAAGCGTGTGGCAGGTGAAGATGGAGGCCCAGGGGGAAGTGAAGACCACAGGGGAAGGGGAAGGACACAAGGGGCAGGAAAGGACACAGAGGGAAGAGAAGGGACACTGTGGGGAGCGCCAGAGACAGACGAAGTGGACCCCAGCACTCACCACTGTGCAGCTTCACGTGCTCCTTCAGGTGCTTCTTAAAGTTGAAGGACTTCCCACAGGCGGGCTCCGGGCAGCAGAAGGACTTCTGGTGAATGTGCTGGTACTTCTTGTGGTGCTGAGGAGGAAAGGGTGGCAGGGGAGGAGGGCCAGGAGGATGACTGCCTTCCTCAGGGAGACGGACCCAGCTGAGGGGCAGGCAGGCACCTCTGCTACCTCCCGCACCACAGCCCTGTCACGGCCTGGTCATGCCACCTGTCCTCACCTGCACCAGGAGCAGCGCCACATCCATCCCACACCGACCACTCTGCTGTGCCCCACCCTATCCTGACATGGACTCCCACTTGGTCACCTCCTCAGCGTGATGCCCCACAGTGGCCGTGTACAAAGCACTGCTGAGTGATACTCCTGCCCACCCACCACGGACTCACTGTTGGAGGGGAGAGTGGTCTAGGTGAATGTGGCTGTCCTCTTCCATGTCAGTACTAATGGACAACACACCCTCGACCACCTGACAGCTCAGCCACTGATGCACACTAATGTCACACAAATATGTGGTTCCCTTCTAACCTGCTTAGAAACACACACACCACAGCCTCCCAGTGGAGAGTACTGTTAGGGGTAAGGGGTCCTCTCTGACCCTCCCTCTGGCAGTGCTGGGGACCAAACCCAGGACCTGACACATGCCAGGCAAGCATTTGCCACAGGGCTACACCCCCTGCCCAGGAGATGGGCTCTCAGATCTCTATGCCCCCATGAGGAGTACTTCCTGTCATCCAAGCTAACTCCCACCCTAGCTGTCCTTTGCACCACCATTCTGTTTACCCACAGTTCAACCTCTAGAGCAGCCTCATCCTCCCACACAGCCAGCTCAGGTGTCTGCCCCAGCCAGGGCTCAGCTCAGCTACTGGCACTCAGGCACCCCCATGACTCCCATGTGGCCTCCTGTAGAGACATTCTCCGGTCCCTCCCACTCACATCACACTCAGGACCCACTCTGCCATAGGCTCTGGCCAACTGTGGGTCCTGATCCTCCCCCCACTGTTCCTCAAACTTCCTGGGCAGAGAGTCTGGGGACAGGACTACTGCCCAGTCCTTCTGGTCTACCCATGCAGGCCAGCAGGGGTGGGGAGACAGCCCCAGCACCGCCTCACTCTAGCAGAGAAGCCTTGGCAATGCTGAACCTCTCAGGGAGCCTCGGTTTCCCTAATTATAAAGTGGCAGTAATATCACCACCTACTCCACAGCAAGTCTGTGAGGATCAAGACCTCACATGTCAAGCACCTAGAACTGCACCAGCACCTACCAGTGAACGATGAACAGGCACTGTGTAGTCCTCTGAGGACCCACAAAGCAAGCAGGAGTGGGCCGGAGCTGTGTGCCCTGTGGCTCGGTTTTCCACATCTACTGGTTATGTATCTCATTTAAAGGTTAATGTAGGAAACTGCCTGTTAACAACCTTCTTCCTCCTGGCTTCCAATTCCCCCTACACCTAGACTTCTTTTATTTTCCCTCCACTCCCTCCCTTTCTTTTTTGCAGTGCTGGGGATAAAACCCAAGGGCTTGCATGCCCCTGACCACACCCTGAAGTCCTCTTCAGCCCCAGCACACACGGGGTCCCTCACATTCAGATACTGCCGGTTGGAGAAGATCCTTCCACAGCCAGGGAAATCACAAGACATCAGCTCTCTTTTGGCAGCTTTCCTAGGAAAGGAAAGGGGGAGCAGAATGACTCCCGCCTGCTCTCCTCCACTCCCCTCCTCTTGACCCTGTCCAGAGCACCTTTTCCTCCAAGTCCTACCTAATTCTTTTGGGCCCAATCTGTGCAGTGTCCTCATCCCAGTCCAGTGTCAGGGCAGATGAGGCCTGGCTTGTAGGGCTAAGGGCAGCAAAGAGGGAGTGGAGAGTCTTGAGGGAGGGCCAGTCACAGGGTACCCTTGCCCTCTCTGTTGGCTGTCATGTTACCTGGCCAGTGGCTCTGTCTGCTGGGCCACTGGAGGGGTCCCACTGAGTTCCAGCTGCACCCCAGCCTCTGATGGCAGAGGGTCTCTGGCACCCTCAGTGTGTGTGGATGAGGGTGGAGTAGCAACAGGAACAGGAAGAGCTGCAGGGGGTGGTGCTGTCTCTCCCTCCTTGGGTGTGGGGGTGACAGGGGAAAGGGGTGGTCTGGTGTCATCTGGCTCACTGCTGAAGGGAGATGAAGAGAAGGGCATTACCTTTCTGGGCACTCAGCCAGCCCTGACAACCCTAACCCTAAACTGAAAATCTCAAACTTGGAATAACCCTGTTCCTCCCCAGGCTCTCCATTCATACCTGCCTTCAGCCCACAGTCTCCCCTGGAGCCCATCTTCCAGTTCCTCTGCTTGGGTTCACCTGCCCTCCCCGGCAGCAAGCCCACCCCTTGAATCTGCACCTTGTGCCTCTTGTGCTCCACCCAGCACACCTCCCTCCATCCCAACTTGCTCATCTGGGGAGGAGCTGTAGGTCCATGGACTGGCATCACTGAGCATCTCCTCTTCATCCTCCTCACTGTCTTCCTCTTCCTCTCTTGAGGGCAGGAAGGCCTCTGGTGGGGGTCCCGCCCCCCTGCAGGCCAAGGAAAGCAAGCCTGAGGTCCTGTTCCCACACACCACCATCTATGCAGGCCTGTCCTGTTCTTCCTCCCTCCCCATCCTCACCTGGGCACCCTGGCTTCTTGAGTCCTCTCATGCGTAGACTCCAAACCTGTTGACACAGGCAGGGTCAAAGGAGGGAACACAAGGCTCAAAGAATGAGGACAGATGTGGGGAGGCCCTCTAGGAAGGGGGCAGGGCCAAGAGCCTACTGGAGTGGGAAGATGCATTTTGGTTCAGAAGTTCTATTCACATAGACCAAAAATAAATAAATAAATAAATACAGTAAGCAAGCAAGCAAGAAGCACACAGTGAGAACCTTCTTTCCAGTACTGTCCCCTAGTCACCTGGCTCTCCCCAAGGCAGCCAGTTTCCTATGTGTCCTTCCAGAGACATTTTATACAATTACATACATAGATTTATTTTGTTTTATCTATCTATCTATCTATCTATCTATCTATCTATCTATCTATCTATTTATTTGCAGTACTGGTGATTGAATCCAGTGGCCCTCAACCACTGAACTATATCCCCAGCCCTTAGCTTTATTTATTTATTTATTTATTTGCAGTACTGGTGATTGAATCCAGTGGCCCTCAACCACTGAACTATATCCCCAGCCCTTAGCTTCAAT
This sequence comes from Ictidomys tridecemlineatus, assembly GCF_052094955.1. NCBI lineage: Eukaryota > Metazoa > Chordata > Mammalia > Rodentia > Sciuridae > Ictidomys > Ictidomys tridecemlineatus. The sequence goes on along the minus strand of NC_135477.1, from coordinate 183,890,962 downwards.
TTCTTTTGAGATAAGATTTCACTAAGTTGCCAATGTTGGCCTTGAACTTGGCATCTTCCTGCCTCAGCCTCCCCAGTCACTGGGATTACAGGTGTGCACCACTGTGCCTGCCCTTTTTACTCTTATTTTTTTTTATTTTCCACTAATGACAACACACCATATCTAACAATGTATGTGAGGACTATTTCCTTGTTGCCATAAAAGGATTGTTTTTAGAAACAAGGTTCTGAGCCAAATGTGGCAGTGCCCACCAGTAGTACCAACTGCTGGGAAGGGTGAGGCAGGAGGGTTGCAAGTTCAAGGCCAGTTCTGGGAATGTAGCTTAGCCACCATCTGTGGAGGCCCATCCTATCCCAGAGGACCCCTGGATTCAATCCCACTACTAAAAGAAAAAAAAAAAGGAAGGAAAGAAGAAAAGAAACAAGATTGTCTCAGAGACCTGAAAGCCTTTTTCCTTCATATTTTCCACAACTCTTTTTTTTTTTTTCTATGGTACTGGGGATGGCACCTAGGATGTCACCCATTCCACAGCCTCTTTCCCCTGGCCTACCTGCAGGCTCCTGCCTACTCCTGGATTCGGGGCTCCAGCTCCTTGGGCTAGTCCGTGGAACAGAGGTCTGCTTGGGCACCTCTGGAGGTGTAGGGCTCAAGGAAGGTTCCCAGGAGAAGGTGTGGCCGGCTGAGCACTCCCACACCAGTCCCCCATCTTGGCCCCCAGGTCCCCGAAGACCAGGCACTAAGCTGCATTCCCGACTGTGGACATGGGACAAGAGTACCAGATACTGCAGACCCTTGGGGGGCAAAGGCTCTGGACCTGGAGGGGGTTGGGGGAGCAGTCAGGTTGGGCTAGAAGGCCCCTCCTCTCACCCAGAAAACCACATTTAGACAATGCGCTCCCCAGAAGCCCCAGTGCAGATTTTCATCCTTCAGAGCGCTGACCCTGAGGCCCTGAGACATTGCTCCCCATCCCAGAGGTGCCCAAAAGACTAACTCCCCAACTCCATCCCCCTTCCCACTTTATTCAGGGCTTCCAGCCAATTGTCTCTGGGTACCATTGTCTTCTGGGTCCCACCAATCCCTTTGCTCCTGTCCCTTCTGGCTCCTCCTCTGCCATCCTCTACCTACCTGCACAGAGGACACAGCCAGAAGTGTACCTGCCGAGGGAGAAGCTGCAGGTCAGATCAGAGCCTGGGTGACCATCACCCTCGGCCCTGGGCCACACACTTAAGGGGCGAGGCCTAAATGACCCCTCTTCGCTGGGGCCACGGAGGTTGGAAGGACCCTGGGAGGCCACAAATCACTCAGATCATACTGCTAAAGTGAGAAACCTGAAGGTGGAAAGGAGCAGCTGCTGCACCTGACCCCAGAGGGGACAAGAGGCTTGCTGCCTGAGGCCCGCCCCGACCCCTCCCGACACCCCCACCCGACACCCCCACCCGCAGCCCCCTCGTCCCTGACCGGTCCAGCAGGAACTTGGCGAGCTGCGAGTGCAGGGAGAAGCCCAGCCGCTCTTTGAGGAGGCACCATTGCTCCATGTGGCCGCCCAGGCGGATGCGGCACTTGCTGCGGCGCGCGTCCAGCTGCCTCCGCTTCTCCCGCCGCAGGCAGGACGCGTCCACTGCTGGGGAAGCCATGGGACCCGGGCCTGGAGGGGAAGGGGATGCTCCTTGCCGGCGGGTCCTGGGGGCAGAGCCCCCTGCTCCACCGCCCTCTGGCTCATCTGTCCTCATCGGGGCCTCGGGCAGAACTCAACTATTTCAACAGCAGCAGCCGCCACTGGAGCCGAACCGCCCTGCACAAGAGGGTGTGCGAGCGGGGCGCTGTGGGGGGCGTCGCTGGGTGCAGGTCAGGGCCAGGATGAAAGTCAGGACAATAGCCCGCGCCCTCCAGCCCACTCAGGTGTCAAACGCCAGCTGCGGAAAGGGGCGGGAGACTTGAAGGGGAGACTTCAGCTGAGGCGGGGGCGCGGGCACTTCACCGGCCTTGCTGCTTTCCGGGGGGCAGAGATGGTGTTCTGGCGTGCAACTGGGCGCTCTTCTCGGCCAGGTCGGGGGTGGGCCGCACGGTGCCCCCACCCCTCCTCGGGCCGCCGCACTCGACGCTCACGGAGCGAGGGGCTGGCCAACCCCGCTGGCAGCTCCAGGCGGCCAGGGCCCCGCCGCTGCCCTCCCGCATGGGTCTTACCTGTGCGCCCCCACCCACCCTCACGACTGCGCCTGCGCCCTGGCCTCGCGCGCAGGCCGGGAGCGAGGCGGGAACACCGGGGCCCACCTCGCGCGCGCCCCGCCGTTTCTCTTTTAAGAAACCGTCCCCTCCGCGTCGGCTTCGCCCGGAACTGCGGCCGGTCCCAGGAGGGGCGGGGGTGAGGGAGGGAGGCCGCGATGCGCCTGCGCACTGGGCGTCCGCGCGCCCCCTGCCGGCAGCGGTGATCCTACGCGAGCAGCGCACTGTGGTGAGCTGCCTGAGTGGCGAGTGGCTGCTTGGGACCGCCAGAGGCTTTGGGGAACGAGGGGTGGCCAGGATCAAGCCCTCCTGTGCACAGACCCTGGCCCTCCGATCAGGATAGACACGTGACCTCTCTAGCCTCTTTGCCTTCTTAGCACTCTCGAGCTCCCTTCTCAGTTGCCACCAGCGAGAAAACACGTGCTGCAGAAGACTAGCGCCTCCTCTGGACCACGAGGCCCCGTCAGGCACAGCCTCTAACCTCTGGTAGCTTCAGAATTCTTCCGAAGAGTTGCCTAGATGATCTGCAGGCTCATTCTCTCTTCATTCTCCTCAAATGGCTCCGCTGGAGCTGTTCTCTCCAAGCCCTGCAATGGCTCCTCTCAAGATTGTTTGATGGCCATGTAGCTAAATGCAGTGGTCAGTTTGGCCTGCCTCTCAGCCCTAGACCGAAGCGACTATCATGGGTACATCTCTCTCCTCCTCTTCCCAATGGATGCCTTCACGCTTTCCCAAGCTCTTGTGATTTCACCTGATCCCGGGTTTCCTTCCTCCTCCTGTAGCAGTGGTCCACTTTATACTTGAATATAACCCTTGCTGCTCTGCCACTGCAACTTATTTTTAAAATGAATATATTTCTTTCTCTTCCTCTCCCTGCTCCTCCCTAATCTTAGAGGAAATCTTTCTAATCCATTTTATTGATTGATTAATTAATTGATTGGTACCGGGAATTGAACTCAGGGGCACTCAACCACTCAGCTACATCCCCAGCCCTATTTTGTATTTTATTTAGAGACAGAGTCTCACTGAGTTGCTTGATGCCTCACCTTTGCTGAGGCTGGTTTTGAACTCACAAAACTCCTGCCTCAGCCTCCCAGACGCTGGGATTACAGGTCTGCACCACCGTGCATCCCACATGCTGGGCAAGCACTCTGCTACTGACCTACATCCCCAGCCCTTCTTCCCCACTTTAGGAAGATTTGTCTGTCCTTGAGCACACACCCACCATAGGAAGGAAGTAATACAGACTTTGGGGATAGAACCAGAAGATCTCAGAAATAACTATCTCCCAAATTAACAAGTGAATTACAATTCCAAGAGAGAAAATGTGGAATGCAGCCTTTGAATTACCTCTATAAAAACCCCCTGGTTCCTGCTGATGGGCAGAATCACAGCCTTTGGGATTGGAGTCCCCTGTGCTTCTCCTTTGCTAGCAAAGTAATAAAACTTTTTTTCTTTTTTCTCCAAACCATGCCTTCATTATTGGATTGGCACTGGGGAGAAGGACTGAGTTTCGGCAACACTCATTGGCCTCCTCCTTCCCCTTGTTGGACCCTTCTCTTCCATCTTCTGTGGGACCAAGTATCTCTTCTCCACATGTTTTTTTTTGGGGGGGGGTGGGGGCAGGGAGTGATCTCATTAGGTCCCCTAGCTTTAAATTCACTGATGGCATCCAGATTGATATTCCAGCCCAACCTTCTTTCAAACCCAGACTTGAAAGTCTTTTTAACTGCCTGCTTGGTTTTCCATGGTTAATTCAGTTCATTCAGGTAAAGAATTGAGGACAGTGCTTGGTGCAAAGATAGCCTGAACATATGCTAGCTTATATTTTCTCTGACTATGAAAGATAATGCTTAAAACAGCCCATTCCCCTCTCCCTTATCAGTTCTCAGTAAATGGTGCCATCATCTATGTAATTGCTCAAAACTAAAACCTGGGAATCAGGCTTGAGTGTATCTTCTGGGACATCTGACCATAAACCAATAAGGTGTGTGTGTGTGGGGGGGGGGTTGTCCCAGGACCACCTGCCTGAAAGGGCTCTAGGAGAGAATTCATTCCTTGTCTCTTCCAGCTGCTGGTCATGGCCAGCATTCCCTGGCTTTTGGCAATGTCACTTCAATCTCTGTATCTGTGATCATATTGCTTTTCTCTTCTACATCAAATCTCCCTCTGTTTCTCTCACAAGGAAGCTTGCAGGTGCATTTATAGTGCAACAAGTGATCTCCCATCTCACTGTTCTCAAATAATTACATCCAAAGGGTTTGGTGCAAGGTGATCTTCCTGGATTCCAGTCATTAAGGCTTGGAGGTTCTTTCTGTGACTAGTTCTTAACGTACCAGACCACCATCATAACTCTCAGGGTCTATGCCCACACCCTTCCCATGAATCTACCTTCTACTTTGACATTACTCTCACAATGCAGATGAAGTGAAGGCAAATCTCTTCCTTAAAACCTCTAGTTATCTCTAGTGTGATCCAAAGTCCTTACTGTGGCCTTAGGTCCTAGGAGATATGACCCCTGGCTACTTCTCAGGAATCTTCCTCTGAATTCCTGAACATTATGCTCTCTGACCTGGCCACTTCCACTTGCTCACTCTTTCTGATGTGGGTTGACCATGCTGGAGGGAGCTTCTTTTTTCTTGGGGCACTTCCTCCTAGCTCTTCAGGTGGGCGCTTTCTTTTCACCATGTATATCTTGGCTGTAAGATTAACCACTCAGATAGCTCTTCCCTCTGTCAGTTTCTACCCCACTGTGCCCTATTCTCTTGCTTTGACCACACTCATTGTTTTTTGAAATCATTTTAGGGACTTGTTTGTGTATGTGTGTGTGGGGGAAGGTTGTTTGTTTTTTTGTATATGATGATTGTTGGCTACCCTAGCCTTCTTCTGCAAAGGCTAAATATACCAAGTGTCATGGAGTTCAAACACGAACCACCCTTAGGAAGAACCCAGTATTTCCTGTCCATGTTCCTATTCATTTGTGGTCTTGATGATTCTATATACTTGTTGAGTAGCATAAGGTAGGAAGGAAGATCAGCTACCTTGTTCCAGATACTTTACTCACTAATAAGGGTAAAACCTATGTTTATATGTAAAGCAGGAGTCTTCCAGGCACCATGGTGCATGCCTGTAATCCCAGGCTGAGGCAGGAGACTGAGGCAGGAGGATTGGAAGTTCAAGGGCAGACTGTGTGACAGGAAAATCCTGCCTTAAAATATAAAAAAGGACTGAGGATGTAGCTCAGTGGCAGGTGCTTGCCTAGAATGCCTGAGGCCTTGGGTTCACTGGAATTCAGGTCCTCACAGTGCACTGAGGTCACTGAAGGAAGAGAAACATTTACTGAGAAACCACCTCTCCTTCCCCAACCCCAAGAAGTTAGTGCTCTTCTGCAGGACTCAAAAAGGTGGGAGCTGGTGGCTGCTTTTGAGATAATTATTCATTCCTTACTTCAATGATTGAAAATTTAGAGAGGTCGACAGAAAAAGATATCTTTAAAATTCTAGTTCCTCTGTACAACTACAAATAGGTCCCATAATTCTTGGTTACTCTTAGACAATAAAAAAAAATTTAACTCATTTTGAAACCCAAGAACATTCTTAGTTCTTTGGGTTTGATACTGTTCAAAACAACTCTAAACTTCTTCCAGAGTCAAATGCTCTCAAGAGATCAATCCTCTTTTTCTCTCCACCTCCCTTCAATTTCTCACATCATGGAAACAAGGAATGAACAATTGTCTCAAAGGTAGCCCCAACTCTCACCTTTCTAAGTACCATGGAAGAGTGCTTTCAGGGGATGGGAAGAAGAGGCAGTTTCTCTGTAAATATTTCTCTTCCTCAATGACTTCAGTGCAATGTGAGGACCTGAGTTCTATTTTAGTGTCCCATTACAAAGGCTAAGATTGAACTTGAGCTATTTGTAGCTCTGCTGCTGTTTGGCTATGGCTTACAGCCCACTGAAACCGCCAGTTCTTTTTCACATATAAAGTTCCTAATCTCCCCATCACAAACTCTCATAACTAGGGGGTCTGTGTGGAGAACATTCATCTCCATAACATTTATGTTTTCCTGGACTTTACATGTTACCCCATGGTTGTAGCCAGATCTAATAATAATGGTGTATCATCTGAGCTCTCAATATTCCATCTCTTAAGAGAAAAATCACTTTCCACTCCCCTGGCCCACAGAGGGAAGAGCCAAATTGTTACAGCCTTGGAATCACTAAAATTCTGAGATGACGACTTACTGGAAGTGCAAGCCCTTTGGGTGTCCACAGAAAGGCTCCTAGTAGCACAAGACCCACCCACTCTATTTGTCTACTCCCTCCGACAATTGGTAGGCGGTGCCTCTCCCCAGCAGCCAATCATGCCGGGCTGTGGCACACAGGTTTTCCCCCCCCCCGCCCCCGCCATGACGAAATGTGGGCGGGGCCAGGCGGGACAGTATATAAGAGACGCAGGGCGGGGATCCTTAGTATCTGACTGGCCCATCCGCGAGTGCTGGGTCGGGAGGTTTAGACGCTGGTCTGGAAGAGCTGGAAACGCGAAGGACTTGAAAGCGAGCTGCGGGGGAACTCACAATTGGAAATGTTATGGGCGGCCGGGGTGCTTAGGGCCTCGAGGCTGGGGAATCGGCAAAGTCCGGGACGCCAGCTTTGAAGCGACACCATGTTCCAAGTGCTGAAGCAGCAGCTGCCCAGTGACACGGTGGCCCCGCTGCCCGTGGTGAAACCTTACCTTTTCGATCTTCTCACCCACCGGCGAGGTGACAGGGCTCAGGCAGGAGAGCGTGGGAGAGCTGGACCAGCATGGCCAACAGAGGGCCATGCGCTCTGCTGAGATCACAGCCGCCTTGGTGTGGCCATTTTTCTCTGAGCTGCGCTTGGCGCCCACATGTCTTCCTCCCCAACCTGCGAAGAGCGCGTGGTCGGTACACAACCCTCATTGTCCCCAAAAGCTGTCCTCTGTGATATGCCAAAGACTGTGGGAAATCGCAGATTTGCAGATGCATCGCAGTTATCATCCAGGTTGTAGACAAGATCCTGCCACCTGTGTCTTGGATATGTTACAGAAGAAATGAAGGGGCTTTCAGCGCAAATGCCCAAGGGAAAAAAAACATGAAATACAGGCAGGGAAGTGGGCGCAGGAAAAGGTCCTGGCAGATGTGGGATGTTAGGATGCACTGTGTAGGCCACTCCTGCTGCTCCCTGGGGAAGATAGAAATGGAGGGAAATCGATTTGCTCTCAAAACATGGCTTCTTGTGTGCTATTTTGAAGGGTAAAGGTCTTCATTTGGTGACAAGCTCAAATGACAGGGTTTCTCCAGCAGAGGAAACTCCCAGTTCCTTCCCCTTTCTGGCACCTTCATTCTTTGCAACCATAGATGAAGAACCACGAAGGGCAAGCTGAGGTTGCTGAAGAAACAGTAGGGCTCCTGAGCCAGGTTTGCTGGGGAGAGGAACACCGGTGGGAGACTGATTACAGGAGACTCTCCAGCCCCACAGCAAATCTCATCCCGCTCTGCAGACTTCCGTGTTTGTCTTGCTTTCATCTCTTCTCCCTTGTCTTGTTTCTTTTCCTGTTTTACTTATAACTACCTTTTCTCTATTCCGACCTTCTCATTGCCTCTGGTCTTTCTTTTTTTCTCTCCTTCACTCATCTTCTTCCCCTTTTCTTTCCTAATTGTCTTATCGCCCTCTCTAGAAAGTTTTACATTTGGACCAAAAATGAATCCAACCTTTCCTTTTCTGCCATCTTCCAGCATCAAGCTTTTAGTATCTAGGGATTTGTGAGCTACCAGCATTCTGAGGACCTCTCTCCAAGGCCTGTCTGATTGCCCACTCACCACTGAACGATCCATTGCTTCCACCTATCAGCACCTGGTAGATATTGCCCTCCCCAGACTGCTCCTTCAACTTGGGTAACTGAAGTCCCTCCCACCAGTGAGAACTGGGAAGCATGGTGGAGACTATAGACTTCTTCTCCTTCTCTGCTCATTGTCAATCTCCAGTTTACTCCAGAAGCATCTAAAGCATCTCCAGAACCCTGGAAACTTACAGCCATGTGTAAAAGGGCCCCCATCAGCATCCCCCCCTTTGTTCTATTTATGTTGACTCCTAGGAAGGGAGGGAAAGAGGAACCCTGCTACAGCCCCCAGCAGAAGAATGAGGCATGAAAAATGGTGCTGAGGACATGAAATGACAAAGCTGAGCCACCACAGTAGAGTCTACTCTAGATAAGCTAGTCTGCAGATTTCATGAGCTAAATCAGTGCCTACTGTTGTGGATGTTTGTTATACAGCACTATGGGCCATGGTTAGCTGATACAGTCTCTTAACACCTATGAGTCTGTCAGGGTTGGTCTCCTTGCAGAGATCTTAGCCTGACATGAGCCCAAGGAGACCTCGGAGAATTCCTTCTACCCAAATTTTCTGTTCTACCCTGGAAGTAGTGTATCTCTAGAAGGATCTTTCTAACTCCTACGATGAGAAGAGGCCACAGGGCATGGTGGGAAAGACAGGTGGGCCAGGGAGGCTGGAGAGAGGTCACCTCAGTGCTGCTGGTGGAAGAGGGCTGTTTGGCAACACTTATGTTCTATATGCAGAATTATTTGTAAGTACAGACCCTCTTTGACTTTGAGGAGGTTATGTCCCTGTAAACCCATCATGAGTTGAAAATATAAGCTAAAAATGCACTAAACACACCTCACTTGCAAATCCTAGCTCAGCAACAGCCCACAGGAGCACTGGCCAGTCACCCTTATGATTCCGTGGGAGCTGAGGCTCTCTGCTGCTGCCTAGCTTCATAGAAATGGACCCTACACAACAGGTAGTCTAGAAGAGACTAAAATTCCAAATTCAAACTACAGTTTAAAAATCCTAAGTTGAAGGAGCCTAAGTCAGGGACTGTCTGTAGATTTATGCTAAATAGCACTTCCAACAACAAGCTCCATTTGCACATATGCACAAGGGAACATTGTCATATGAATCAGAAAAAAAAAGAAAAACTAGAAATGACTCAGAGGTTCATGGGTAAGGAGGCAGATAAATAAACCATGGGGCACTGACAGCATGGAACAAGCTCAGGTGGTTAGAAATAACGAGGAAGACTTTTCCATGCCATCATGATTAAAACCTGAAGACAAGTTGTTTTCTTCAGTTCCTTAGGTACACTGTGGCTTTTATTTTTTTAAAAAGAAAACCAATAAAACTGAACCAAACACCATACAGTAACCTGGGATCACATTTTCCTTGTAGAGAATAGCTAGATATTGGGGGTGGGGGCAGACTGACTTATCAAATTAACTCCAGCTTTCTTTTTATTGTACAATTTTTAAAGAGGCTTTATCTCTATCATCACTTATGTCCTTAAAAATCAAATTCAAAACATGAATTAAAAAGACCTAGATTTTGGAAACGAGCAGACCTAGTTGAATCCCAGCTATATCACTTGGGCTGTTCATTTCCTACCGGTGGTTTCAGTCTTCCTGCCTCCACCAAGGGAAGAAGTGATGGTGTCTATAGAGGGCCAGCATAATGTCTGGGCCCAGGAAAGGGCTTTTGAATGTCAGCTGACAGTGATGGACAGGTTCACTGGGAGCCACACAGCTTGGACTGCTCATCCCTTTGGGACCTTGTTTCCCTGGGAATCCTGCCAGGTCTTTGGGTCATATGAGAACTGACCCTGGAAGGGGTGACCCTGGTGCTGCTGGGCCAGCACTCCAGCCAGCATGATGGCATCACAGGGCATGAGAAGCACATTGTGTTCTGTGACCTTGAGGGAGGTAGTTGGAGGTTGGGGACATGGTGTTTGCCTCAGTCTGGCTGGGCACAAAATAACCGAGCCACCACGAGGCACTTGTAGGTTCAAAACAGGAACTCCTTTTTTGCCCGAACTCACGCGAACGCTTCCAGGAACCACCAACCGGAAATCCCCAACCAAAACGAACTCTCCAGAAATACCCAGGAGAACTCCAAAGTAGCACAAGAACTCCAAAGTAGCCGGGCTGAGGTGGACAGCAGGGGTCTAATATACAATTGAATACACAGCTTAATATAACCATCTTCATCTCAATGGCTCCCTGGCGTCACCTCTCAACCACTCCTTCTGCCATGCATCATTCTGACTAGCTGTGGCTCTCAGCAGGTGTTGACATTGCAATGACATCTAAAATAACAAGCCCCTTGAGCTGTCCACAGGGTGCAGGAGAACTTCTTCCACGCACCCTGCTGGCTATTGTGACCGGCCAGGGGCGAGATGAGTCCCTGGTGATCGTTTCTTGCTTGAAGATGTGGAGCTGCTGGCTGTCTTGTCTGTGCAACCAGGCTGATAAACTAGTCCTGATGACCATAGGTGGTTGGGGAAGGTGAGCCTCCAGGCACTGTGCTCAGTGGTGCTTAGTAGAAGTGGATTCTCCTTCTCATCCAACTCCACTGAGATGGGATTTTAGATGGATTCCCTTGATGCAGGCTACTGAGCAACCCCCTAGCAGCCATCTTGAACCTAAGCTGGGTTCAAACTGCCTAGGCCTGTGTGCACTGGGGTTCCCTTAGAGCCTCTCTGCTGCTTAGGTCCACATCTGTGCACTCTCACCCAGGGCACCTTCCTCCCAACCTGGGCAACCCTTCTCCCCATGTCTCACTCCTTCCCTAATTCTCTGTAATGTGTAGATCCAAGCCCGTCTCTCAGGAGGGCAAGAAGTGCCTGTTCCTTTGGGTTCCCAGCACGTAACTGGAGGTCTGCAGAAAGCAGACCTTCATAAAGTGCTTCCCTGGACCCTCACGTCTTCTCTAACTCCAGGAAAGGGCTTTTAAAAACCGCCCCCCCACACTCCCTGCCACCAATCTTACCATTTTTGCCCCCTCTTGCTTGACACCTTTTGAAAGCAAGGTGAGACACGGTTCCTAACTGCCTGGCCTTCCCAGCAGGCGCCTGCTCTGTGTCAGCCTGACTGGCCTCTGGTCTCCTTCCACCTTCGCCTGCTTGCCTTTGCTTCTCTTCTGATTCCTGGTGATGGAATCTGTGTTGGACAGAACAGGATTCTGGAAATGGCAGTCCCCAGCTCCAGCCCCAGCTGAGTGTCCATGAAGTACCCCACTGTGACTCCCCTCACACCCATGGTTATAGTTCTGGTGCAGGCGGCTCATCTTCACGGATTGGCTCCACTGCTCCCTCACCCTCTCCCAGGCATCCTTTCATGAAGCTTTGTATTCCCCCCTCTGAAAAAATATCACCCAGATATTTTTCTGTGAGCAGAGCAGTTCCTATAAGCTTCGGTGTCCCCACCATCTCTTCTCTGTATCTTTTGGAAATTCAAGGTGTGTCTTACTGACTTCTTCCTGAAGGTCCATGAATCAAGAACCTCTAGCCTCCCCCCCTCTGTCTAGGGGACTCTGATCATGGCAGACACCACCATACTCCAACAGCAGCCTTGATTCTGGCCAGTGCCTTTCCTTTTCAAGAGCCTGTCATTGGAATCTCTGGGATCATTCCTTGCACAAAATCCATGGATTTTCTCTTGACCTGGTGTCTCTCATCACCCCACCTACTGACTGCTGGCTTCCTTGCTTGACAAGATTTCTATTTAAAAGATGTCCCTTTCTCCTAGGTAACAAAAGAATCTTGGCATCTGGGAACTCTGGAGACCTGCCACTGCATGGAGTCCCAGCCATACACCTGGTTCCCCAGGTGAGCAGGAAAGAGGATCTTGGGCAAGTCATGTTCCCTTTTCAATATCTCTGTTTGGTTGTGTACTGGGTTGAATGGTATCTCTTCAGAAATTTATGACTACCCAGAGTCTCGAGAGGTGAACTTCTGTGGTCTGCCCATCTGTGGTTTCGCTCTTTATGGCCTCTGAAGGAGGTCTTAAGACAAATCATAGCTTTGGGTAAACTCCCTAACTTTTTAAGGTAATTTTTAATTTGGCCTTTACCTCAGAATTCTATTGTGACTCTTTTTTGAGGGGAGGGTGGAGTAACCAGGGATTGAACTCAGGGGCACTCGATCACTGAGCCACACCCCAGCCCTATTTTGTACTTTATTTAGATACAGGGTATCACTGAGTTGCTTAGCACCTCACTTTTGCTGAGGCTGGTTTTGAACTTGCAATCCTCCTGCCTTAGCCTCCTGAGCTGCTGGGATTATAGAAGTGTACCACCATGCTCCGCCATTGTGACTCTAAATCAAGACACCGTATGATGAAGTTTGGGAGTATCTCTTCACTGGGGATTTAAAAAATGAAATAGCAAGGCAGCCTGCATTTTGATAGCTTTATTGGAACATGATGGTAACACAGAATGCTAACTCAGGTCCACCACATATGCTGCCTCTGGGCAGCAGGTACCCCACTTCTGCAGCCAGTGGAGTCTCCAGGAGGCCCCCAGAGGGGCCAGGACAGCCCAGATGCAGGCTGGAAGGAGTCCTCTGCAGTGGCAGGTGGCTAATGGGCTCCTGGGGTGGAGTCCTGACCAGCGGTGCCTGTGATCAGGCTGCAGTTTGCTTGCACTGTAGATCTTATGCCTCCAAATACTTGGCATGACTTGGAGACCCAGCTATCTCAGACTCTTGGGGGAACTTCCAAAAGAGGGGTTTCTGGGACTTCCAGAAGAAACAGCCCAGAAACTAAGCATCTCTGGGGCTTACCAGGGCAAACCAAGTCTCTGAGTTTTTTTGGCAGGTAGGCTGTTGACCACACTCTGCACTCTTCATGTTCTCTGCTCGCCAATCTAACAAACATTCATGAAGCTCCTACTGTGTGCCAAACACTCTTCTAGGGGCTAGACAGACAACTGTCACCAGAACTCATGAGCAGGGGAGGCAGATGATGTTCCAGGAGTCAGCCAAGTGGCAGTATCGTTACCGCCAATACAGGGGTTTCCAGTGAAGAGACAAGGAAGACTTCCTCAAGGAAGGGCAGTTGTGCCTGAGATCTGCAGGAAGTCAACTGACCCAAGGGCAAGAGCATGTTGTCATGGAAACAGCACTGAGCATGCCTGGCTGCCAGGAAGAGCAGCGAGATACAGAAACCAGGAGACAAAGGCTGGGCAGAGGACAGGAGGGAGGGCTGGGCATGCGGGGCATATACAGCACCTGTGGGCCATCAGCTTTGGCCACCATGTGTGGAGAGGGGCTGGAGGAAGGGGGTGGGGACATGGAGGGAGGCGTCAGAAGCTATTCCATTTGTCCTACTGGAGACAGGGCCCTGGGCTGAGTGATAGCAGGGCAGACAGAATCAGCTGGAGGGTGGACCCCTGAGGGGCCTACGACCAGAGAGCTTGGACACTGGAAGCAGGCAAACGAGGCCCCCTCAGCTACGGAAGCCCCAGTGGGGTTTTTGCATGAGAAGTGGAACCTGGGGGAGCAGGTACGGGGACACCGTGCAGTGTGGTTACGGAAACTCTGAGGTGGGGTGTCTTGGGAACATCCCGCTGGAGGGGGCACATAGGCAGAGGGGTTGCAGCCCCAAGGAGTCTGGCTACACCTGGGATCTGTGTGAAGGCTCCTGGTGCCTCGTAGCTGAGGCCTTGGGTGTAGGTGAAGTCACGGAGGGAGACACCGGGTGAGGGGAGGGCGCTGGACCGAGCGATAGAGAATGGCTGCCGCTCACGCGGCTGGACAGTGATGAGCTCAGAGAGGACTGAGAAGTCCTGGGTGGACAGTGAGGGAGGGAACCAGACAGGGTCTTGGAAGCCTAGGAAGGGTGTCATGGAGGGGCAGGGCCAGTAAAGAGAGATGTTGCTGAGAAGTCTGCCCACACTCTCATGCCCCCGGGGCTCTCACCTCCCCGTCTCCAGGGGTCTCTCCCACAACCCTACAGATAGGGAGGAGGAACTTGCCCCCTTGAACAGAGGAGTAAAGAGCTGCTCAGGGGGGTCAGGAGATGTGCCCAAAGAAACACAGCCAGCGAAAGGCATCCCTGGGCCAGCACCACCTGGATCACCTCCACCAGTCAGCACACGGTGCCCGGGAGTCCATGCACATCAACAAGCAGCAGAGAGGGTCGGACTTTAGCCCCAAAGGATCCCAAGGCTCCAGGGCTCTAGGCTTTGCCAGGAGAGGGTAGGCTGAGGCAAGGAAATTGCGTCACCTCTTTACTACAGTGCAGTGCAGGGTTGAGAGCATGGCTTTCCACCCATCCATCCATCCATCCACCCACCCATCCATTCCCAAATCTGTTGAGTGCCTCTTCCAGTCTGGCTGAGTGGCCCCAGGGGGACCCTGTGGTTTTCTGACTCTCAGTTTCTACCTCAGTGAGGTTGGGATGGTGACCCTTTCCCTGAGGACATGCTAAAGGGTTAGGAAAGCTCACACAGGTGAGGTAAGGTGCCTGCACATAGTAGGTGCTCATGGAAGACAGTCCCCTCCCTTTCCCCCTCCTCCCTTCCCTTTGTCCTGCTGACCCATGAGAGGGTGAAAGGCCTGTTTATGCAGCACCCTCTGCCTTGCTTAGAGGACAAGCGGGTTCCCACACATACGTGTTCAGGCTCCCGCATGCACGCACCTCTGTACGTCCCACTGTCTCCACTCATGACACTTAGGGCCAGCACCAACGTGTGCTCTGAACCCCTGGATTCAGCCCAGAGGAGTCCTGAGCACGAGGGTGGGGTGCCGAGCACAGAGCCGATGTCTAGCCCGGGTCTAGGCACCACGGCACCCACTGTGTGTGCTGGGAGCCCCAGTTCTCCGTGGCTTTGGAGGCTGGGTCCTCGGGGGCTCCAGAGGTCAAACTTGGGTGAGCAGAATCTTCAGGGTCCTGGAGCAGGGTTTAGACAGCCTCCTGGGACAATGTCGTCGGGGTGTCCTCGGGCAGTGGCTCCCCCGACAGCTCCTCTGAGGGGCATCGCTGCTGCCTGTGGAGGAACCGAAGCCCCCACAGGCTCTTGCAGCAGTTCAGGAGGCTGTTGGCGCACGTGGTGCAGGACAGTGCTGGCTTCCTGAGGAGACACAAGCAGAGGTCAGAGCTGCTCTGCTTTGTTACTATTGAGCTGGTCTTTGGGAAGGGGTGAGGGGCAGGACGGGGACCCCTCTTTGCTGCCCAGAGTGGCACAGGCAACATATGCTTCTTTCCTCCACATTGGGGTGACTTGTTCCAAACCCCAGCTCTCTTTCTAATATGCTGGACACCTTAGTCAAGTTTCTTAGCTTCTCTGAACCTCAAGTGGATGTAAATAGTTACCTTCTCAACTCTCTGTTTTGCTTGTTTGTTTGTTTATTTGGTACTGGGTACTGGGGATTGAACCCAGGGGTGCTTAACCACTGAGCCACATCCCTAGTCCTTTTTCAGGATCTCACTAAGTTGCTTAGTGCTTCACTAGTTGCTGAGTCTGGCTTTGAACTTGAGACTCTTCTGCCTCAGCCTCTCAAGCAACACTTTTTCCCCCTCCTTTTTTCAGTACTGGGGATTGAACCCAGGAAATCTTTACCACTGAATTACATCACCTCAGCCCTTTTTATTGTTTGTTTGTTTGTTTTGAGGCAGGGTCTCTCTAAGTTGCTTAGGGTTTCACTAAATTGCTAAGACTGGCCTCAAACTTGTGATCCTCCTGCTTCAGCCTCCCTAGGCTCTGGGATTACAGGTGGGTGCCATCATGCCCAGCAATCTCTCCAATTCTTGAAGGAATTTGGTGTTGTAAAATATGTATAAAAGCACACACAGGTTGGCTCACAGTAGGAGCTCAGTTAAGGTTTGCTCTTTTGGAATCTGCTCTTTTTCCAGTGCCATGGATGAAACTCAGGGTCTCTTACATGCTAAGCAAGTGCTCTCCCACTGGGCCACTCTCCAACTCTATTTCCAAGTCTGAATGAAAGGGTTCCTGGGCCTCTGCAACGTGACTTGTATGCACTGGGAAGGTGGCATTAATACCAGCTGTGAGCACTCAGGCCACCAGAGGACTCCAGCACCTTTTCCTTTCAGACAGAGACAGGGACCTCTGTGCTTCCCTTGGAGTCTATGAGAAGGTGGCTGTGGACTTGGAGGCCTGACTGTAGGCTCAGAGCAAGGACACAGCCAGCCCCACCCTGCCTTCTCTGTGTGGCTGGAGGCTCCCGTGGCCTGGGCTCTCCCTGCCCGCCCAGCCCCAGGACGCTCTTCCTGCCTGGACCTGAATGTCACACCTCTGGCATTTCGGGAGCACCATTTTCTGTGTTAGCAGTACACAGGTCTGGGCAGGCAGGCAGGAATCTGCCCTTAGATTCACATTCTAGGTGGGGCCATGGCTTTGGGGAAATCACTCTCACTGAAATTAGTAGAGTTGTCAAAGAAAAGCCTCCTAGAGGCTGGGAAATAGCCACTTCTTCTCTAGCAGCTCAAGAGTCGCTTGAGAGAACACAGCCTTAGAAATACCCGACACTCACAGTAAAATGTCAGAACACAGAGAAGGATAGAAAGAAGAAAGCCAGCATCTCAGAAGGCGATTCAGTCATCAGGTATTCTTAAATGAGACAACTTGTCATCCAGAGACTCTATAAAGCACATGTACGTGGTTTAAAGAATATTAAAATATACCAGTGGACCACAGCGCAGGGTGAGAAACGGAACATCACCAGCACCTGACCTGCTCTAGTACACATGTCTGCATCCCTAGACAACATATTGGGCTGTTCTGCCAGCCCAGTGCTATCGTGATATGGGAATTTTTTTTCCTGCAGCTCACTTTCTGTTCTTGTTCAACATGATATTTTTCAGATGAAACGGGAGCACCCACTGTTACTTCTCAGTGCTTGGGTCCATGGTATGAAAGCATTTCAACTGGTCCATCCACTCATCTCCTGATGACCACCCAGACTGTTCCCAGTCTTGACCATTTCAACAACACCGCCCGGCGCGTCCTGGACCTTGGTCCTGATGCACGCTTTCCAGTTCCTCCTGTGACGCCTGGCATTGAGGCTTATGGAGGTTGGCCAAATTGCTCTCTAGAGGCGCAGGACCCTTCCCGTCCCACAGGTCCCACAGCCATGCAGTGGCTCCGGGTGACATCCTCACCAGCACGGGATCCTGTCAAGCTCAGATCTTGTTGATCTGGTGAGTGTGAAATGGAGCCCTCTTTTTAAATTCATGCCTCTCTGATTACTGAAGAGGCTGCTCAGGTCTCTGCCCAGGCCCTCACACCCACCGCCTCCCTCATCTTCTTCCCATCTCTCCTTTCCTCCCCTCCTCCCTCTCCGGGTCTGCCTGCCACAGAGCTCTTTATCTATGTCTGAATACTAATACTTGGATTGTGTTGCAAGTCTTTACCCACTTCTGGCTTGTCTTTTATAAACGTTTTTATAGATCTTTTTAATAGATCCATTAGGGAGACAGATCTTATATCCATATAGTCTCTTTGGATGATTAATGTATTTCAATTGAAAAACATCTAATGATGGAATCAACATGTAACAAAAAGACGTGGAGTGGAGGAACAATGAGATGTTGGTCTGCTTCTTTGTGTTCTCTGCTCTGACATTTTACTTTGAATACGTGATTTTCCAAGACTTTATTATCTTAAGTGATTTGTCTTTTGGAAAGCAGAAATCCCTTAATTTTAATAGTAAAATTCATCTCTCGGTTGGGTTTTCACATCTTGGTTCTTATTTAAAAAATCCCTTCCTACCCCCAAGGTCAGAAAGATATTCTACATTTTCTTCTAAAAGTTAAATATTTGGTTTTGATATTTAACCCATCAGCCTATCTGGAATTGACTTTGTGTATCACGTGAAACTTGGGGCTATTTTATTTTTCTACTTGCTCCCTCCAGGCTCCCAACCCCAATTTTAATATCCAAAGACCACCGGTGGATTTCCCTGCTGATTGATAGTGCTACCTCAACCTTTCACTTCATGTTCATTTTCCTTTGCCATGGGCAGAGCATTGATCCCAACGTTCTTTTTTTTTTTTTTTTTTTAAAGAAAGAGTGAGAGAGAGAGAGAATTTTAATATTTATTTTTTAGTATTTGGCGGACACAACATCTTTGTTGGTATGTGGTGCTGAGGATCGAACCCAGGCCGCACGCATGCCAGGCGAGCGCGCTACCACTTGAGCCACATCCCCAGCCCCTGATCCCAGCGTTCTTATTATCAGTCTCCAGCTCTGGAACATCTAAGATAATATCCCTCTCATTATTGTATTTCTTGTATCACTTACACTTTCAGTACGTTTTGCCAGATTTTTTTTTTTTAATCTTTTGATGTTGCTGCTCTTCGCTGGTAAATCTAAGTCTTCTGTTCCATGGGCTTCTGCTGATAATTTGTCTTCACTTTTTCCTTTACTATCTTTGAATTCTTTGAGATTTACTATTTGGTTGTTTCTTTAACTCTCTAAATTGGATGTTTAGATCATCACATTTCAGGTTCATTTTTAAATTATAAGCATCTCAAGCTACACATTTTTCTTTAAGTACAGCTTTCGGAGGTGTACTCTAAGTTTTGTGTGCAGTGTTTTCGTTGTTGCTTACCTGACACAATATTTTCTAATGACCATAAGGAATTTTCTTCATCCCATGATTTACTAAGAAATGTGTCTGCAAATAAGTAAAGGTTTGTTGTTGTTTAGTTGTAGTCAGTGACTTATTATGTATGCATACAGTTCTTTGAAATACGTTGATTCTTGCTTCTTGGTCTAGTACATAGTCAACCTTTTAAGTGTTTATGCATGCTTGAGAGGAATACGGATTCTCTAGCTGTTGGAAGTAGTGTTTTATTCAATAATATTGATTTATAAGCTTTTCATTTATTTTTTCAAAATATTACATATCCTGATTAATTTTTTATGTATTTGATCTTCAAATATTGATATAAGTATGTTATACATTTTATACTATAATGATTTGTTTATTCTTTGTAGTTTTGTCAACTTTATTTTTAGAGGTAGATTATTTGACACATACAAGTTTAGAATATTATATTTCTGGTGGATTTTGGATTATCTCTTATCAAAATATGGTGGTCATTTTTATCTCTAGTAATGCTTTTTGCTTAAAGTTCACTTTGGTATTAATATAGCTACTAGATTTCTTCTGATTAATATTTGTGTGTAGTATCTAGTATACATTTTTTTATTTCTCACACTTTCAATGTTTTTATTTCCTTAAGTCCGTGCTTATTAAGATACTTGCTTGGATTTCAAAAATCAAATTTGATGATCTTGGTATTTTTTCATTGGCCAGATTATTGGGTTTACATTCAATAAAATTACTGATGCATTTTCACTTATTTCTTCTTCCTGTTTTTGTGCTTTACATTTGCCCCCCACACTTCTACATTCCCCTCCTCTCTTTTCTTTCTTGATTTAAATTGACTTTATTCTCTTTTCTCTACATCATATGAAAGAAATATTTACCTTCTATTAAGAAAAAAAATAAAATATTTATCCAAAGCAGCATTGTAGCAGGAGTAGTTAACCTTAAAGACCTGGGGCAGGCAGTGCCCCCCTCTGCTGACCTTCCAGCCATGCAAGGTGAGCTGAAGGAACACAGAGCCCAGCTTACCCTCACACACTTGAGAGGCTCCATCTGCATCCACTCAGAGCCCTGTGCCCTTCTGTCCTGAGCCCTAGCCTGGGCGTGAGGGGATGCAGGGGATGCTGGAGAGCGCAGGAGAGGAGCCCTGGGTGCTGCTAGGTGCTTCCCACAGCCCCTGCACCTTTCCACCCACTTCCCCTTCTCTCAACTGCAGCACCTGATTCTTCTGTGAGAGGCAACCTTCCCCATCTTCCCCGTGTGGGTCAGGCTAACGTGACCTCTTGCCCTTTGCCCTTGCTTAAAAGTTGCTTGTGACAGTCGGATCAGAGGGATCCATGACCCAGCCAGACAATGAAACGTGAACCTGAAACTTCTCTCCTGGTGGCTTCCTGGGGAGAGTCAGACCCTGGGAAACCAAGTCCAAAACTGGAGAAAAACAAATGCCTGTGACATTTGAGCCCTAGGACCCAGGCAGGCTTGCAGCCCCTCGGTCTCTTCAGCTCCAGTGGGTCACCTGTCCCGCCCGTCCCATGCGTCTGAAACTAGACTTCTGCTACCTCAGCAGCGTCCAGGATATTTCCCATTAAATGTTGCTGGAATCTCACTGCATGAGGGTGTTATAACACGGCCGGCCGCCAGGGGTCAGGGCACAGCACCCGGCGCCTGCGAGGGCCAGCTCCGGGTAGCTGGGACCCTGCAGGAGCAGCGCCACTGCCCTTTGGGTTTCCCTCCACCGCCGGTCCCACGTGATCTCAGACAGAACCGCCCAGTACTTCCTATCCTGCCGTGACTGGCGTCGGTGTCCTTGCATGATAGTCCTTTACCTCCTCAGATGGCCAGCTCCTCTCCTGATTCCGGCTGTCTGGCATTACCTCTGGGCAGCTGCCTCAGGTGACCCAGGTTACTGTGCCCTCCTAGCACCTGCAGCCCCTCTGCCAAGGCTCTTACCACGGGGCGAGCTGACCCTGCCTTTGTCTGTCTCCCAGACTCAAGTCAGTGTCCCCCGCTGTCCACCCTGGAGTCGGGGCCTGGGTGGCTGGATGAGCGGAAGCGCAGCAAGTCTCAGCAGACCTGAGGCTTCTGGAACGCATCTTGCGCGACCAGAGGGCGGGGGCAGCAGCGCAGCCAACCCATTGTGGCTTCCTCCCTTCCTTCCCCACAGGCGGGCGTTGGGCTGCACACACCCTCTCACTTCTGGAGAGTCAGAGGGGGACACTGCCATTTAGCCAACATCTGGGCAGCAGCCGCGCGCGCGTGGGAGACCGGTGAAAGGATGCGATTCGGAAACAGGCACCCTGTGTTGGGTTGGACCCAAGCTCTTTCCCCTGCGGTTGGGTCTCAGACAGCTCCGCCTCCTGCTTAGGCCCAGGATAGACCTGGGAAAAGGGCGGTTGGAGCCGTAAGAAATATGGGAAAAGTGAAATGTTTTGAAAATTTTCCTGTAATGCACACTATCATTAGGTGCTTTGCCCTGGGGTCATCAAAAACTCACAGCTGCCCGGAGCAGGTGGCATTTGTGTTGGGCCTGTGCGGTGGGGGGAATTTCCACAGCAGTGTTGGGGGCCGTTGGGGTTCTCCAGGCAGAGGGAACGGCATGCGCTGGGAGCTGTGCTCTGAGGACAGAGAGGAATGTGGGATGCAGAGGGAGGGGAGGTGCAGGGTTTTGCAGCCAGCAGGGGACAGCCTGCCTGAAGAGGCTGGTGAGATCTGACAGGCACTGGGTACTACTGAAGGCTGTGGAGTAGAGGAGTTAGGAATTGACCAGGTAGGGGGCCTCAGTCTGTGGCCTGGATAGGACATTCTCTGAGATTTTACAACTGTGTGGGGCAGTGAGTGTCCAGGGGCAGAAGGGAATTTGTTCCTCTGCTATAGTTTGGATCTGCAATGTCCCTAAAGACCCCGCGCTAAAGGCTAGGTCACCTGTCTGTGGTGCTATTGGGAGGTGGTGGGTCCTGCAGGAGTGGGACCCAGGTTGGATCACTGGGGCATTCCTTGAGGGGGACACTGGGACCCTGGCCCCTTTCTGGCTCACTCTTGCTTCCAGCTGCCATGAGGTGACGGCCCTGCTCCACCTTGTGCCAGGACATACTGAGCCTGCACATGCTCAGGAGCAATGTGGCCAGCTGACCATGAAACCTCTGACACCACAAGCCAAAGTCAATGTCTCCCACTTCTAAGGTGATGATCTCGGCTATTCTGTGAAGTAACAGACGCTGCCCAGCACTCTCTGTCCAGGAGTGTGCCCTACCGCTGACAGGCTGCAGGGGGTGGCTGCGCAGCCTGGTGGAGTCCTCTCTGGAGCTCTAGGTAAAGGGTAGGGCTCAGCATGCATGTTGAGCATGTCCTCTGCTTGGACGGGCCTCTCCCAGCAGCCCTGCCAGGTGAGCACCACCCCCCACATCTTCACAGAGGAGGGACTGGCCCTCCACGAGGTAAGTGACCTGACCGAGGATGCCCTGTATGCTGGGTCCAAACCCTGTGCACTGAGTCCCAAGAGCAGCCACAGAAAAACTACCACCCTCAGAGCAGCGTGTGCGCAGGCCTGGCTCTCAGGACCCTGACATACTAACCCACGGGGCAGGTATTACAATTTCCTCATCACAGAGGAGAGGCGAAATAGGCCCAGAGAAGTTAGAAAACTTGCCTAAGGTCACCCAGCTGGTAAGCCAGTGCTGGGTATGTCACAGCTTGTTGGGCACATAACTTGGAGGAGAATGAAGGCTTGTGGAGCGTGGCTTCCCGCTCGGCCCTCCCCTGCCTCCCTGCCATCCAGTTCCTGCTGTGGACTCGGATTGCTGAGTAACCCACAATGAGAGTGCCCAAGGCTGCGGCATTTAACATGCCAGGTCTCATGTAACTTCCAACACACATGTGACATACATGACACATTATTATGTCACCTCTGACAGAGGAAGAACTTGGGTCATTTTCCCAGAACTCGCAGCAAATAAAGGGTACAGCACAGCCTCTGGAGGGCCCAGGCTGGCCCCGCTGCCGAGCTGGAAGCTCTTGCCCATCCTCCTCCAGAGCGCAAGGAGCATGCTCAGAGAAGCCCTCACCCCACTCCTCCTCCCTGGTATTTGTGTCACACTCAGCTCCCCAGTCCTGGCCTGGGCTCACCCTGCCCAGTCGCTCAAACTCTCCAACGGCCTCTATTTGAGGCGGCTGGCTTGACCAACCCTGTCTTGAATCAGATTTCTTTTTTAAAATTGGAGGACATCTGGAAGCTCGGGCCACTCATGCCAGTGGGAGCTGATGGACAAAGTCCCCAAGGACCAAGACACTTCCAGTCGGTTTCGGTCACTTACTACCTCCCATCCCCCGGAGGCCGTCAAGGTGCTTGCCCAGTTCAAGGCAGGGAAACAGGCCTGCCATGCGTCGCCATCTAGCGGTGACAGTTGAATGGGAATCGCCCCAGGCCTGCTAGGCGCTGCATCCTCCCTGGGCATGCTGGGCCCACAGTCTCTGATGGCCCACGCCTCCGGTGTGGGACAGGGCCCCCCTCAGAACCCCCTCCTGGGCTCCTTCAGTCTCCCTGCCCCTTTCCCTGCACCTGCCCACCTCACACCCCAGGGCCTCTCCTCGTGGTCTGTCCTTCTGCCCCAGTCATCCTCCATGGCACTTCCAGCACCCACTTGCAGGCGGCTTTGTGGAAGTGACACCTTGGTGACGGAAGCCATGTGGCTGGTCCTGGGAACAGGCAGGGTGAATAGAGGTTTAAAATATCCCTTCCCGTCAGCCAGTGACTCTGTTTCCAGAAACCCAGTTTCTAGGAAAATAAGCTCAACAAATCAGAGTCTCTCTGCACAAAGATGGTGGCCACAGAGTTTCCTCTATACTCTCAGTTTCCTATCACAGCAAAACAGCGCAAAGAGGACGAAAGGCAGAGACTGAGAAGTGCTTTGCCCAGGCAGGAACTCCTCACCCCACCTCACACTGGCCTGAACCAGTGGTCTCCGGACCCCCCCATGCTGGTACTAATCTCTGCCCTTCCATCCTTCCAATGGGTGCTAGCCACACCTTTTACAGATAAAGAGTGTGGGGGCGGTGCCCAAGGTCAGTTGGCTCCTGGGCAAGCTGACCCCATTGGCTCACCTGGCCAGGGCAGTGGTGCTCACTCCATTTCAACAATCAAGTCTTCTAAACACTCCATCTCCTGATTCAGTGTGGGAAGGGACTGCCACTGACCGACCGTCAGCCCCCCTATAATGATGGCAGACCTTGGACAAGGGACAACCTTCTCATCCATTGACCCAGGACGCCCAGTCTGCAGGGCCTTCCCTACGCTTGGCAGCTGTCTGCAGGATCAGCCTCAGGGGAAGTGGACATGCTGATGGTGTGGTGGCCCTGCCTGCCATTCTGGATCTCAGGCACACCCCAGCACCCCAATACTCTGTCACAAAGAGCCACTGTGAGTTCAGTAAACACCAGTGTCACCCCAAAGCAGAGAGCCCTGAGATTCATTGCTTAGGGGTAGGCACAGTTGTCAGAATCTCTTATTTACATATGAGAGAATTAGAATTCAGAGAGGGATGCAACCTTCTCAAGGTCATACAGCCATAAACCCATGCAGAGGCTTGGAGAAATCCAGGTCCCCCACCCCTGAGGCTGGGCTCTCTGAGAGCTTTCCTATGCCTGGCCTGCCACAGCTCCAGCACATGCAACTCAAATTGTGACAAGGACACATTCCACTGGATTTGCCTCCATACTCTGAGCAATTCATTAGCATAAGAAACAGGCTCTCCTGCCCCTTGCCAGGAGATTCTTGACATAGCAGGGTCCAGGGTGTGGGCATAATTTTGTCCCTTGTTAAGCATTTATATATAGTTATGTTGGAATGGTCCTTGAAGCTAATCCAAGTCCCCTATTTTCAGATGAGGGACATGAGTCTTGGGGTCAGGACCCAGCTTCAGTAGCACAGCTGGGACACAGAGCCTGCCCCAGACTTTCCAGCTGCTTCTCTGCAAAGAGGCCATGGGAAGAACAATGATCAAAGCTGCTGTTCACTATGCACTTACGCTGTACCAGGCACCTTGCAAAAATTGCAGCTAAAGTCTCACCACAGTCTTCCCAGGGTGGCATTTTAATCCTCGTTTTGCAGATGAGCAAACTGAGGCTCAGAGAAGGCAAGGCACTTCCTTGTCACAGAGCAAGGGGCTGAATTGGTACTCATTTCTTTCTCCTATGCCAGGGTTGGCCAATGACAGCCCAGAGACCAAATCTAGCCTAACATCTAGTTATTAAGAAATAGAATAACATTTCATGACTCATGAAGAAGCTATGCAACTTAACTTTTAGTGTCCATAAGTAAAGTTTTATCAGAACACAGCCACCAATCAGTTTATGTGTTGTCTACAGTGGCAGAGTTGGTATGGCCCTGTGCTGTTTGGTGACAGACATGTCCTGAGAACCATATCATCAGGCACCCTCGGCCTCTGTGAGCCTCAGAGTGTGAGGTACACCCAGCGGGGTGGATTCTACCACACAGGGGCTGCCAGCCTGGGCAGCTTGTTCAGCCCACCCCCACGGGATCATCGTCCTGCATGCAGTCGGTGAGGATGGAGGGCCTATGGGGCAGTGGCTGAAACGGAATGTGGGCTTAGGGTGTGAGATTCACTATCTGCTCCTTTGCAGAAGAAGTTTGGGGACCCTGCCCTGGGCCACGCTCTCTCCCGTATGACCCACAGGGACGGACTCTCCCATGCCAGCAGGATTGCACTGGGCTGCTCTGGTCAAGAGGAGCTGAGTCCAGCCTTCCCTGTGACTGCCAAGCTTGTGTCCTAGGGCTGGGTCCCCGAGGGAAGGGCCCTGAGGGGAAAGGAGATGCTCCTTTTCTTGGGGTCAAAGATATCTGCGGTGGCCTGGAGATTCAGCTCTCTTCCTTCAATCACAGCCCTGCAGCTTCAGCCAGATTGTCCTGGAAGGAGCCAGGAGCTAGGAGGTGATTGGGCAGGGGCACTCTGGGAGACAGAGGGACCAGCCAGGCCATGCCAGGGCTTTTAGCTGGCAAAGCCACCACAGATGGTGAGCGCAAGTTCTCTACCTTTCCAGTCTCCTGGGGGCCACGGCGTGTTCTCCTTGACCTCTGAGGCTGCGAAGGGCTCCCCTCCTCCTCTCTGCTCTCCTCTCCCTCACCTCCTGGGACTGGAGGGTCTCACTTCCCAAACTCTCTGAAGAGACAGAAGACGTGGGTTAACTGGCTGTAGCTGTCTGCTCTGCTGGCCCGTGTGCAGAAGGCAGGCTCTGGGGAGGGTCACCCTAAGTCCTCCTGGCAAGGAGTTGGGGATTTGGGGTGGGTGTGATAGAACCTCCCACCTGGAGTCCTCCACCCAGGCCTAGAAAGTGCCAAGAAGTGCCAATGGAGCCTGAGCACTTGTGAAGGAGAAGTGGGATGGTAGTGGGGGAGGATGGGGAGAAAGGAGAGGACGGGGAGGATGGGGGGATGGGAAGGATGAGGGGATAGGGAGGACAGGGAGGACAGGGAGGACGGGGAGGATGTGGAGGAGGAGGATGGGGAGGACAGAGAGGATGTAGAAGAGGAGGAGGAGGACAGGGAGGACAGAGAGGAGGAAGAGGATGGGGAGGACATGGAGGATGAGAAGGATGGGAGGACGGGAGGATCTGAGCATGGCAAACATAAAAAGGAGCAGAAGAAGGAAAAGGTGGTGAGGACAAGCCTTGGAAACTGAGTGGGACACAAAAGACCACGTCGGATGTGAATCCTCCAGAACAAGAAAATCTACAGGAAGAAAGCGGGTCAGGCTCCTGGGCACAAGGGGGGCGGAGGGGGGGGCGGGGAACACAGGGAATGGAATGTGGGAATCAGAGGTGACAGTTAAAGGGCACAGGGTTTCTTCTGAGGTGATGGAATGTTCCAAACTTGATTGTAAGGATGGCTACCCAATTCTGAGCATACTGAGTGTGGAGCATACTTTCAGTGGGTGAGCTGTAGAGGGTTGGACTACTGCATGTAGGAGTCAGAGAAAGGAGGAAAGGGCCTTGGGAGGGAGGCAGGAGGAGAGGTGGCTGGGGGCGCAGGGACTGTGTTACTGCCTGCTCTCCTCACTCTTGTCCCACTGGCCTGCCGAGGTAGACCCCTGCCACCATTCTGTAGGTCAGGACAGGCCCCTCAGATGGTGAGTGGCTCCTCCAGCCAGCAGGGGCCATGACCCACAGGGTTCTGCCCGACCCGGCTTCAGGAGAAACCCCGGGCAGCCTGAACCAGAGGCAGAGCTGAAAAGCCCCTATTTGAGGCAGGTGGCCAGCTGTGGTCCAGATGCAGGAGGGGCAGCCTTCAACCTTTAGTCTGAGGGCAGCTGCTAAGGCTCACGTGCCAAAGCATTTGTAGGAACTCCTCAGAAATGTTAACATCAATGTGCCGAGAAGCCATACCAGTTGGTGAGCGGGATTGCACAAGTTGACACGTTTGGGTTTTGAAGGAGTCGACAACTTGGGCCCCAGGAGGAAACTTCCTTTCCGAGAAGCAGCTCTTTTGCAGAAGTGTGTCAGACACAGGCTCCGCTGCCCACGGAAGCTGCAGGCGCATCCCCAGGGCTGGGTTTGGAGCAGAAGACAGCCAGCCCCACCCTTCCTGTGCCCTCCACCTTTGGCCAAACAGGACATGCCTTGTGGTGCAGGGGACCCAGTCCAGGTATGAGCCACTTCCTATGCTTGTGGCACACAGCCTCACTTTTTTGTTCTGTCTATGACAGGGCTGGGGAGGCAGGCAGTCGCCACCCTGAGGTGCAGTGATTTCTAGCGGTCCCTGGAGGCTGCTGTGTGGGAATGCCACGGTGGCAAAGGAGCCAGCCATCTCTGAGCTCTCCCTGGCTTCCTGCTGCTTCCCTCTTTGAGACCCAGTTTTTGATCTCTACAGTGCAGGTGGCTTTATTCATTTCTCAGGGCCCTCTGGGACCAGGATAAGACATTCGCTCACTCATTCATTCATCATCTGTTTGAAAAAATTTCCCTGGGCCTGCTCCAGGCTGAGCACAAGACGAGGTGTCAGGACTCAGCAGCCAAGAGCACAGGCATGCACCTCCCAGGGAGGCAGGCTGAATGGGGACAAGGTGTGGCCTGGGAGGCTGTCCCCTTGGGGTGTGAGTGGGCTGGGGCAAGGGCAGCAACTCCGGTCCAGAGCCTTGGAGGCTGGGATGGACTTTGCATTTTAGTCCAAGTGCAACAGAAGAGGTGGAGCCGGCTTTGATGGACTTTTGGAAATGTCCCTCTCTGACTGCAGAGAGGTGGGCAGGCAGGTGGGATGGCAGGTGGGAAATGGTTCCCTGGCAGGGGGCGGCGGCTGAAGGAGGGAGCAGAGCACCACAGCAGCCTGCCAGGCGTCTGGGGGTCTGGGTGCATCCCCGCCCATGGGGAGCAAGTGCAGGGGCACTGAGGAATGAGGAAGTGCCCAAGGGCTGCTGATAGGCCAGGTACTCATGAATCATATCTCTGAATTGGGAGATTATAGGGACCAGTGAGGTGGGGGGGGCACAAAGAGCACTGGGCAGGGCCCAGCCGCTCAGCCTGTTTCGCACTGCAGACAGGTCACCTGCCTCTCTGTGCCTGGGCTGCCCTTTCTGGTGTCTAGAGGACGAGTTGAAGTGTCAGTCAAGAGCAGGCCAAGTTCAAGTCCAGGTGTGTTACTATGGAAAGGGCCCAAGCTCTAAGTGTGACAGGCTGCGCTGAAATCCGAGCTCTGCCACATCTGAGACTGTGGGACACCAGCCACTTTGTGTCTGGGAGACCACGCTGTCCAACATGGAGAGACCTGTTCCCTAGGACAGGAGGGCTGCCTTGCTCACTGCTGTCCCGAGCAGTGCTGCAGCCAGCAGGCCTTGGTAAATGCCTTGGCTGAAGGAGTGCAGGGCACTTTGATTTGGCTGGGGAGGGTGGGAGAGGGACCTGGCCTGGGGATGCTGTCAGAAAATGGAGCAGGAAGGTAAGGTGCTCAGGGACCCAGGCATCAAGAGCCTCTGGTGCTGGGGCTCATGGCAGGCTGAGGAACGGGCGCAGGTTGGCCTAAGTCCCAAACGCCAGAGAATGTTACCTTATGTGATATCAGGGCCTCCGCAGATTGATGGATTAAGGAATTCAAGAAAGGCCTCCATCCTGGGCTGCTCAGGTGGCCCTTCCATGGGTCCTTCTAAGAGGTCGGTTTGCAGAAGAGGGGAGGGAGGGTGGAAATGAGAGGTGGAGTAGGGGTAGTTGGTGGGCATGAGCCCTGGTGCACAGGTGGCATCCAGTGCTGGGGACAGCAAGGGATGCTGCCTGGGATTCTCCAGAAAAGACTGCCCTGCCCACACCTTGACTGCAGAGTTCTGAATGTGTGTTGTTTTTCAGTTTTTTTTTAAAAAAAGGTAGTTATTTTTAACATCAGCCACAAGAAGAAAACCAGAGATGTGCTGTACACAGCAGGAGACAGGTTCAGTGGGAACCTGGGGACAACAGGGGATCCGTGCTCTGGGAAGCTCACCAGGAGTGGCCGAGCAGGCCATGTGGGGGATCTGTGTGCAGGAAAGCTCACTAGGAGAGACGGAGAAGAGAGACCCTAGGAGGCAAGGAGGTGTCCAGGGGAGTTGGGGTGAGGAAGGGGCAGACAGAGGTCCATGTTGGGACGTGGGCTGCTGGCTGGCCACAGGGAAGGAGCAGCAGCATGTTTGGCCCCCTGT
This sequence comes from Ictidomys tridecemlineatus, assembly GCF_052094955.1. Lineage (NCBI taxonomy): Eukaryota > Metazoa > Chordata > Mammalia > Rodentia > Sciuridae > Ictidomys > Ictidomys tridecemlineatus. Next base: position 183,861,641 of record NC_135477.1, on the reverse strand, counting down.
CTCTGGATACCCCCTGGGCTGACCATGCCCCTACTCTGCCCAGGCAGGCTGAATTGGTCCCCTTTAGCACCCTTGGCTCAGGCAGACAGCCCAGCCCTGGCATTGATAAGGGCCGCGGGTTGGCGCTGGCTCTTGACCCCAGTAGAGAGCAGGAAGGACCTGCTATCAGTCAGCAGGGAGCCCGGAGCCAGCCTCAGGGAGCCCCATGGCTCTGGCAGCCTCAGTGTGAAGATCGACCTCTGGCTGCTCTTGGCCTCCTGCAACTTCCATGCCTTTGACCTTGGTGTGAGGTCCTCTGACTGCCCCTACCCTGCCCTTGTCTGCCCAGCCCTTCTGCCCCCTGCCCCAGGGACTGTGGCCTCCAGGAGGCCCTGCTCTGTCCCCGGCTCTGCACGGCTGTGTCAGGTGGGCAGTGATTCTTAGCTAGCCTTGGCTCTTCATCAAGGGTGGGCGTGAAGATGACAGAAGGCAGATGGGCAAACTCGTGGGGTGCCTGGAGCAGAGGGCACCGGGAGCTGGTGCTGCTGTCTGCAGTTGCTCAGACCTCAGCTTGGGAGCTTCTTCCCAGTTGTGACACTTGGAGCGACTTACTGGAACTCCCCAGCCCCGGTTTCCTAACTGTAGAGTGGATACAGACCCTCCTTCCCAGAGAACAGAATGAGGTCCAGCCCCTCCTGGGTGAGAAGGGCTTTCTGTTTGCATTTAAAGGCTCAACTCAAAAGGCAGTTCTCTGGGACAAGCTCCTAGGGACATGCACTGTCCCTCATTGCTGGGGACACTGAGTCTCAAACTTTGGCACCTGCTGCTGTGAGCAATTGCCCATCTATTCCATAACTGGACGATTAGTGATTCCAGGGGGTCAGAGCAGCAGTGTGGGCAGGGCTCACTCTGGCTCCCTGTGCACCTTGGCTTCTGGGATGGGGTGGTAACGGGACAATGCAAAGGCAGCTTATGAGCCTGGGAGTGGAACAGGGCTGAGTGACACAAAGCAACACATAAAAAGTGCTACCTGCCTGCTCTCTGGCCCTCTGCCCTGGTGTGTGCTCGTCTGTTTTATTTCTTTTTTTGCACTGTGAGATAAACCAGCTTTGCCTTTGAGGCTGCCTTCTGGATGAGGGATTGGAAGGGACATGGAAGAATGGGATCAGATGGGCATTAGGTCCACCATGACAGGGCAGGGATATACCCTGGTGGAGGGTGGGTGTGGGAGGATGGACTTGAGAGGGACAGTCTAGAGGCCAAGAGGCCAGAGGGGAGGCTGCAAAATAGCTCAGAGGCAGAAGCAATAGCACAGGAGTGGGGAGGGCCCAGGTCTCAAGTCGGTGGGTACACTCCATGTCTACAGGGGTGTAGCAGATGCAAGGGGACCTGGGGCCCAGCGAGGCAGGTTTGCCCACAGCTGTCCATCAGAAGGAGAGCCCTGGTGTGGGTCTGCAGTATCTGTCCACATTCTCATAGAGTGTGCGATGCTCAGAGCCCAACAGCAGACCCCAACAGCAGACCCCAGTTCTGCTGGGTCCACATCCCCTAGCTCTGGGGGACTTCAGGCAACTCCAGGAAACAGATAGAAGGCCCCATGGGAGGAAATTGAGACCCAACAGCACAAAGACTTGCTCGAGCCACAGGGTGAGTGAGGCAGAGATCAGAGCAGAGCTTGCAGCTCACCTTCCATAACTCTCATCAGTGTCAACACACAGAATATCACTTCCACATCCCTGGCCCTCAGCATAGGCCCTGGCATGTGATGGAAATCTGACAAGTGTTTGCAAATAAATGAATGAGCAATGAATGGATGGGTGGATGTATGGATGGATGGATGAGTGAAGAGGTGAATGGGTAGATGAATAGGTGAATGGACAGATGGGGGGTGGGTGGATGGATGGATGAATGGAGGGATGGATGAATTAATGGATAAATGAATGGACGGTTGAGTAGACTGATGGATGGGCAGATGGATGGGTAGATGGATGGGTAGATGGATGGGTAGATGGATAGGTGGATGAAGGAATAGAGAAGAGACGGGTGGATGGGTGGATAGATGGAAGGAGGTATGGATGGATAGGTGGATGGATATATGGATGAATGGCTGGAGGGATGGAAGGAGGGATGGGTATATGGGTGGGTAGATGGATGAATGGAGGAAGCAAGGGATGGATGGGTGGATTAAGGGATGGTTGAGTGGATGCATGGACAGGTGGATGGATGCATGGGTAGCTGGATGAGTGGATAAAGAGATAATTGAGTAGATGGATGGATGGTTGGCACAGTCTACAGGAAGAGAAAGAAAATGACATTTACTGAACAACTTGTACGTGCTAGGTGTTCTACTAACACTCTTTCCTGCACTGCTATCAACAGATGACATGGGATCAGGAGCTGTCATTCACACATTGAGCTTCCTCAGTGTCACTCAGCTCATGGGTGCAGTGTTCCCTAATGCCCTCCCTGGCTTGTCCCAGTGGCTTTATCTAAATCTCACTCTGTCTCTTTACCTTTTGTGCAAGTGTCTTCTTTCTTTTAATAGCCCAGCAATTTGGCTTTCTTCTCTTTCCCCTCCTGGACCAATGCCCAGCCTCCTCCCTGAGCCTCTGTGGTTTCACCCAACTCATTCACATCAAAAGAGTCCTCTTCCCAAAGCAAAGTTCTGTTTAGGTTACCCCAGGCCTTTTATCTAACCCTTGCATCTTCCCCAAACAGCTACACTCTTGGTCTGGCCTTCGAGGACCCCCTCCTGACTCTGCTATCCTCTCTTCCCACTGACTTGAGCAACCCTATGGTAAGAGCTGGTGCACAGTAGGAGCTCAATCAATGCTGAATACAGTGGGTTTCTCCCTTAGCCCAGCAGTCCCATCAGGTGACAGATCAGCACCTGACTATCTGAGTGCTACACTGCAGGGGTAAGTTATGGGGCTGGGCCTAAATTGGAGGCCCAGCTCCACCAAGACACCTAAGTGGCAGAGCTGAGCCTCCAACTTAAGTCTCCAGAATGGAAGGACAACATAATTAGACAGACAGGCCCATGAGTTCTGGAGCAAGGGCCCTCTGTCCATGTCCTAGCTGGGTGGCCTTTGACAAGTTCCCTGAGACCTTTATTGGGATCCTTTTGAAATGGAGGCAAAATGTTCTACTTTAGGGAGTCCTTGGAGGAACTAAATGAGATATCATTTGGGAAATGCTTCTAGAGAATCTTGGCCACCATGTAGCAGAACCCTGGCTGCTGTTCACAAGACCCCTCCAGGGTCCCCTCCTGTGTGTGAAGGCTGCCTTACCTGTCTGTGGCTCCCTGGGGTGCAGTGACTTCGGTCCCACTCCACACCTGCAGCTTGAGGGGTTTCTCCTCCTGCCACCTGGGTCCTCGGCTGTGGCTCCGTGACAGCTGAGAGTTGTTCAGCCTTAGGGACCTCAGGGAAGCCTCATGGGAGCCACGGTGACCGGGCCTACAGCAGAAGAGCTGCTGGTAAGCCGTGCGGAAGTCCCTGTTGAGCGCAGCATACAGGATGGGGTTCAGGGCCGAGTTGGCGTAGCCCAGCCACAGCACAACGGCTTCAAACACCTCATTGACGGCATCGTCCCCTTTCAGCCCACGGTAGACGAACACGGTGAAGTAGGGAAACCAGCAGATGATGAATGCACCCAGCACGACAGCCAGCGCCACAGTGGCTTTGTGCTCCCTGATGGTGGCCGCCCTGCAGGAGCTCATGTGGTTGATCCTCCTGGCCTGCTCCCGGGCGATCTTGAAGATGCGATAGTAGGTGACACACATGACCAGCAGAGGCAGGTAGAAGGTGACCAGCCCGTCCACCAGCCCGTATACCTCGTTGACCTGCACATGGCACCTGCGGGTAGTGTCGTTGCCCTTGCTGGCCTCACTCCCGCTGTTCCAGCCCAGGTGAATAGACAGGAAGGACAGGGTGATGGAGATGACCCAGATGAAGACCAGGGAGATGGCCACACGAGCTGGGGTGACCATTACAGGGTACCGCAGTGGGTCCGTGACAGCGCAGTAGCGGTCGAGGCTGATCATGAAGAGATTGAGGATGGAGGCCGTGCAGAGCATCACGTCTAGGCTGGTGTAGACGTCGCAGAAGACCCTGCCGAAGGTCCACCTGCAGGACAGCTGGTAGATGGCAGAGAAGGGCAGCACCAGGAGACCGAGGAGCAGGTCAGTGACCGCCAAGGACACGATGAAGCAGTTGGTGAGGCTGCGGAGTCGGCGGTTCAGGCCCACAGCCAGGCAGACTACCACGTTGCCAGCAACAGTGACGAGGATGAGGACGGCGAGCACCATGCTGAGGGTGACCTTGAACACCGTGGACTCCAGGCCACAGGAAGGGGCTGTGCCATTGGACGCCATCCTGGCTCCCAAAGCTCCTGCCCTGCCCTTGGCCTTTTGGTTCCAGCCACTGGGCTCCAGACTCCCAAGAGAGCCCAAGGCAAGGGTCCATGTAGGTGAAGACTTCAGCGAATGACCCAACACTGTTTTCTAGAAATAAACCAAGCAGTCCCATAGGTGTGGGGCATGGATTTGAATAACGAAGAGCCAAGGGCGGGGACTGGAAGCCAGGCTGGGGCGCTCAAGCTCCAGAGGTTCCCGACGAGCCAGCTTCCTCCCAGGGCTGCGATAGCTCTCCAATCTCCAGGCTCTGCACGGGGACAGGGGCACCAGAGTGCGGCACTGAGGTGGCCTTGATTCTATGTGGGAGGGATCTCACACAGACGTAGTGGTATCCTTCTCCGTAGCCGGCACCCACTTCTGTCCATGTTATTGGGTCGAGGACGGGTGGTCTCTCTTTCTAGGGCGACTAGAGCAGGAGCTGAAAAAGTGAAGGGCAAGTGTTGAGCCTCTGAAATGAGACCAGGAGCCCAAGGGCATTCAAGGTGAGTTTCTAGCCCTGCGTCCCCTGGCAGGACTCTGGGGGCGTGGGGCCCATCTGGGTGCCTTGCTTTGCAGAGACTGGAGCAATCAGGGTACAGGGCGGGGAGGGCAGGAGCAGGATGCACCATATCCTGGGGGAAACTGTGGGAAGGGCTAGGAATATCTATACAGAAGAGGAAGGACCTGGGCACCGGCTCTCGGCTTCGGGAGAACAGGGACTGCACCGGTCTGTCTCTTTCCAGGTTCCAGAGCCCACAGATAGGTAGCATCCCATGAATGAATGGCAGGCTGAATGGATGAATGGACAGAAGCACTCGGTTTGCTCTTGAAAGTGCTGAGAGCCATGTCTGGTGCTGCTGTTGTGACAAAACATCATCACACTTTTAAGCTAGGGGCCAACAAAATTTCAGGAAAAGGGCAGGTGGTATATTTCTTGCTTGGTGGCCAGTAAGGCATCTGTCACAAAGATTCAACCGTGCCACATTCAAGAGAACATGGCTGTGCTCCGATAAAACCTCAAGGAGGATGCGGCCATGTGCCTTTCAAGTGTCGCAAAATCTTCTCTCGGCTTTTTCCAATGATTTAAAAACCTGGAACCTTCTTTCCCTCCCTCCTATAAAGATCACTTCAATCAAACAGCTGCACACACAATGCCTCTTGGTTAAATGAGAGTCCCTGGTCACCAGGGAATCTCCAAGACTCCTTCTGTTGGCCACATTCTGCTTCCAGCAGAACAAGCCAAGGCTGTGCCAGTTCCTGGGCTCCTCAGGCACATCCATACTCCAGAGCAGCCAGCAGGGGATGTCCCCAGGTCGGACAGTGCCAGAATGGAGTGGCCGGCAGAAGCCATGCCAGAAGCAAGCTAGTCTCCGGGAGGCAGGAGCTGACCTCCCTCAGCCTCCCGTCTGGAGTGGCTTTGCATCCTGACACGAGAAGCACCATTGAATGAGAAGGACTGACAGGGGCAGCAATCACGTTCCTGATCGCCTTCTGCTGCCCTCGTGGCCACCTGGCCCTGTAAGCTGGCCTCTGGGCACTAGTTTTAGAAGGTCTGCTGTTCAGTATAAAAGTGGCCCAAATAGCAGGAGTCCCACTGCCACACTTAGTTAACTTTGGAGGGGTAGCAATAGGATTTTTTTTTTTTTTAAGAATCCCTGTTTCTGATCAGATTTCTCGAGTTTCATTAAAAGCTGAGTATAGATTGCCATTTTGGCATTGGGCTGGCATTTCAGTGTTCAGGGAAAGCTTCAGATCTGAGTGAACCAACCTCTCGAAGGAATCAGAAATTCTCCCTGCCTCTCCTCTCCTAGCATCTCCTCTCCTGGCCTCTCCCTGCCTCTCCTGGCCTCTCCTCTCCTCTCCCTGCCTCTCCTCCTTCTTTTCCCTCTCCCCTCTTCTTTCTTCCTTTCCCTTCCTCCCTCTCTTCACTCCCTTGATATGCTTCAACAGGTATTTCCTGGAGAATCTCACCACACCAGGTGCTGCTCTGGGTGCCGCTCCTAGTACTGGGGGTACCAGGTGCTGGGGGGACCGGGTGCCATGCGGACCAGGTCCCATTGTCAAGAGCTGTGCTTCTTTCCTTCATGGAGTTTCCAAGGAGTTGCTCCCAGCCATTGCTGTGTTAAGCCCAGTGCCCCAGCAGTCTGGGGGGACCTCCGGTGAAGGCAGGGGTCTTCAGGCAGGGCTCATTCCCCTTACACCTGTGGGAGGATGACCACCTTAGAGGGTCACGTTGCCAACTTGCATATCAGCTTCCAATGGCTCCCTTTTGCCCACAAGAAAGAATCGTCACTGTCACCATCACAGCCTATGTGAAGGGCACTCTCCCCAACGTTTTCTCAAACATCCAGTGTTCAGTGCAGTAAACCAAGCATCCTTGATACAGGCAGCAAAGACTGGCCCTTGGGCCATGACACACCCAGGCACTTACATTGCCAGGTGACGGGCGCTGGCCATCTGGTGTGAGGGGGCCCCTAGACTGTGTCTGTGCCTCTGTTGTAAGCAAGCAGGGGTCCAAACACACCTGCGCATTACTCCGCAACTTCCCTTCCTTGGTTTCTTTTAAAATCCCCAGTGCATCATGGACGTCTCTCAGGTAACTAGATTCAGCCCACTCTTTCTGGAGCCAGTGTGTGGCAATGCAAGCTAACACAGGAGTCCCTGGGCAAGGACATCTGTGCTGGCAGGTTTGCAAGTGGCAAGAAATGGAAACACTGGGAGCATCAGTGCAGGGACAGTGCACAAATACACATGCATATTAAACACGACTGACCTGCACAGCAGCCTCATAGGGGAGGGGGGGAGTCATCCACTCCACACAACGTCCAGGAGAGCAAGGCTCACAGGAACCAGGTGACATCACACTCCCAATTAGCAGCACAGCCTGGGTTCAATCTCAGGGCTAATGTTTGGTCAAGTGCCCCCCAAAGGCCATGTTATGGAAGGCGGGGTCTCCAGCGTGGTCCTATTAGGAAGTACTGGATCCTTCGAGGTGGGGCTCAGTGGGAGAAACTGGGTCTTGGGGGTGTGCCCTTGAAAGGGATATTGGGACCCCACAACAGGGCCAAGGGACCCTGGAACGAAACCTCCGAAACTGTGAGCCAACATAAACCCTTTTCCCTTTGAAGTTGATTATCTCAGGTACTTTGTCATCGCGATGGACAGCTGCTCAGCACACTCAATTTAGTTCCTTTGACCAGTTTTTAATGCCGGTTCTTGGATCAGAGCAGACGTCCAGCTCTTTCCAACTGCCTCTCACCAAACGCACCTGCACTGTCTCAGCTTCACCATTAAGGCAACTGAGCACCCCCGGGCACAGCAGCCTCTCTCTCCTGCCTCTGCCTTGGCCATCCCCACACCTGGGGCCCCTTTGCCTACACTCAGTTCAGCTCCTGACCTTCCATGATTCAGTACAGGTGACTGTCTCCTAGATGCTGGAGGAAGAAGCAATGTCCCCTGCACTTAGATTCTGAGCACCTGCCACTCTGTACTGTTACCATGGCTTTGTCTTGTCCCCACACTGGAGAGGGAACCATCTAGGGCAGGGGCCGGATCCTTTCCACCTTGCCCCACCCCTGTGTCTTCCTTGTCACCCATCCCTCAGTCCTTCCTTCCTGCACCCATCCTCCCTTCCCTTCCTCCATCCCTCCCCCATTCCCTCTGGTCTCTGTAACAGGAAGAGTACAGGGACAGGTAGTGTGTATACATATGCACGCTGTTTTCCTATGCTGGGATCCTCTAAGTGGAGCTCATCCTGGGATCTTGGGCACTGGAGGTCCATCTGAGTGGTAGGTGAGAGGTGCCTCTAATGTCCCCAGCATTTTATATCAGACATTCCCAAGCATTCTGGAGAGCTGACAGAAATAACCCAGCGTGCATGGCATCTCGTCCTCCTGTCACACGGATTTGGCAATGGCTTTCTCCACTCTTTTGTGTGTGTGTGTGTGTGTGTGTGTGTGTGTGTGTGTGTGTATGAGAAAAGACGCTTGCTCGCCCAGCTCCTTCCTGTCGGCGCAGCCCGCAGCTGTGTGGGTGTGCGCTTCACTACTTCCTCTTGTGTCTTCCCATCTTGCCTTAGCACCCTCAGGAAAGGCACTTTCTGGAGCATTTCTCAAGAGCAGGTCCTCCTCTCCATTACCCGCGAGGGAGATTTCCTATCTCCATTGAAAGGCATCACCAGCCACTGCAGCCTCAGCAGTGAAGAGGTGGCTCGCTCTGCATCTCACCTGGGGTGGCCTCCATGCGCTGCACTCAGGGGCAGTCACAGCAGGGCCTCCATGCATCTTGCAGACCCCCTCTGGCCACACCAGCTCTGTGTGGGGAAGTCTGCTGGACACTTCCCATCCTAGCTGGCTTGTCCTTGTCCTGGCATGTGGTGACCTGGCCTTGCTGCTTTGGCCTCGCTTCTGCCTGTGGGTTTGGGTTGTTTTCTGTTCCCTGAAACAACACTTCCAGAAACAGCTACAATGACCCAGTGAGAGGGTCCTGGTCCTGAAAATGGCAGGCCCACCTTGCTCCACCTTGGCGTCCCATGCGCACCGTCAGGAACACCCTCCTTCCTCCTGCTCCTCTGGCAAGCCTGGCCTCTGGTGGCCTTGGGTGGTGTCCTCTAGTCTTCTAGAGGTGGCTTCTCCATCCCTCTCCTTCCAGCTCTCACCTGCCCCACCGCCAGCAGGGGCCAGGAAGAGGGTTCCTTGACCACACTGGCACAGTGCTGAGTTTCCAGGGCCTCAGGGGACCCTCCTCCTGATGGGTCCTTGTGATTTGCCATTAGAACCTGTGCTGCCAGGAGCTGAGCCGGGGTGAGCCAGGAAGGCCTCTCTCCTATCTTGCCTCCAGTGACAGTATGGGGACTGGAAGGTGGGGGCCACCCAGGCCTGCCCGATGGCCCGCTGCCCCAACTGCTCCTCCAGGACACTCCAGGAGAGGGCTGCTGGAGGGCTGCTCTCTGCACCCAGACAGCACGAACACCGAAACAGCAACCACCAGGGGCTGGTGTCTCCCCATTTGGTCAGACTGTGTCCAGGGCTCCTTTTTTCAGGGGGAAGTGAAATGGAGTTTCTCTTCTGTGGATGACACTTCACTTCCAGGCACAGCCACACAGGGAAGCGGCACCATACATGAGCCACTGCCAGGCAGGCTGGTAAAGGCTGAGCTGATGGGGTTTCTCCCTCCGCCTCCAAGACACGCAGCTGCTTGAGGGGGTCACGTGCAGCAGGAATGCAGGCTGGCCTTCCCTGAGTGCACTTTTAGCCGGGCCACCTGGCCCACCTGTGAAGCAGGTGGTCTGTTCCTAACCCTCCAATAACAGACACTGAGCCACAGAGGGGAGCCCGGGGCTGAGGACAAGGGCTGTGACAGTGGACAGTCTCTGCACTTTGGGACCTTGGCTGACAGGTGTCAGGGTGACAATTCCTCCTTCACTTTCTGTTTATGAAGACAGTAGAGGGAGAGAAACCCCAGGGCCAGGCCTATGGTTCACTCTCTCCAAATGTGACTTTTTTATTGTCTAAATCCGCGAGCTCGGAACAGTACCTGTGTGTGCTGCAGGCACGTGTGGAGCACCTCCCTGTGTGGCACTGTGCTGGGGCTGGGGGAGGTAGCAGTGGGCCTTGCAGACACACTGCGCAGCACCTCCTGCAGGAGTGGGGACAGACGCAGAAGGCCACCTGAAAAGTGCTTCTTTACTGCAGCTGAGTTCTGCGCAGGGGCAGTAGATGTATGTGACGGTGTCTCAGAGCTAATCTCGGGAGGCGGTTTGAGTGGAGGTCCAGCACGCGTTCACCCCCACTGACTGTCAGGCTCGCACACCACCACCCACACATCCCAAGCAGCCACACATGTCCACCTGAGGGCTGGGGAGGAAAGGATGTGTGCGATGGCTGTCTCCATGGGTGGGTGGCGGGACAGGGGCTGGGGGACCACATTCCCCTTGGGAAATTTCCCATGTTTTAATTCTGTGGAAGTGGCTTTCACTCAAACCCTAAGAGCCACACAGCCGGCCAGGAGAAGGGAAGGGGCAGTGAGCAGGGCAGAGGACGGAAGGTGGGTCCCTGGGCTGCCCTAGGATGCGGTTGGAAGGGGCTCCAGCTGGGGCTGGTCCCTGGTCCTCACATGCAAGAGCCCTTTACAGGAGGTCTTCTGCCCCAAGCTCACAGTCCTCCAGGGCCATGCCTCTGCCCCGTCCTTGCAGAAGTTTGCCTGGTCTCCGACCATGCCATGCCCCTCCAGAGCCTCCTCTGTTGTTAGGTACAGAGGGCAATGCCTGCCATTCTCCAGTGACCTGGCTTCTGCCGAGCTCTCAGCTGGTTCTCAGGAGGAACATGGATCTGCGGATGGATCTGGAAAACTCTGAACTTGGCTCCAAGGCAGCAGGGACTCAATCAGCTGACCCTGGTCACCCAGGGAACTGGCAACAGAAAGGGAAGCCCGCCTTTTGATTCCTGCCAGCCAGCTCTCAGCAAGGACAAGCTGTTAGGAACTGGCACCGACAGGAACGCGGACTTCAGAGTCAAGCAGGCCTGGGTGCTACGCGTCCCGCCTCATTTAACCTCTGCCACAGAACTGGCAGGCAAGGGACTTTCATCTCCCCCATTTGAAAAACACAGAACCCCAAGACTCAAGAGCAGGAGGAGGAAAACTCGGGACCCAGGCCTGCCTGCCTCAGCCTTGCGTAGTTAGCAACTCCTGTGAACGGACACAGGCTGCCTTCGCCTCCACAGCACAGGACACTTCCTCCCTCACTACCACACTCCAGGGCGTCTTTCATCTTTGTGGCTGCAGATTTCTAACCTCTTCCTCATACACAGTGGGCTGAACACTTGGTCAAAGTCCTGGAGGCAGGAACAGCCTCTGGTGAAGGCTGCTCTGTACAAGAAAGGGTGAGCCTCCCAGCAGGGTGGTCCCACTCTTCCTTCCCCGACCCTCAGCGCGGGCCCAAAGCCAGGCCTGGGTATTACTTCTGTCCTCAAGCGCGTCTTGTGCCCACACTGCAGCCCCCTTGGTGGGACCCCTCTGCCCAGCAAGGTCCGGGCGCTTGCTGCCCCACAGGTATGGACTCTCCAGCCCAGAGTTAGGTGGTGGGATCTGTTACAGTACAAGTACCAGTGAGAGAGAAGGGCCTTGCACCAGAAGTCCTCTGGGGAGAAGTCAGTCACGTGGTCCTTCGTATTCAGGAGTCTCTTCTGCAGTGTCCCAGAGAGACAGGCATCTGGCTGTCCTTGCACAACGCCATGGACAGGGAGCTGACTTTCTTACAAAGTCTTTGCCCAGCACCGCATCATTTAAAGACACGTACAGCGCCCCACCCCATGCTCTTTCTCTTGGAAGCCATAACCCTCTGCAAGGTGAATACATTGCAACTCATACCCAGTCCACACAAATCACGATCGGCACAGGACAGGCTGCCATGGATGAGCTGGTCCAGGGCTGCCTTTGTGGATGTGCAGCTGGATGCTTACCGCTTGCTGCAATTTTGTGGTTTTCTTTTTATATTTAAGGTCTGGTTGTAAACACTCGCACAGGTCTGAAACAAGCCTGGAGGCCTGGAGAACAGGCCCCAGTTACCCTCGGCAGCGCTGCAGAGCTCAGCGCACACCAAGCTGCAATCCAGTCCCCTCAGCCATGCCACCGTCCTGTCCCTAGGTCACCTCCACCACTGTGATCTTCACAGGCCTGGGCCCCGGAGCTGCCCCGCAGCATGGTTCCTTTCTCCTGTCTGTTCTTTCTCTCTCTCTCTCAGTCTCATTCCTTAAGGGTCCCCCTTGCAGTTCGGCATGGCTTGCTCCACAGGCCAAAGTCCTACTACCCTGGCCAGCTGGGACACCTTGAAGGTTATCAGCAGCAAACAGCCACCTCTTGCCAGGGCCATTTGCACCTAGGGTTACCTTAGCCATCGCTCCTCCCCCACCTTCCCAGCCCCTTCTTGTCACGGTGGCACCTGAAGTCCTGGACAATCTACAGCAGACAGCATAAATGTACTGCCCACTTTGCAAGCGTGGCCCAGAGAGGCCAAGTGTCTCCGCAGAGCCCACACAGCTGGTGGAGTTGAGGAGAACCCAGTGCCCACAGCTTCTGATTCCTGACATCTCACCTTGTCCCACTCCTCATGCTCCCCAAACGCTAAAATCTCCCAGTTCTTCAAATTCACATAACACCAGTCCTGTTTTGATTTTAACTTAGTGATTTTTTTTTTCTTCTAGTGGTTGCAGTTGTGGCAAAAGGACTTTGATCATTACAATGATCACCGGGATCACTTTCCCTTAAGTAGGTCACCCTAAAAATAAATACAGTTGAAGCACAACCAATGTAGTCACAGTCTCCCTAGGGACTGCTGCCTGCAGGGCCCAGCCCCACCCGCTCCTCATTAGAATGGGAGACTGGCCTGCCCTCCAGGGCTGGAGGACCCACGATCAGATCATTCGCTCACACTTTCTCGGTGCCACACTGGGTAGCTTAAGTGGAGAAGGAAACGGGGGCTTCTGTGTGATTGGACCCTTACTGACATCTGTGTCACTGACCCCCAGATCCATCCAGGGACCCCCCCCCAAGGGCTGCTCGCCCTAGAGGAAGCACCTGGGAACCCCAGCACTGCAGTGGAGAAGAGCCAGCCTGGCCAGGCCCAGATGCCGGCTTAGCAGCCTCTTGCTGTGCTGTTGGGCAACCTCTGCACCTCTCTGAGGCTGTTCTGCCAGATGTCCACAGGCACCACCTGCAGCCTGCCATGCTGCAGATGAAATGTGGGGGGAAGGGGCAGGGCGGGGAGCGGGGAGCGTGGCGGCTCCTTAATAGATGGCCCCCTCCTCCCAGGCCGTGCTCTGGTCTCCTCTGGGAAATGTAGGTGTAGATCCCACCTTTCCTGTTGGGGAGAGGCAAGGAACAGGCCAAGGAAACACAGGTCCCTGTCTGACACAGTCTGAGCTCCAGGTCCTGTGTCAGGGTGAGCCTGGCCAGCAAGGCTGGATGGACGGTCCAGTGACAAGGTGAGAAGGAGAGGAATGGCGGCTCCCTGAGGAAGGCAAGACCATTAAGGAAGGCAGCCGGGGAGAGAAAGGGAGGAAGGAATGGTGTAGGGGCCGCTCTGCTGGTGGAGGAGTAGGTGAGGAAGTGGGGTAATGGAAGTGGCAGGTGGTCACAGAGCTGGGCCTGAGAGGGGAACAGAGAGAGGACTGTGAAGGCCAGGAAGGCCTGAGGTCGCAGGCAGGAAGAGCCTTTGCAAACTCTCTCACGTAAGCCCTTCCTCAGCTCTGCTGAGAAAGCCGCACAGCGGCCCCCAAAGCCTCAGGGGATCAGTTCCCAAACTTCTCTTCCCCTGCTCAGGGGTCTCTGCCACACTAGCCCCTCAGTTGCCCAGGCATCGCCTCATGCCCACCAGCCCTCTCAACAGAGGCCACAGCCCACTGATAATTCCTGTCCTCCCCGTGCTTCCTGTGTGACACAGATGCGGTTCTTCACTTCTCTGTCGGCCATTGCCAGGCAAGTGTAAGTTCACAGGCGGAGGGTCCAAGTCGGCTTGCCTACCGCCTCACAGAGGGGGCTCCAAAGCACTGCTTCCCCTCCCCGAGTCCAGGCAGGGTTGAGCAGAATGAGTTGCAGGCCAGGCCAGGCAGCTGTCCACCTGGAAGTGGCTTTTGCCTTCCTGATGTGGTAGGTCTGGGGCTAGCAATGGGGTGGGGTGAAGCTATCACCTGAAAGATGCAGAATCTCCATGGGTTCCAGGCATTGGGGGCTCTGCTGTAGGTAGGTGGTTACATCTGCAGCCTGGCTGTTATAGTATTGCAGGTACCTCCTGGTCCCAGAGGAGTGGGGAGGGGGGAGAAAGTGTGTGTATGTGTGTGTGTGTGTGTGTGTGTGTGTGTGTGTGTGTGTGTGTGTTAAGAGGCAGGGGGTTGTGGGACCTCTGGATCACCTACTAGTGTGACTGAGGACAGGAAGGAACCCAGTGATTGTTCATATACAGGATTCCCTTCCAGTATTCCAGATGGATGGCCCATGGCCTCCCTGGTCACCTGCAAGGACATTTCCCTTAGTTGTTAAGTATCTGGATGCAACAATGAAGCCACAGGCCGAGCTCAACCTGCTGAAGAGCCCTGCTGGGTCCCACCCTGCTCAGGACCTCTGAAGATAGCAACAGCATTTAGTCACCAGGAGATTTCATGGAAACATCTAGGTTTCCAGTTATAGATGGCCCCAATTTATGATGGTCCATTAGGATCTTCAGCTGGACAGTAGTGCGAAGGCTGGATCCTTACAAGCATTCTGTCTTCATGTTCAGATGATATTCAGCACCTTATTATGAGACAGGCTTTGAGTTTGATATTTTTGCCTAACTACAGGCTAACATAAATGTTCTGGGTATGTTTCCTCAGGCTGGCAAGGTCCAGCTGAGTCCCTAGACAGGCTTTGGTGGCATTTGTACCACTATGTGAAAGGATGGAAAGGATCCTTTCAGAGTCTCAGCACCCAAATAGGACACCTGAACCTGTGTGGCTCCTGATTTGAACCCAGCCACCAGGCCATCTTGAGACAACCGGGAAACCTTGAGCCTGGACTGGGCTTTCAATTACACTGAGGAGTGAGTGGTCCCCCTGTAATTCTGCTAGCCACCAAGCAGAAAGGGAGTCACGAAACGAACCCTGAGATGGTTCAGTGCCACAGATTCTGTTAAGCTTCTGCTGTGCTGGGAATGGAACCCAGCACTTGGCGCAGGCTAGGTGGGTGCCCTGAGCTACAACCCCAGCGCCTGATGTCACAGATCAACTCTAGACGCTCAAAGAGAACCAACACACACCCAGATGATGTGGAGATGGGAATGGGTGAAAGTGAATTGGCCAAGCTGTTAAGCCTGAGAAGGAGACAGAAGGGCTCCTCTCCATCTGTGTCCAGCGCTATGTACCCAGGGAATGTCCATAATGAACAAATTTTGCAGAGTGGTTCTCCCCCAGAAGCACCTGCACAAGCTGTTCTGCCCCTATATGCTGCCCTGGGGTGAGCCCTGCCCTCGCTGTCCCTCCTGCTCTGGGGACATCTGGACTTCCTGCTTCTCCCACCCCACTCTCTACATGGGGACAACTCTGCCACGGGCCTGGCTGTTTCCCCCCACGCTGCCTTTCACTTTCACCCTCGGCCAGCACAGGACTCCGACCTTGGAGTGGCAGAGTCTTAGCCCTTCCCCTGCCTTGGCCCACCCTCAGCTCAGCCTCCAGGCCACATGGAAGAAGTACCTTTTCCAGCAGCTGCCCTGGGTCCAACCCTTGCCCTACTACTTACAATTGGGCAATTTGGGTCAGTGGCTTTGCCTCCAGTCTCACTTCTCCTCCTGCAAATGGGGATGACAGTCCCAGCCTCCCAGGGAGGTGAGAGGCCCAGAGGGGTAAGAGCAAGGCTCTCCTGGAACCAGCCTCCAGGTTATATTGCCCCCCACCCTGCTTTCCATGATGAGCAATGGCTTGGGATCTCTCTGCCTCAGACCTGTCCCCTGGATGAATGAAAGTCAGGGTCGTCCCCAGGTTATGTCACCTGACTGATGGGAGAAGTCACCAGGGAACACCTGTCAGGCACTCAGTGATTGCTGGGGTGGCACAAGCACTCACGGGCGCCTGCTCTCCTCCAGCTGCCCGCCAGGCATCCTGTCCTGTTGCTTGTCCTTCCAGGACCTCATGCACACCTCCTGCCTCAGCTGTGCCCCTAGTAGCCACCTATCCCTGTGCACACCCAGGCTGCACAGTCCCTGCCCCGGAGTGGCTTCTTTGCTGCTGGTCCAGACTTCTGTCATCCTCATTTGCAGGAGGGGGAGTGAGACTGGAGGCAAAGGACACGCTCACTCAGCCCAGCTCTAGTTAGCCATGTGAGAAAGGCAAGCTCCTCTGTGCTCTGGACAAGAGCTGCGGGCTGCTAAGGCCCCCATGTTCCAAACCAGGAGGATGGCGGAGTGAGTTATGTCTTAGTGGAAACAGTAGACAGCTGGCACCACCAATCTTGGAAACTATGATATAATAAATGGAAATGCTTATATTCAGGTTAAAAAAAATAGAAGGATTCAAATTGTACCTAGAAAATGACTGTAACTACGAACTTCTAGCTTGGAAACGTTCAGCAGGGAGAAAAACAGCCACTAAAATTTATGCCTAGAAAGACTGGATGGCAATAATAATTTTCTTTGGATACTGATACCGGTTGTTATTATCGTCTTTGCACATTTCTTTATTTGAAATTTTGTTCATTGACAGTTAATTCTACTGTGACTAAAAATCAACACATAAGGAATTGAATGGTGTGCAGAATATTCTTTTCTTTGGGGCAAAAAATAATACACAGACATACACATATAATAGGAATGCAGTAATATAAATAAAATACAGTAGTTGTGTCCCCGGTTGTCAACCACAGCCTGTAAATATTAAATGGAAATTTTGAGAACTAAACAATTCTTAATTTTTAAATTGCATGCCATGGCAGGATGAAATCTCACCTATATTGAAAATGAATAATCCCTTTATCCAGTGTGTCCTCTACCTACCTGTTAATAGATGTCCTTGACTATCAGAACCACCATCTAGGTACCACCGTGGTTGTGCTTATTTAATAATGGTCCCAAAGCACGAGAGCAGTGATGATGGCCATCTGATTAAATCTGTATTGTTGTAGTCAGGCGCGGTGGAACATGCCTGTAATCCCAGAAGTTTGGGAGGCTGAGGCAGGAAGATCACAAGTTCAAAGCCAATCTCAGCAAAAGTGATATGCTCAGCAACTCAGTGAGAGCCTGTCTCTAAATAAAATACAAAATAGGGCTGGGGATGGGGCTCAGGGAGCGAGTACCCCTGGGTTCAATCCCCGGTACCAAAAGAAAAAACTGTATTGTTGTAATTGCTGTTTCTTGTTATTAATTATTAACAATCTCTTACTGTGCCTACTTTATAAATTAAACTTCATCATAGGTATGTAGCTTAGCATACATGGGGTTCGGTGCTATTGCCGGTTTCAGGTCCTGGCTGGGGTCTGAGGTGTACCCCTGTGGATGGGAAGAACTACCGTACATTTTCTGCTTGTATTTTCATAAAGAAAATCTGGGAGGATTCTCCCCAACGAGCTAACAAAAGCTATTTCCTTCTGGGGAGAGGTGGGGACCTGGGCAGGTGGGGGCCTGGGTAAGTGAGCCCTTTCTGGGTGGCCTCTGCATATTGCACTTCTGAACCACACAAAGGTCTGACCCACTTGAAACCTGGGAAGACACAACTGACCATCTCATGAAGATTCAGGAGCAGGCAGCATTTTTCTGAAAGGACTCCTTTTGTTAAAGGTACTACCTCAAAACAAGGGGCCCTGTGCTGGAGCTCTGGGCTGAATCATGTCAACCGGGGTCTCTACTGTGGACCTGACTGACCCCGTTGGTGTGTGTTGTGACCAAGGGGGCTGTGGATGGAAGGACTTCCAAAGAGCCACACAAGGCTCTAGAACCTGACCCTCTGCACAGAGCCTCTATGACTGATACTCTCTGGAATAGTTTGAGGACAACAGGGCAAGGGGTCTCTCTGGCCCAGGTCTGGGTACCAGGGTGGTACAAAGGAGGAGGATGGTGCTGGGGTCCCAGGGTCCCAAGGTCAGAGGTCTGGCAGGCAGAAGAAATGAAGCAGGCTGTGCAGAGACTGTGTCATCTGCACTATGGCGTGGGTGCAGGGCGCATCCGGAGGGGTGGCCACTACACAGCTGTGCTCACTGTGGGCCCAGAGCCCTCAGTGGCCACGTTTTCCAAGAGAAGCTGGAAATCTGCATATGAAATTATATCTTTTGGCTTTAAAATAAAATGTCCCAACTTTTCAACGAAATCTCATTTAAAATGTTGGCTTTTTTTTTTTTTTAATATCTTAGAGGCTTTGTAAAATTCTCTGCTAGCTGCTTGTCTGATCTCTGCCCGTTTCTGCAGAGCCAGATCAGCTCCCAGGATTCAGTCTTCCTTTTCTAACCCCTCTCTGCAGTTCATTATTGCTTTGAGAATTTTGCATCTGATTGGTATTAAACCCACTGGCCCGTTGCCTGGGGGAGACTGACTTCCCCCTGCTTGAACCCAGGCTAGACCTGATCATCTGTGGCCTGGGGGCATGGTAAGGGGACAGCTGCCAGATTCTAGCTATGGGTTCTTATGGGCTCTTGAATGTTCTGCATCTAAAAGCGAGAGGTAGTGGCCTTGCAGTTGCTCTGGGCTCTAACAGCCAAATTCCACTGAGTGTCCACCCTCTTTCCACTCTCCTGCCTCAGTTTCCCCTCCCCTCTTCACTCATGCTCTGTCCCCTAGGTATCCAGAAGTCTCCCTCTTCCTTTAACTGCAGATTCTTGCCCATTTTCTTGCACAGCTAGATCCCAGCATCTGGACCACCCTCCCCTGATGCCTCTGTCTCGTCTCCAGCCACTTGGAAAATGCCGAGCTCAAATGCCAGCTCCCACGGCTCAGCTCTGGGGAAGCCTCTGCAGTTGTGGGGCCCGAAGGCAGCTGTGCCTCTCTTTCACTACTTACACGCCTTCCCTGCGTGCAACCCACACCGCTGGAGATAGTCGGGCCTCTCCAAGCAGCTCTTGACTTTGTCCCTCTCTCCAGCTGCAATATTCTGGTCTTGAACCCTGCTCCAAGTGAAGGGCAAGAGCCAGGGCTCTGCCCTCTCCTCCCCTGCCATGTGTGGAGAAAGGGCATGTTAGAAACTGCAAATCTGATGATCTCTATGTGGGGCTAGAATCCTTCTGTGGCTCCCACAGCCTCCCAGACAACATCCAAACTTCAACTTGGCAGTGAGGGCTCTTGGAGATCTCTGCCCGGTGGACTTCTCTATTACTCCTCCCACTGCCCGGGGTCTCAGATAAAACCTACTTGTTCTGAAAGCCCCAAGCACACCTGGAGGTTTTCAGCTCTGTGTCTCTGCACAGGCTCCTTCACCTGGGTCACCCGGCCACTCTGCCCACCAGTGGGACTCCCAAACCCAGCTCGGCAGAGCTCTGGATGGTGACTCCCCCAGGACAGTGGGCACTTGGGGTCTACAAGGTTTGCACAGGACAGAAGGGCTGCACTATCCCAGGCAGCACATGCTGCTCACTGCTGTCCCCCCCCCCCCCCCCCCGCCACAGGGTCCTTGGCAGGTGTCAGGTGGATCCTCCCCCATGTCTTCTGTGTACTGCTCAGGATTGGCTGCAAGCAGGGCCTCAGTGAGTGCTGGCTGAATGACTGAATGCGTGAATGGATAGCTCTGCGGCTCAGAGAGGGTCTGGAGGTCAAACAATTATTCTCTAGAAGAGGACAATCCTGGAGTGGGAAGTGACCAAAGTGTCCAGTTTTTGCTGGCGTGGGTGTTTGCAATCCTCCCTGCTGTTCCTGGAGGCTGGGAACCAGGTCAAACCTGCCACATCCTCTTAGAGACTGTCCCCTGGGGCTGGCAACAATTGGCCATGCTGCCTGGTCCAATGCGTGACCAACTTAGGTGCCAGCCACCCTCTTCTCACTGTGGCAGTCCAGGCCTGTGCCCTCCTGGCTGGGCTGTCATGCAGCGTCAAACCAGGCAGAGTTGGAAAGTCCCTTTTGGATCAGCCATCATGGCCCCTGTGGTTTTCAGATGGGACAGTTGAGGTCCAGAGAGGGGAAGCAGCTTGCCCATGGTCCCACAGGGAAAGGAAGGGATGGCCATGCCTGGAGACCAGTATTCAAGGTCTTATCAGGTAGGAAAAAGGATCAAAGGATACTCTGACGCATGCTAGAGAAGATCTGAGGGGAGGCCCTTGAGATTGGGAGGCCAGAGGGGCCTCCAAGAGGCTGAGCCTAGAGCTGCTGTGCGAAAGGAGTGCTGGACAGAGGAAACAGAAAGCAAAGGACTGAACAGGGATGAGCTTGGGAAGACTGGTGGCCAGCACAGACTCAGAGCCACCATCAAGGGCAGTGCCTGATGGGGCAGGGCCTTCTAGACTTCTGTGGAGTTCGCATTTCAGTTTAAGTCAGGGAACGACACCAGGGAGTTTAGAAGGTGACTCTGAACAGACAGTTCTCCAGAGAAGGGACTGAACAATGAACACACCAAACAACACTGAAATTCACTGGCCACCAGGGAAATGCAAACCAAAGCCACAAAAGTACCACTTCCCACACTCCAGGATGGCCACCATGTGGGAGACAGTGCCAAGGCAAGGCAAGGAGGCAGAGAAGGGCCCCACGCAGGGCTGCTGGGAATGCAAAAGGTGTGGCCACTGTGGAAGCAAGTCCAGCAGCTGCTCAGAGCAGGAAATGGACTCACCATGTGGGTACTTCTACCCATGGGTATGAGCCCAAGAAAAATGAATGTATATATCCCCCCAAAGTCCTGTGCATAAGTGTTTGCAGCAACATAAAAAGTGAAAACACCTCCAAATCCTGACAGCTGATGAAAGGATAATAAGGTGTGGACTGAGTGACCCCTGCAATGTAATACGGTCAGCCACAGGAAGCATGCAGGGCTATGTGCCCTGACGCGGATGTGCCTTGAAAACATCATGCTGGGGTAAGAGGCCACTAACAAAAGGCTACATGTCATATGAGTCCATCGGCACAAAATGTCTAGAAGAGATGAATCTACAGAGATAGATCAGTGGCTGGGTGGGAGTGGGGACCGGGAGGGTGGCTCCTCACAGTCACAGGAAAATGTTCAGAAATCAGATGGCAGTGATGGTTGCCCACCTCTGTGAAGATGCTAAAACACTGACCTGCACAGTTTAAAAGGGTGGATTTTACAGTAGAGCATCTCTATAAACCTGTTATGATTTAAAAAAGAGACCACCCTGGTTGCTGATGGGGACAGAGATTCTGGAAGCAGGACCAAAGTGCCCAGCAGAGGAAGCACTTAGTGAATACCTGTGGTTTCCCAGTACATGCCGACCTCAGGCCAGGAAGGCCCTCTCTTCTAACCCAGGCTCTGAAGCTCAGCACCAGGGCCATCTTGGACAGGGCTCCTTCTTCCATGTGCCTTGTAGAATGCCTAGCAGCCTTCCTGCCTCCAAAATGCCAGCACACTCCTCCCCATCATGACAATCCAAAACACCTCCAGGTGTTGACAAAGTGGCCCCCACTTGAGAACCCTTGTTCTAGCTTCCCCCTTGGGGAGTCTCTGCTCCTCCCTGCAGAACCACTCCAGCTATCACTCTGGGACTGTCTGCAGCCTCTGAGGTCTCTCAGTTTTGTAAACACCTTGAGCCAAGGTCTAAGGACCCTGCCCACGTCACTCTCCATCCACCTGACTGTCAGCACCTTAGGGACCTTTGGGCCCCAGTACCCGGCACAGAGCTGAGCTCTTCAAGGTCACCATGGAGCCCTTTATTCACCTCTACAGCACAGAGATGTAAACCTGTGGGGACCCTGGGGAGCAGATCTGAATAGGATGTTAAAGGAGGAGGAGGAAGACCACTGAGCAAAGAAGGGCGCTGTGGGTGAGAGGAGATACCTGGGGGAGCCTGGGAGGTACATACGAGCACGCTGGGTACAGACCTCTGCAGATAGACCAGTGAAGTGCAGGCAGACAGAGGTTCAATCCCACAGCTGGTAGCTGGAGGGAACAAGGGCAGAGACTGGGCTATGGTGGCCATGTATGCTATAAGGACTTTGCACCTGACCCACTGGGGAACGGGGAGCCTCGGATTAGTTTTGAGCAGGGGAGAAACAGTCTCAGATCTCTATTATCAAACTGACAATGGGATAAAGTATGCATCAGAATTAGAGGAAACCAGATAAGAGATAAGAGGACGGTGAATATTTCAATCTGGCAAACACCCTCGGAACAATTTGGTCTCCACGATAGACCTGGAGGCCCTCAGAAAATGGGTGCCCATTGTATAGAACCATACAGCACCTTCATTTGTGCAAGCCCCCCCTTCCTTCTCCCACCAAGACCTCAGCACTAGCAGCAGACAGGTCTATGTCTGCTAATCATTAAAGCGCATGTTCATTGAATCCAACCTGCAAAGCCCAGGGAACAAATCTCCCATAATCCTAACGCCTACAGGCAAACACCATTAAGCTTCAGCCGATTTCCTTCCTGTCTTTTGTCTAAACTCTTGCCACAATATGGGGGGACCATGTTATATGTATGCCAATGCATAAGCACGCTCCTATTCATTGAAAACTCTCCAGTTTTAGTAGCCCATGGCTGTCCCTATTGTCGGGCATTACAGGCACTCTGTGATTGTGGATGAGTAGCTTGGCAACTGAAAGAGCCTTTGTTTGTATCCCCATCACTTCGTCTGGATGTACTCTTCTTTTAAAACATTTTTGGCAAAGGAGCCTCCCTGGCTTGCTGAGATAGCCTTTCTCCCATCATCGGGGGACTTCTTTCCCAAGAATAAGCAAAATTCTTGGGATTGGACCTTAATCCTGCTTTTCCTTCCTTGGGGTGTTGGTGGAGAAGGACCACAGCTGGCCCTTTTTCCCCATGGACATGTCGGATGGGAGAGCCACATCCTTAGTCATCAGCCTAGGTCAGGGAGCAGAAAGCGCATGCTAGTGACCCCAGGGAAACCAATCTAGGCTGAGACTAATGGACCCATGTTACCTGGAACAAGGACAAGGGAGGAAGGAAAAACATGGCCTGTCAGCCTGACATCGGCTTCCTACGCGGTACTGAATAGCAGCCTTCCTTCCTTCCAGAACCCTAAAGAAATCCCTGGGCAGATGAACCTGCGGCCCACTGCCAGCCTTCAGGCTCACCTTTGCCAGTGACCACATATGTGGCAGCTCTTCCTCCTACAAATGCAAAAGAAACCAACGCTGATCAGGTGCACGCAGGGGCCAGGCCCTGTACTATGAATTTTACTAGTCCTCTTTGGGGGCCAGCATGGTAACATGAGAAACACCCCGGAGGCAGGCAGACAGGGGTCCAATCCCACTGCGGGAATTTTCTAGCAATGAAACCATGTGGAAGTCACTTACTTCCAGGAGCCTCAGTTTCTTCATCTGTAAGTTGGGGTTCAACGTCACTAGTTTCCCAGGGTTGCTGTGATGATTATAGCCAATACCATACACATAACACACCTTGCACCAAGCTGCACAGAGCAGGTGTTTCAGAAAAGTTATTTTCTCATGATTTCTAATTCCTCTTCTACCCCAGCAACATGTATGTCAAGAAATGTAACATATTCAATTGCCTTTGATAAACTCCAGTGATGAGGAGCTCATTAAAGACAGGAATTCATGACTTCCTCTTAGAATAAGGCAACTATGGGCTGGGGGTGTAACTTAGTGGTAGAGCACCTGCCTAGCACGCATGAGGCACGGGGTTCAATCCTCAGCACCACATAAAAACAAATAAATAAAATAAAGGTTTATGTCCATCTACAACTAAAAAAAAAATTAAAAAAAAAAAGAAAGAAGGCAACTATTGACAAAAACTGTCATCTGAGCGATGTCCTGCCTTACAGAAGCATGAGCCCCTGGGCAAGAATGGGGTGGGAGTGAGGTCCTGGGACCCCATTCCCTGGTCCTGCTTCAGGCTTAACTGGGTGACCACTAGCTCTACCCCTTTATTATCTCTGGCAAGGGAGACAAAGAGGACCTGGTGCATACAAATGAGTTCCCTGGAGATGTGAGGACTCTAGGGTCACTTAAGTTTGGTGACAGATGCCACCCAGGGACACCACAGCTCACAAGCACTTTCCAGCCCCACCTCCTTATCCTCACAACCACCTCAAGCGGGGCGTTAACACGGAGCTTGTCACTGGGGAGGAAACTGAGGCTCACAGGCTCAAGGTCATTGGGATTCTTAAGGGGCCCAGAAGAATTGGAGGGGAAGCCACTTGCCCGCCTCTTCTCACAGGGGAATCCCTCTCCAGATGCCCTGGGAGGAGTCCCGCCCGACTGAACGCTGTCCCACTGGCTACCAGGCTTTGGCAAAGCAGCCCGGGAGGACCAAGGCCAGTGCTCTGATTCCTGAGAAACTAGGAGGTCCCCTCCCGCCAGCCGGGGGCCCTCCGCTGGCATTTCTAGAGCAGAGTCGATCCGTGCTTCCACAGACACATCGCCCCGGGAAAATACCACCCACCGCCCAGACCGGGGACAAAACAGAGACTTTCCACGCAAGTGGACTTTCCAAATCTACCCCTGCGCGGGCGGTAGCAAGACAGAACTGACCCGCATCCCCTGCTGTGCCGGATCCCAGGCTGTGCCCCTGGCTCGCGACGACCCGGTGCGGCCAGGATCCCCGAGGGTCAGAGACGGAAAATGAGACTCCAGGGCGCAGGAGGCACTTACCCAAGGTCGAGCACTGCTAGAGTTGGGGCCACGACAGCCGCGGGGACCGGGAGCCGCAGCCCAAGGCGGCCCCAGCGCCCGGGGGCCCGCCCAGCGCCACCCCGCCCCCCGCGACCCTCGGCGAGTCAGGCCCGCGGGCAGCCTCGCCACCTTACCTGGAGCTGCGCGGGGCGGATCGGCACGGCCTGGGCCCCGCACCGCCGCTACGCTCGGGGACAGGAGGGAGCGGGCGGCGCGCACAGCCCGCACCCCGCGCCTCGCACCCACTTCCTCGTCCCGCCCCCGGCGCGCCTCCCGCGGGCGCGCCTCCCCCTCCCGCTCGCTCCCGCCGCCGCGCACACGCACGCACGTGCTCCGCTGCCCGCTTCCAGCGCGCCCACCTGGGCTTCGCTCCTTTCTCGTGGACCTCCTTCTGTGCGCCCTGCGTGTCGCTCCCTTCTTGGTTCCTGCCGTCACACCGCCTTGAAAGCTCTCGCTTCTTCTCTTGGCTCCTGCCCACTCCCCACCACTGCACTGGGACATGCCCTGCACCCAGGGCTACACCCTGGCCTGAGACCTGCGTCCACCTGTGCAGACACTGGTCTGGTGGACAGGGACTGGGCCCTAGGCCCAGAGATCAGTTGCACCCCTTACCTTAGTTGCTCGGGTCCCAGATGCTGGAGGGAGAAAAACACTAGTTTGATGGAAAGGCCAGGGTAATTCTGAGGTTTAAAATATAAAGGGCAAGAGGATAATGGGCACATAAAAGTCAATGAGTCCAAGTGTTATTAAAGGAAACTCCGTGAAAACACCAAAAACTCTCCCGTGGATTTGTTCTGATGGAAGGGTGCATGGGAAAGTAAGGAGGTGAGTCTTGGGAAGAGGGAATTTGGGGGTAGGTAAAATAACACCCACTTTCCAGGTGAGAAAGTGGGAGGCTCGGGTGGGAGCACCCATGACCTACATGTCAGGATGTGAAGGCCATGGTGCTAACACAGACCTCAGTGAGGGGAGCCTGTCAGCAGGACAGCCAGGGTGCTGTGCCAGGCCCAGGGCAGCAGCCCACTGTAGGGGTGACAGATGGTCAGATGGGCAACCCCTGGTTGCTTAGTGAATCTGATATGTGGGTGGGGAGTTTCTGCAGAAGCTTGGCGAAGAAAAGCAAACCGAGAAGCTTCAGCTGGATATAAATTGTAGACATGCATCTGCATCTTGGTGTGCCACCTGTAGCCACTCAGTCACCATGTGACCCAGCACTGTGCAGGATTGAAATGCATAGACTAAGGGCCACACACAGTCCCCTAGAGCTCTGAGCCCACAGTGTCCAGGGAAGGAGGCTCTTGTTGCAGCACGTCCAAGTCACACGTCATGGAATGAATGAAGAGCCTCCAAGTGGGTCTTCCGGTCTCTTCTCTTGCCCACCTGCAGTTCACAAGCAGGCAAGGCTTCTGCATAGTGTAAATCAGATGTGTCTCTACTGCTTGGCTTCCACCCCTCCCATCACTTCCTGTTGTAATCAGAATGAAATCTAGCTCCTTCCAGTTGCCAGGAGAGCCCCTCCCCAAGATTACCAAACCCTCCTTTGGTCCTCCTGTCTCTGCACTCACTGCTTCTCTCCGTGTGTTATAATTTACATCAGGAATGTCCCCCAAAGGCTCATGTGTTGAAGGTTTGTCCCCCAACCAGTGGCACTACTGGGAGGTAGTAAACACCTTAGGCCTTAGGTGTAGTTGGAGGAAGTAGGTCCTTGGGGACATGCCCTTGAGGAATTCTTCTTGTCCTTGGCCTCTCCCGGCTTCTTGTTCTGACTCTTTCTCCCTCTGCTCCAAGCTGCCATGAGGTGAGCTTCTCTGCCCTACCATGCCCTCTCCACCGTGATGTTCTGCCTCCTTAACTGGCTCAAAAACAAGCCAGCTGACCATGGACTGAAACCCTGAGCCAAAACAAGCCTCCTCTCCTTTTAAGTTGTTTTTCCTCTGGTATTTGCTACACCATCAGAAAGCTGATTGCACAGTCGGCCTCAACGGCAATGGCGTCCTCTGTGTTCCTGGGACAGCCCATACTGGACAGACCACAGGCCGTGTGCCAGCTGGACTTTCTGCCTGGAGTGCTCTTCCTGCTTCCCGTGGCTGTTTGAATGCTGCCTTCTCGGAGAGGTCACCTCTGGCCGCCTTATCTAACGAAGTCACACTTTGCTGGTGGTTTTTATGGCATCCTTTTTCACTGTAATGGAAAGATCTGTCACTGTCTAAAACTATTGTCTCTTCACTTATCTACATGCTTACTGTCTGATTTACCTCACCAGGACCTCGCTGGTGAAGGATCAGGGGCCCTGTCAGCGTGGTTCCTGTGTCTCCCCACAGCCAGACAGTGTTTGCTGGATGAGTGATATGGCCTGGATCCAGAACATCTCCCAGAGGCTCCTGTGTTGATGGCTTGTCCACCATGCAGCCATGTTCAGAGTGGGGCTGTGGGAAGTGACTGGACTGTGAGGGCTCTGCCCTCACCAGTGGACTGATCCATTGATGGATGTTGGAGTGGACAATTGGGAGATGGGGGAAGATGTTAGAGATGGGACCTAGTTGAAGTGTATGGCTCTGTAGGGGCATTTCCTTGGGTACTGTCCCTGGCCTGCCTCCCTGACCTCTCTCTTTGCTTCCCAGATGCTGTGAGCTGAGCGGCTCTTCTCTGCTGCACCTGCCACCATGTTGTCTCTGCCTTGGCTCCAGCCCACCATGGACAGAAACCTTTTAGACTGTGAGCCAAAATCAACCTTTCCTCCTCCTTTGGAGATTTTCTTGGGTATTTGTCACAGCAATGGAAAGCTGACTAACAATGAGTGAATGAATAAATGCTATAATTAAGGGTTTTAGAAAAAGGAAAGGTTGGTTGACCCTGTGAGAGGAAAAGAAAATTGTCTTCGGAGAAGAGCTTACAGTTGGGTCTCCTCATTTGCAGTTTCTGCAACTGACAATTTGATCAACTGCAGGGTAATATTAGGAGGAAAAAATTACATCTGTTCTGAGCAAATAAAGACCTTTCCTTGTCATTATTCCACAAACAGTATGGCACGACAGTTATTCCCATAGCACTGTCACAGTATCAGGTATCACAGCCATGTAGCATGACTTCACATACACAGGAGGGTTGTGTGGGTTTTGGGTGAACGCCATGGCATGTTGGAGAAGGGATTCGGGCATCCCTGGATTGAGGTGTGGGGAAGGGTCCCGGAACCAATCCCCTGCTGATACAGAGGGACCACTGTATATCATAGCCAGATCATAATAGAACATAGCATTTCACAAGATGGAGAAAGAAGAAGGCTCCAGAGGCCGAGGAAACAGCACAGGAAAAGCACCCAGGGGCACAAGGCCTGGGTACTAGAGGACGCTCATCTATCTGGCACAGCTGCACACTGAGGTACCAAGAGCAGAAGGTATAAGTCGATGCAGAGGAGGGGCCTCAAGAAAGCAGATGGGGGGAGGTTCTGTGGACACCGGTGGGGCTGGGCTTGATCCTGTGGCCAGGGGCTGGGCTCCGGCCAGCCCCAGCAGATGTGTGCTGTGAGCTTGGTTGTGATCCTGAGAGTTCCTGGAGTCATCCAGTCCTGCTGGATGGTCCTGGTCCCTGGGTCTGCCTCACCTAGCCGCAGGCTCAGGCTGCTTCCAGCACTCCCTGACTGTCAGATTTCCCAAGGCGACTGTGACAATTCAGCTCAAGCTCCTTTGCAATGGGACAGCTGCCCCCTGCCCAAGGGTGGAGACTAAGTGATGCCCCTGGGATCTGGCTGGGCCCTGTGGCTTGCTTTGACCCAAAGCAGCAACACTGTGCAACTTCTGAGGTCAGGCCCCAAGAGACCATGGTGTTCCGGCTGCCCCTCTCAGAGCAGTGTCCATGGAGACGATGGGCAGGAAAACCTCCAGGAGACAGATGCTCGGCTGTTCCAACTGTCTTAGCAGATCTTCCCAATGACTGTACCAACCCAACCTGTGGGTACAGCCACTTGAGTGGCCATAGGTGAGACCAGCTCCAGATCTGAGGGATAGGATGTGTCCTTGCTGGTTGGAAGGCTTGAGGAGGTTTGTGACATAGCACTGAATAACTAGATGAGTGACCTTGGGGTAACGGGGCCTGTCTCTGAGCCCACTACCTTCATCATGAAGCAGGAACACAGTAATGTCTGCTGTGCAGAGTTTGGATGAGACTCAGGTGTTAAAAGGAGGATCTTAAGTTCGTTCATTCATTCATTCATCTGTGCTTTCACCGGCAGGTGTGTACGGAGTGCCTGCTGTGTGTGTGGCCACCTGGTCTGCTCTGGGATTCAGTGATGAACAAGGCAAACGTGGACCTGTGGTGCTAGAGGGGCGTGAAACAGACCAGATAGTGTCCACTAAAGATAATTGTCACGAGGAATTAAAACAGTCAATGTAATGGAGAGTGGCCAAGTACTTGGGGAAGGTTGTTCTGAGCTTGTGACCCTGGAGCTGAGCCAGGCACAGGAGGGCAGAGGGAGCAGCATCCCCATGGGTGGGGGTAAGTGCAGGTGATGGGGCAGGGAGGAGCTCGGGCTCCCCAGGAGTGTGGGGAGTCAGCACGCTGTGACTGAGAGACAGGGATGATGGCCAGCCAAGGCTGGTGCAGGGCCTTTTAGGCCACAGCGAGGTGTGTGGATTTCATCCTAAAGGAGTGGAGCCACCGGAGGGCGACTGGGTGGTGACAGCTGGGTTCCCACTGGAGCGCTTCAGGAGTGGCCACTCAGCTGATCAGGATGACATTGATCACTCTAAAAACCCCCAGTTCTGCACTAGATCTGAAAACCTTCAAATCTCCTGGGAGCCCTTCATCATCCTGGCTAGCAGTGTTCAGAACCGAGGCTCCCCACTTTGCCAGGGGGCTTTGGGATACGAAGCCTCAGTGCCCAGCTCTGAGTGGGTACTGAGAACCACCTCGCAAGGGAGTAGGAGGAAGCTTCTCATTCTGAGGAAACCCAAGCCACGATTTGACCAAAATAGAAAAAAAAAAAAAAAAAAAAAGTTCTTTCTTTGAATGAGTAATCTCTGCAAATCCCACTGCTTGAAATCGAACAAAACAAAATTAAAAAACAAAAAAACAAAAAAACAAAAAACAAAAAACAACACCCAAAATCCAATAATAAAATAAGGAATGACACGGTACGATGGTGACATTTTGGTGAAGTGGCCTGTGGACAATACCAGTGAAAACCCACTGTTTTGTCATGGGCTGTCTCCACCCTGAGTTCTGAGAGAGTCTAGGCTTGGGGAAGAACCCCTGAGCTGTGGTGAGGATGTGTGGGTTCCAGGTTCCTCAGTCACAATGCCGGGAAGGCCTCAGGGCTGGGAGTCCCCAGGGGTGGAGGTGGGGGCTGCCTACCTGCTGCTGTGGGGAGCCCAGGCCTGGTGGTTTCCCCAGGAGGCCTCTGAAATCGCACAGCGCCTGGTGCTAACAAGACCAGAAGGAATGTCACTGTTGAATATTTACCATCTTCTGCACCCTGGCTGGGCTGTCCACATACATAGGTCACCTGCGAAATTCTCACCTCAGCCCTGGGTGGTCGGTGCTGTTTCCTCTGGGTTGCAGACAAGGTTGCTGTGGCTTCCAAAATCAGAGGCATCTCCCACTTCCTTCCCAGGACCTGCTTAGCGCTCTCCGCCCTCCTGCTCCACTCTGTTAGCAAACAGACCCTTCCGTGGGAGCAGCTCCGCCTGGAGCAGAGAGGTGCCAGAGAGGACCTTGACAGCAGGCAGGGAGCATAACCAGGACTGTTCCTGGGTGGTGGGAGGATACCCACACAGACACAAAGCATAAAAGGTGCTAAGGTTTGATGTGGCTCATCCTCCATGGGTTTCTGTGTTGGAAGAGTGGTCCTGAGTGTGGCTGCGAGAGGCAGCTGGATGAATGGGAGGTCCCTAGAGCCCCTTGGAAGGGGCTGTAGACCTCCACCTAGGTCTGGCTCCCTCAGGCAACGTGCTTGTTCCCTTGGCGTGTGTCCTGCTGTCTGCTTTGAAGTCCCCACGAGGGCCAGGAAAATGCTGGTGCTGTGCCCTGAATTTACAGAACTGTGAGCTAAATAAACCTCTTTTCTTATCAAGTTAGTCTGCCTCAGGTGTCACATTATGGTAACAAAGATGAATGAGTATGGAAGGGCATTAGGAGGTATTGATAAGGAAAGAAGGCCGGAGGACATTGCTCAGTGGTAGAGCACATGCTTGGCATGCAGCAGGCCCCAGCTTCCATCCCCAGAAGAAAAAACAAAACACAACAAAACAAAGAAACGGAGGAAGCAGTTTGGCTGGAGAGCGTGGAGCTGTCCAATGAGGCCATGGAGAGCCCGCTGGGTGGGATTGTGAATGTGTCAGGCTGAGGGGCCTGGACTGCACCCTGGTGGTGACATGGAGAAGCTGTGCATTGGGGGATGGTGAGTGGGAGGACCTTCTCCCTGGGAACTGCAGGAAGTGGACAAAGGCATCTTGGGACCACAGGGAGCAGAAGTGCCCCAACCAACTCAAGTGGGCAGGACTTTGGAGAAACAAGCTGGGAGTGACAGTGGGACCCACCAGGGGACTTCAGTGCTTCTGTGGCTCCCCCCTGGTCTGTTTTCTTGAGCAGGCACAGGTCCCTGGTTCCTGGTCCTCATTTGCACTTCTGTGGCATTGCTGCTTGGCTCCTGCTGGGCCTCAGCTGACCTGACTTACCCCTCCCAGGGCCCAGCACCACATTTCTGGTCTCTTGATTCAGATCCCAAGAAGAAACAGCCTGTGGAAGGGCCAGGAGAGGGGAGTGCAGGGGTGGCACTTCTCCAGGCTTCCATATACCAGGCAGGCACCTGCAGGAGCTCACCATTGTAGAGATGGGGAGCAGCCGGTCCAGGTGCCCGGGCTAGTCACAGAGTGTGGGGTTCATTTCATGTGTCAGCTTGGTTGGGCTTGGAGCTGGGATATTTGGTCAAACATTATTCTAAATGTTTCTGTGAAGGTGTTTTTGCATGAGATTTGCATTTAAATCATTGGATTTTGAAGAAAGCAGTTGCTCTCCATATTGTGGGTGGACCTATCCAATCAGCTGAAAACCGGAATAGAACAAAGGGAATTCTGCCAGCAGGATTTGGACTTGAATTACACCATTAGCTCTTTCCTGGGTTCCCAGCCTGCAGCCACCTCCTTACAGATTTTGGACTTGCCAGCCTCCATAGTTGCATGAGTCAATTCCTTAAATAAATCTTTGTCTCTTTCTCTCTCTGTCTCTGTCTCTCTCCTTCTCTCCAGACACACACACACACACACACACACACACACACACACACACATGCTCCTAGCTCTATATCTCTGGGGAACCCAGATTAAGACACAGAGTAAGAACTATTAGCCATCTCCTAAATCAAGTATGGGAGAGTACCTCTAGGACAGGCGGGGGAATGGTGACTCAGACAGTCCTGGGATTCATGAAAGGGAAAGCCAGGTCCAGGAATTGCTCTGGACTGAGCCCCTAGGAGCCTGGCTGGGTCATGAATCAGACTCTGGTGAAGCGAGAGCTAGGAGGTGAGCCCAGGACCCAGCCAAAGAAGACGAGGGCAGCTTGTCCCTGGTCCAGGCAGGCAGGGAGAACACGGATGAGATCCAGCCCATGACTCCAGACCCCCTCTGCCCTGCCCTTTACGCATCTCAAAGGCTGAAAGATAGTGCTCTGGGCTCCCCCTGCAGCTAGGGCCTGCCATGTGACCCAGTCTGGCCAATGAGATGAGGGTTGGAGAGTCCCTCTGGACCCAGGAGGAGCAGATGGGAGGTGCCCCATCTTTGCCTGCTGCTGGTCCCACAGCTTCCTTCCTTTGATCCCGAGGTGGGGGGCAGCCACGTGGTGACCAGGAGGGAGAGACCATGAGAACTGAAGTGGACTCAGGGTGCAGGTAGTGTGGGGTGCCAGGACCAACCCCAAGAGCACCCGTGTCTGGCGTTTCTGCTTGTGAACTAGCGAAGCACTCCATGAGGAAGCCTCAGGGAACTACGTCTGTCTGACAGCTCACCCACCCCAGCTCAAGGAGCCAGGGTCTGAATGTGCAGGGGGTACCATCTCCTCTCCAGTTTGCTCCCCTTCAAGGGTACAGTGATCCAATTTGCCTCTGTTGGGACATTCTTCTCTGTCCTCCACCTGCTCCCCTGCCAGGCTTAGATGCTGCCTTCTCTGCAAGGTCAAGGTCAAGTTTGCAGGAGGGCTCCCAAACCCCATGGGCCTCTTAGCCCTGGGCACATTTGCTTTCAAAGCACTGGCCAAAGGTTTTTTCATGACATTTTCCCCACAGATGTCATGTGAGGCAGGAAGGAAGGAGGAGGAGTGGGAGCGCGTGAGGTTCAACCCCATCAGCATACTTCCACCTACGCATGGTTCCCCATCTACCAGGTCACTGCCTAGCTGCCAAGACACCAAGAGCCCATTCACCCTTCCTGCCTGTGTGGTGGAAGGCAGGCAAGGGACAAGAGGACCAGAATGAAAGTGTCTGCCTGGCCACTAAGAGCGTCTGTTACTATTGATGCAATGTTTTATCAGATTATTTGGAGCTTTAACTACATGACTCTTATTTTTTTCTAAAAATGAAATACTTATATCATTTTTAAATCAAAAAGCAATAAAGCCCGTAAAAAATTAAACTGTATGGGCTACAAAGTGAGTTTTCTGAAATCATTTCCCTTCAGAGAGAATCTTATGAACAATTTATATATCTTGCAAGATTTTGATCTATGCATGAAAATAGTTTTTAGTCACTTGTTTGTAAAAAAATAATACCCACTCAGTGTGGAGGGGTCCTATTGTCTAAAGCAAGTTGTGGGTCCTGCCCACATGAATGGCTGAGCTCCAGGGTCCAGGGTCATAGGGTCCACGGTCTGCTTGTGTCCTCTCTGGTCAGCTCATTCCCCTGGTGAACCTAGGTGGTCTGCAGTTTTTCCACCAATGTAGACAATGTCACCATCCTGCCACTCATGTTGTCATGAGCTGGTTCAAGATTGTCTTGGGAAAATTCTTCAAGGTGGGGTTTCTCGTTCTGAGGGTGTAATGCCAGATTCGTGGGACCTCAATAGACCTCCAGGAGCCAAATCTGATGCAAGCACACAAGAGTCTTTATTGCAAGCTCAAGCCTGGACTCACAACTGTTTCTGACGCAGCGGTTCCAGGGAGTGAGTCCTGGTCCTTTGTTAGTGAGGATTTATAGGTTTGAGGGGATATTCTATATGTCACACATCACACAGCAAATCATTTCACACTGTGGGAAAATCAAACAACAACTCTTAACATTGATTAGCACATTCACTGGCGGGAACAAGTTGGGTAGGGGTGATTGGTTAGTACTGATTGGTTTGTTTGAACTGATTGGTTTAAGCCATGAGGGGAGTTCGTGCTGAACTACATGGTTTCCCAACATGTTGTCAACCACCATAAACCACTGGGAGGTCATCTGGCATCTCAGGTATTTTCCCTGATTGATGGTTGCTAGGAGGTTGCTATGGGTCCTCATCTAGCCTAACTGAGTCAGGGACACCTGGCACTGAGATCTCTCCTATTATTTGCAGACAAATAATAACTCAGCAGGGTGGCTATGTGCCTAGGAGTGCTCTATGGGTTTTTCCAAAGACAAGGGTCACATGCCTGCCCACTCCCTTTGGACAGGCCTTGAAGTAGAAGCTGGGTTTTCAAAAATGGAGTCACATCAGTTTATCAAGGGCAGACGGATTCATGGGTGTTTTGTAAAGGTTGGCAAATGCGTGGGTTCCGTAGCACCATGAGTGTGGGCCCTCCCGCACCCCTCATGCCAAGCACTTAATCATTTGTTCACAAGTTTTCAATATGGCAGACAAGAACTGTCACCCTGTGTTTTAGTTTGCAGTTCTTTGTTTCTTGGTATTTTTGTATGAACGTTATCAGCTGCTTGTTTTGGCCAGGAGTTTTTGGTATCAAGCACTAAAAACCATTTGAACTAGGTTAAGTATTACAAAAGCACAAAAAGCAAAAGACCAGAGACAGTGCTCCTGTAGGAACACAGAGCTGCCCCACGCGCCAGCAAACAACATCTTGCAACTCCCGGGAGTCGCTCTCTTCATTGTTAACTCCCTGGCGCTCCAGTAGGCCCTCTGCTCTGCTCCTTCCTTACCTGCTGATCAGCTCTTCCAGTCACTCTGAGGAGTTGGCTTCCTCTGAGCTTTCTTTTAGCTTCCAATTCAAAACCCATGCTTGATAAAAGCTACAGTTGATGTAGATGCGTATAAAGCCAGATGCTACCACATAACCTCCACTCCAGTACTGTCCCTCAGAGTTACTGGTGATTAACAGTTCGATGGGTGTTCTAATGTTTTCTTTTTGCCCTGGGGATCATAATGATAATGACAGTGATGATGATGGTGGTGGTGGAGATGGTATTGATGATGATGATGGTGGTGATGATGGTAAAGATACTGATGATGGTTACTAGTTACTGGGTATTTAATATATTCCTAGCATTATTCTTTTTTTGGGGGGGGGCATTGAGGGTTAAACCCAGGGGAGGTGGCTTAACCACTGAGCCACTGAGTTGCTGAGGCTGGCTTTGAACTTGCGATTCTCCTATCTCAGTCTCCCTAGCTGCTGGGATTACAGGCATGTGCCACCGGGCCCAGCTTGTTCCTAGCATTATTCTAAGAGTGTTACACGTTGTGATATTTCTTAGAATGATGATTTGAAGAAGACACAATTATTCCCCATTTTATGGACAAGAAAACTGAGGCACAGAGAGGTTAAATAATTTTCCTAACGTCAATAACACTCAAATCCAGGATTAGAAACCATGCGACTTGAATCTTAAATGCACAGACACATACAGATTTTTTTAAAGATAAAATATAGTATCACACTTTTAATTTTCTGCATTTTAATCTCTGTAAAGCTTTCCCCTTGGGGTTTTGAATCATGGGATGGCATTTCATTGCAGGGGTGAACTGTAATTTCCTTTCAGCCACTTTCCTATCGAGGGACGTTTTAGTTGCTCCCAATGTGTCATTTCACAGCATCCCTCATGAGCACATCTTAGTTGATGGAGGAGACTCTAGCCTTGTCCTAAAATGACCTTCCAGCTGGACTCCCAGTACGCTGGCAGCTGGTGGCTCATGTCTTGATTCAGGTGTTCAAGAGAGGATCGTGGGCCCCAGGCCAGTCGAGCACCTATGAGTGTCCCTCCCAGTGGCTGCAGAGAACTGGAGCTTCCCAGGGAAGGGCAGGCAGGCAGCCCGCCCAACGTTGGAGCTTGGCTTTCAGTGCAGCCTGCACCGTCCTCGGTGGTGGGTCTGCGAGGTGCCCCCTTTTCCTCAATGACTTAGGAAACTCCTGAGCCCGAAGCTTCGTCTCTCATGTATTTTGCAAGTTGCGTGTTGTCATTTGTCTCTGTGCCTCGACCGCGAGTCTTAACTTTCAATGCGGTTAGGTTTATTGGCCTTTTTGTCATCATTACTGATCCTTGTGGTGCGCTGAGAATGGCCTTTCTCAATCCAAATCATGAACCTCTTCTCCTTTTATTTCTTCTATGAATCGTGTGGTCTTACACTGAAATATTGAATCCTTTTCAAATTTGTTTTGTAATCAAATCAGTAGCCTCTCGGAGTGACCCCAGTGCAGTGGCTTGGGACCATTCCCTTCCTTTCCCACTGATCTGAGCCTTGGTGTCCCACTGCACACCTGTCTGCCATGGTCACCAGCAGCGACGTTCTAGCTAGACACACCTGGGGCTGGGCCCTGCTCTGCACTTCCTGGCTGTGTGACCTCGGGCAGTTGCTTCATGCTTTGGGGCTTATGTTTCCTCATTTTTAATGTGGAGATGGCTAGGGTTCCTGATTCGTGGGATTGGTATGAAATGAAGCCATCAGACACCTGCAAATGACTCCATAAACAGCCTGGGGACCTCGACCTCCTCCTCTCCCCTCCGCCATCTTCAGAGCCTGTGCCTGGGCTCGCACACTTCCCCTGCCTTTCTGTCCCCTCTCTGTCCTCCTCTTCTCCTGCATCCTCTGCACTGCAAGCTTCTAGGGTCAAGGATGCTTCTGTCATGGGAAACTGGCATCTGGCAGCTGCTCATAAACCACCCACTGGAAGACGAATGGGAAACTTGAGCTCCCCTGTGTTTCATTTCTTAGTCATTTTCTTAGTTACTCTTGAGCAATTTTTCTCCCAAATGAATTGTAATTAATCTGTGAAAAATATTCTCCGAAGGACTAATGGGATTTTTATTGGCATTACAACAATGAGGGTGTTGATTTGAGGAGAATCAGATTTACAGCCCCAAGTACCTGATCTGCCTAGGGCGCCCCCCAGCCCCTGCTCGGGGGCTTTGCAAGGCCACGTTCTCTCCTGCCTCTTGGCCACATCTGCCCACCCGGCATGTTTGTTTCTCTTGCCGTCTTGAAAGATGTCTCCTCTACATCACCGCGATTGAGCTCTGGGCTGGGCTGAGGCTTCCTCCTCCTGGGATATACCCAGAAACAACACTTTACTGGGGTGATCAGCGCTTGGATTTAGAGTCCAGCAGACCTGGGTGTGAATCTACTTAGTACATATGTGACCTTCAGCTATCTCCGGGTCTCAGTGTTCTACTCCGTGACAGAGCAAAGGTGACATCCCTCCACCGTCTTGCTGCAATATCCCCTGACACACGTAGGCAAACCCTTAGGGTGCTGCCTGCCCCGGTGGAGGTAGAGTGTCTTCTAGGATTATTACTCAGTAACGTTACTGACATAAATATTTTATAGCCCTGAGCAATGGACTATCATGTTGGGTGTTTTCATGGTGACTAAATATGAAGATGCTGCCCCCCCTATCTCTTTGGTGGCTTTGCAAAGCCATGTTCTCTCCTGGTGCTTAGGGGCATTGCTGTTTGCTGACCAGGCCATGCACTCCATCCAGGGACCTTGCATCTCTGGCAGATGTTGATGAATGTGGAGACCCAGGGCGGGGGGGTCGAGGGAGAGTAGAGATGGAGCGTGGGGCGGGACGTCTTAGGAGGGACCAGTAGGGATTTAGGAGAAAACGAGAGGAAGAGAAGGCACAGGGCAGAGCAGAAAAGAGGGTCAAGGTCATGGAGATTTGGGCAGGAAGCCCCACTCTCCCCACAGGGTGCCCCGCTCACTTTCATGGCCAAACAAAGGGGTGCTGAGCACCCTGCCTCATTAGTCCTCTGGACCTCTCTCCCAGGGCCTTTGATCTTCCGGGCAGAGCAGCTGGCTGACCTCTGAGCAGCAGCTGCCGACAGCACGTCCTCACTTGGAGGCAGCAGGTCCCTTTTGGGGCCCCAGATTCCCAGGCCCTGCAGAGCCTTGAGCACACTAGGAAGCCATGTCCTCCCTAACACTCCCAGGGGAGATTGGCTTCTCAGCATGGGACCTGGGCTGGTCCCAGGGTGCTTTCTAGGGGGAACAGAACTGAAGGGCTGCAGGATGTGCAGAGAGGGAGGTGGGAGCTGGCTCCCACCCCAGCCACCCCAGCCGCCCCAGCCACCCAACCACCCCAGCCACCCAGCCGACTTCGCTAGCTATCCCCGCGCCCTTTCTCCAAAGGCAGTGGGATGCCTAGGGCTGGAAAGATCAGCACAGCCTTCTCTGAAGCTTCTGGGAGTTTCCTGCCAACACTGTATAGTGGCTACTCTGTCACTGTGGCCCCTGGAGAGCTCATGACACAGCCCTAAGGGAACCTGTGCTGGAAAGTGTCCCTGCGGGAGGACTTGGCACACTCTAGTCAGGTCCTTTGAGCAGTGAAGGGAGGAGCCTTTTCCAAAGTCACAGGCAGGCGGAAGGAAGCCACCGGAGAGGGAGAGCTATGCCACGGCTGGTTCTCTGCCCCTCCCGCTGGTGGGACAGGGAGAGCACCCAGTGTCCAGGGTGCTGGGTGTGAAGAACCGCTGGAGCAGTAGCCACCTGCCTGGGGGCCCCCAGTGTGAAGGACAAGGGGGGGCGCAGCCTGGCCCCCCTTTCCCTGGCTCTCCTGTTGGTGCAGGGCTCCCCAAGTCTGGCACAACAGAAGCCAGGCACAAGGGAGCTCTTGACTAGTAAGCCTTTGGGGTAGAGAGAGGCTCTGGAGGAGCAGCCAGAGGCTGTCCACCACGTGAGGGAAGCCACGCATCAGGCCACGCTCTGTTGGAAGTCTTGATTTGTGCTGACTTATTTAACCCACCACTACCCTCTGAGCTAGTTGCTATTCTTAGTAGCATCCCTGTTTTGCTTGTAGGGACACCAAGGCTCAGAGAGATTAGGCACCTGCCCCAGGTTTCCCAGCCACAGAGTGACAGCCTGCTCAGAGTCTGAGGCCCAAGATGCTCCACCGCCTGCCTGCCTGCATTCGGGCCTCCAGGGAGCAGTTTCCTGTGCCTCGGGGAGATGCCTTCCTGAGCAGCTCTGCACTGTGAAGTGCTAAGGTTGGGGTGCATCCAAATCCTAATGGCCTGGACCCCAAGTAGGCCTGAACCCTACCCAGGAACTGACTCAGGACTGAACCAATGAGAGGTACGGAGCCTGCAGTTGATGGTGTGGACGCCAGTTGCCTGTGTCCGCTGTGGCCACCTGTGTGCTTGTGTCTCCTGTGTGCTGAAGCCAGCCTTCCACCTCCCAGTCCATGACAGCCTTGGTCCCAGCCGGCCCTCTTCCCAGGGCGAGGCAGGCAGTGAAACTCCCTGGTTGGATCCTGGCGCTGTTGCTTCCCAGCTGGGTGACCTGACAGTTACCTGCCCCCTCCTCTCCCTGGCCCATGGGTGCTGTGAGGCCCAGAGTTGCACCTGAGCACGGTCGGCCCTGAAGAAGCTCTTCAGGGGAGGAAGTGTCAGTGAGCTGAGAACCTCTCTTGCCAGGCGTCGCAGCAGAGGCAAGGTTCCTGCCGCTGGCCAATTTGGGTGTGAACACGCCCAGGGCACCTCCCGGCTCTGGGGGGAGAGCGTGGCGCCCCATGTGCCCACGAGCGCTGTGTCACCGCAGTCGCCTGCACTGCCGTTTTCCTCATCATTTCAGAGTGTGCTTCTGCTTATGAAGACATCGCTTGCTGCAGGACAGGTGGCCGTGTTTGGCCTGCAGTCGCCTCGCACGTTTCAAGTTCACCGAGTCTTGCTGCACAGAGAGGCCGCATCAAGCCTGCTCCTGGGTCACCCAGGCCTGGCAGGAGCATCACGTAGGCAATGCGATTCTCAGAGCCAGTCGCTGTCACGGAGCAGTGCCACTTTAATCTCAGTGTTTGGAGTGTCGTAAACACCTAAGTGTCCACTGTAGATCCCGGTATCACTCTTAGCTGGAAATCAGCCCTCCAGTCCAGGGCTCCTCCATCCCCACTGTGTGGGAAGTTCTAAGCATACCCAGCCTGGCTCCAGCAGACAGGCTGGAGCAGACAAGGACGTAGTCAGAGTGGCCTCGTCTTGGTCACTGGTTTGGATGTGGCTGGTGTGCCACCCAGAGCTCTTGTGCAGGAAGCCTGGTCCCCAGTGTGGCGGTGCTGAGAAGTGGAGGGTCTCTGGGAGGCGGGGCCCGATGGAGGTGAGGTGCTTGGGTCATGGGGTTTCTCAGAAGGGCTCGGCGCATGTCTGTTGTGTGAGTTCAGTTGTTAGACCACAAAGACACCTACAATCTTGGTCTCTTTTGCACATGGCTATTCCCATTTTCTTCTTGGCTATGTTGTAATGAAGCCAGAGAGATCCTTGCCAGAACACCACCAATGCTCTATGAGCTAAATAAACCTTTTTCTTTACAAATCACCTAGCCTCAGGTATTTCATTATAGCCACACAAAATAGACTAAGACAAACAACCTTATTTCCAAGGAAGGTCACATTCACACGTACTAGGGGTTAGGTTTCAGTACCTCAAGGGGGACACAATCCAACCCACAACTTGTTCAGTTAAGGGCTAAGAGACCGATTTCTTCCCTCCATGCTTCTGCTGAACACCTAAAGTGGGCCATGCCTTAGAACTTGAGACTGGTTCTGGTGCCAAGGAGCTCACAGCCTGGAAGCAAACCCTTCTGAGGAAGCAGGCGGCTGGCACATGAGGGAGCAGGGGACTGTGGTGTGCGGGGAGCTGAGGCTGCTGGGAATAGCCCGGCCTCTTTTCAGGGCATGCTCTGCTTCCTGTATAAAAAGCTCTTGATGAATACATTTGCATATATTATCCACGTTTGCTGGCTTCAAGTTCCCAGGCATTTGGGGGAGGCGCTTCCTTTTCTTCAGTGAGCAGGAGGCTGTAAAAAAAATAACAGACTTCCAAATGCATCCCAGCTCATTCTCTTTATTAGGAGAATCACATCTTTTCTGTGCTCTGAATCTGAACCTTGGGTTCAGGTGTCTTGAAATCTCTCTTCCCAGGGTCTAATTCTGGGTAATGCCTTGACATGGGAGAAGCACACCCTGCCCCGTCTGATTGGACCTCATTCCAGCTCCAGAGATCAAGGGCTCCCCTTCTACCCCGAGGCCTGAGGGCCAGCAGGTCCAGCTCCCGTCAGTGCCTGCTGGGCAGTTGCGGACATTCCTCCTGAGCTCTGTTTCTTAGCAGGTCAGGGAGCTTCTCTGGCTTTCCAGAGTGTCCAGTGGCCCATTGGGCTGGGAAAGCAAAGGTGGCCTGTGTAAGCAGATGGACTGACTCCCCAGTCCACTCTAGAGCTGTTGACAGGACAGGATGGTGGAGGGCAGGCTTGTTCCCGACTGAGCGTCACGTGGCTGACCTCCTAAGTGAATGGGGCTTTGGTCCAGGACCCCAGCTGCTGGCCATCCCGCTGTGCAGGCTATTCATAGATCCCAGAGGGCCGGGCCCCAGGCGCTCATCCTGGTTCACATAGGCTGTGATTTATTTCCAAGTTCCTACTACACATCACCTTTTCCAATGATCAGAATGACGTTCCAGATTGCCATCACATCTGGTTTGGGTGACCCTCATTACACTGTTGGGCCATGTGGGCTTTGTGGAATGGGGTCCCTGTCTGATGATCCCATGGGAAAGGCAGAAAGCAAGCAGCTGCTTCCAGTAAAATATGCAAATAATTCACGTAAATACAATAAAGACAGGTTGCAGGGTGTGGTGAGATGCTGGGATCAGGGCCTAGGTGACCCGGAAGACTGAGCAGGTGGAAGGGACACATAGTTGTCCTCCCAACAACGGGGCACTTCTAACGTGGTTTGCAGGGACAGAGAGTGCTGCCAAAGCCCATCGGGGACCTCAGAAAAACTGTACCCTGCAGCCAGGGGTGCGGCTTGCTGGAGGAGGAGCAGGCACTCAGAGGACCCCAAGAGCAGGTGGTGGGCGCACAATTCCTTAGAGAATTTGGGCTTGACTTCAGTGAGTCTAGGGGAGAAGAGGAAGCAGGTTCTGGATTGAAAGTTGCCAGAGAGCAGGACTGATTCACGATCGGTCTTACTACATCTTATCTTCATGCATTTTCTCTCTTAAAAAAAAAAAAAAGCACTAGTTACATCAGTCAAGGGAGGGTTGTGGAGTAATTTATGGGGGCACAGAGTGGCTTTGTCTCTGCCATGTTTGGAACTCAGATGCAGCAGGCCGCCTCCAAGCCCCATGTTGTTGAAGCTCAGTTTCTACTCTGTGAACACGGAGCAGTGTTAATTTTCAGATGGAAATATCATGGGCTGGACAGCTTTACTTTCTCATTGATAATAGGGAAGAAATGGTTTCAAATGTTGGTAGAGACCACCACTACACACACACTCACACACACACACACTCACACACACACACATATGATGTGTGTAAGACAGATTAGGAAATGATTTGTTCATGGTGTTTTCCTATAGAGAGACTTTGTGGTATTTTTAAGATCTGGAAATTTCACACACATAAAAATTAGTATTTTTGGCTTCTACTGGCAAAAGCGGGAAGATTTATCAAGTTTGGCCTTAAATCAATTGTTTATTTCTGAAACAAAATATTCCAGGGTTTTCTGGCAAGGAAGCTCTTCGAAGTTCCCGGTGCGTGCCCTCTGATGTCTAAATTTGCAGAGCCTCACTGAGTGCTCCACTCTGGAACCCCTCGCAATCCCAAAGGAGACCTCACAGTAAGGCCAAGGGAGTCCACATTCACAGGAGGGGCTACGTTTGGGAGGCTAAAAGCCCCTCTGGACCCAGGCACCTGGTCTGGCTGGTGCTTATACAGAAAGAGCTGCGTCTGGGTTGTGGCCCAGGACAGCTGGAACTGGGTGCCTACCTTGGAGCAGGGCTATGCACCTACAGGGAAAGGAACCTTCGCAGGGTCCTGAACTGAGAAGTCCCATGGCACAAGTCACAGAGGATTAGAGACAGAAGGAGTCAGAGAAGCCACCCTAGTGGGACCAGCAGGTGAAGGTGAGGCCGGCCTGCAGAGAGGAGCCGGGCCCTGGAGCAGGCTCTGTCAGCAGACCCAGGCGGTCCACCTGGTGGCCAAGGAGCCACTGGAGAGTGCCGGCTGATTTAGGCCCCAGAGAGAAGCCTCTGGACTTGGATGTGGTTGGACACAAGGAGGCCGCTCCAGAGAACCACAGCAGAGCCAGATACTGGGGGTGGGGGTGGGGGGCCTGGACTGGGTGGTGGCCGTCGGGTGGGTAGATGAGGGGACTTCTGGGCAAAGAGAGGGACCTTGGGAAGCCTGGGACAGCAGTGGGAAATGACTAGGCGTCTCAGGGACAGCCGGGCAGGCTCCTTCTGTGTGGACTCCCCTGGGCCTCCGCCTCTCAACTGTACAATGGGGATGTCGACACGCACCCCAGGATTATTGGGAGAGGAAAGGAGAGCCAGATGCTGCTCTGTTCCTGCCATCTGACCTTGGGTAGATCTGCTGCCCAAGCCTAGAGCCTGCCATGGGTCTGAGCTGAGACCCTAAGGCTGCTAGAAGCCCGCTGCCTGCCGGGAGGCCACTGGAGGTCCCCTGCTGGTCTCCCTGCATCTCAGGTCTTGCCTCCCGAGAAGCCTTTGCCTAGGCCCATCCTGCCACCAGCACCTCCTCCTCTCCAGTTCCCCGGGCCATTCAGTCCTTATTTCTCAAGTGATGACCCTGGGTCTGTGGGGGGCACTGTCCAAGCGTGGGGGAAATAATTGCAAATGAGAGAGACCATGCCCTTTTTCTCATGCAGCCTGTGTTTGAATTGAGAGAGAAATGAAGACATTAGAATAAGGAGACTTGGAAAGGTGGGCGGCAGGGCTTTGGGGGGTTGACAGGCAGGACAGAGCAGGGCAGGCTGCTTTAGGAAGGGAGGTGAGAGCTGAGTCCCAGGCCTACAAACAGCACGTAAGGAACAGTGAACAGGAAGGAGCAGGGGCTGCCGGCAGATCTACAAGGCGCTGAGCACGAGGCTCCGGATACAGGCTGAAAAGAAAGAAATGCCTCAGACGGCAGGAACGGAGCGGCATCTGGCTCTCCTTACTTCTCCCAATAATCCCGAGGTGCGTGTCGACATCCCCACCATACAGATGCGAAGCGGAGGCCCAGGGAGTCCACAGAGAAGGAGCCTGCCCGGCTGTCCCTGAGACCCCTGGTCTTTACCCACTGCTGCCCCAGGCTTCCCAAAGTCCCTTTGATTTGAGGCTTAAATGATAAAGAACCAGTTGTGCAAGAGTTGGGGGGCAGATTCCAGACAACTATGGCAGCAACTGCAAAGGCTCTGGGGCAGAAACGGCTTAGAAATCTCCGGGAACAGAAAGCAAGCCACATGGTGGGTGTGCAGTGAGAGGGAGGACAGCAGAACTGGGGCTGGAGCTGCCTTGCTCTGTGATGCTGCTGCTTCTGCTGCTGCTCAAAGCCTCTCCCCTCACC
The DNA here is from genome assembly GCF_052094955.1 of Ictidomys tridecemlineatus. Lineage (NCBI taxonomy): Eukaryota > Metazoa > Chordata > Mammalia > Rodentia > Sciuridae > Ictidomys > Ictidomys tridecemlineatus. The sequence continues at coordinate 183,817,259 of NC_135477.1, read as the reverse complement.
CCACCTCCCCAACTCAAAAGTGGCTGCTCAGAATTCCCCTGCATCTGAGTGGTGCCCTTCTCTGGGCACCACGTCCTTTTTCCTTGATCTGGCAGCTGTTTTGAGCATGTTTGGCTCCATGAGGAGCAGAGGGTAAGCACGAACCATGTTTTCCTTCCTATGTCTGGGAGTCTGGGAAGCGCGGCAGGGGGAAGCTCTCAGTCAGCAGAACGGCCCTGTCAGCCTCCCACTGCCGGGCAGAGCAGGGTGACCGAGAAGGAACCAAGTCGGGCCCTCGGCCATCTCCAGCTCCGACTTGCAAGGCCTGGGAAAGCTGAGCTGGGTGGTCAGATTGCCCATCTCCTGGCCTGTCCCTTGGTAATTGCCACTTCTATGCTTCCCAAGGTCACCTTGTCTCTTCACTCGCATGGCCACCACCTAGTCCACCCTCCACCCCCCGTATCTGGCACTGCTGTGGTTCTCTGGATCGGCCTCCTGTGTCCAACCACATCCCAAGTCCACAGGCTTCTCTCTGGGGCCTAAATCAGCCGACACCCTCCAGTGGCTCCTTGGCCACCAGGTGGGCAGCCTGGGCCCACTGAGCCTGAGGCCCTCCTGCTACGACAGAGCCTGCTCCAGGGCCCTGGCCTCTCCCTGCAGGCTGGGCTGGCCCTCGCCTGCTGGTCCTACTAGTGTGGTTTCTGTGATTCCTTCTGTCCTTGGTCCTCTGTGACTTTTGCCACAGCACTTCTCAGTTCTGAACCCTACAAAGGTTTCTTTTCATGTTCTTATTTATACACAATTGCATGTATTCCCAGGACACTGTGTGACAATTCCACATGTGTCATTACATAACGATCCAGTCGGAGGAATCGGCACCCACGTCGGTCACCGAGGCACTATTTCTTCATGGTGAGAGCGTTCAGAAACCCGTGCCCCGGCATTTCAGGACCATGCCAACAACATTGTCAGCGACTGTCACCTGTCTCTGTGTATCTCCCTGCTACTTCCCTCTCTGAAGCACTCCAGAGGCCCTGTTCTCCCTCCAGGCTGTGAGCCTGTGTGCACAGGCAGGAGGTGCAGCAGGACCCAGCGTTGGCCAGAGGTGATCAACTACAGGGAGAAAAGGCCTGCTTAGTCCAGAGCGTGTGGGTTCAAGGTCCAAAACCAGGCGTGTGGAGGACAAGGTGGGCACTGGCCGGGCCTCTGCTGAGAGTGTATGATGGAAAGAGTGGTCACAACTCAAGCCGGGAAGGAGAGGCAGAGAGGAGGGCATTGCCCAGAGTGGGGGCAGCCTGCCTGAGCGCCATAGAAAGTCTGGGCCAGAAACAGGAGTCTGCGGAAGGTCACAGCTGCAGAGTCCCAGCTGAGCCCTGGATACCAGTCAGAGATGGACGAGGCCCTGCTGAGCCCTCAGCCTGTCAGTGGCCAAGCATAGTCTCCGGTCTCCTCCATCAGGGCCAATGCCAGCAGTTTTTATGCTTATTAAGATGTCCTTCTCCCAGGTTCTGCCTGGGCACAAGGCCAGCCCAGAGACATTTACCCTGGCTGCAGCTGTCCTTGGGGCCACGGGCCTGCAGAGGGAGGGTCAAGCCCTAGAGAGGGAGTCCGTCCACATGGGGCCAGGTTGTGTTGTTATGGGAGCACCCCTGGCCTGCCCAGCCTGTGGCCCCAGCTGCCCTCAGGCCTCCTCCTCGGCCTGGGATGACACTGAAGTATAGAACAGCCTCCGTATTTCCTCCCCATCCTTCCCGGCTCTCCAACACTCACCTCCAGGGCCTGGCCTTCGAGGCCCGCGTCCTTACCCACGTTCTCATCTGCCCCAAGCGCTCTTCCTTCCTTGTCCACCACTGCTTGTCCAGGACCACCTCCCTCTTCTGCACCCTTGGCTCTGTGTCTTGGAAACGGCTGCATCCACAGCGCCCTCCTCAGTGCCGGGAGCCTTCGGGGGCTCGAGGATGCTCACTGAACCCAAGAGTGAACCCTCTGGTCCCTGGCTGCCTTTCCAAGTGCTCCCCTGAGATTGTCCTCACCTATCTTGGGGTTTGTGTCCCCGCAGTGTCTTTCTCCACCTGTGCCCACCTGTGCCAAACCTCTGCCGGTGCTGCTCTCTGCCTGCAGGACCTCCCTTTCTTGACCACGGTCTCTTCTGTTCATCTCCAGGGCCCATCTCACTCTGGACCTTTCCTCACCCTGCCTGCCCTGACCTCCAGGTCATTCCTCATGGCCCCTGTTACTGTTGCTGAGTGCATCCTGCCTCTATCCTGAGCCTTGGAGGAGCCCGTGCCTGCTCCCTCTGCTGATCTGGTGCTGCCCAACCCTGCCACCAGTTAGCAAGAAGCCCCTCCTCCACTGCGAATGGCACGGGCAGAACCACCCTCTCACTAAGACCGACTGAAGGGTGCAGCTGGCAGTCAGAGGGCCTCGGGGTGGGGTGGGGGACAAAGCTCTGGTGTCGCAGCTTGGATCATTACTACCCCATCCCTGGAGGCCCGCATTTGGAGCCGTAATCCAAACCCACACCTCCACTGGGCAGTAGAGGACCTTTCAGGCAGCCTCTCACTCTGTCCCACATGCATTAACTGAGCCACCTCCTCCACCCCGTGCTCCTGCCAGGGTGAGCTGGGGTGCCACAGGCCCAGGGAAAAAGGGCCAGGACCCTGGACTGCAACCTCCAAAGCTGAGGGCCAAAAATAACCTTTCTTCCTTACGAGGTGTCCATCTCGGATGTTTTGTCCCAGTGACAGAGTTGCCTGGCACATCTGGGATTATACCCCCATGGCTTAGTGGGGATTTCTACACGGGCTTTCCTGATCTCCTCTGCTGAGGGCAGGCCACGAGGACCAGGAGCCCAAAGAGGGAGAAACCAAGACGACCTCCACTTCATAGGACGGGGACTGGGACGTGACTCTTGGGTCCTCCAGGGTGAAAGCCCGGGCTGCCTCCCTGCTCCGGCTGCCCACATCCCTTCTGATGCAGGCTGTCATGGACTCGGCTGTGTCGTCCCCAGAATTCACCCACTGAAGCCCTAACTCCAGGTGGCTGTACTTGGTTAAGGGGACATAGGGAGGCCCTTGTCCTATGGGATAAGCTTCCTCATAAACAGCAGCACCCACGTGCCCTGCACGCCACACAGTAGGGGCAAAGGGAGAAGACGGATCTCACTAGAACCCACCATGCTGACCCCTGAGACTTCTGGCCTCCGGGGCAGGGAGAAGACACGCCTGGGTGTGGCACTTGACTGTGGCAACAGAGCAGATCCCTGTGGTGCACCTGCACAAGGAGCGGCCCGAGGGAGCCAATTTCCTGGGCATCCACCATGTGAGAGTGAGGCCCGCTGTCAATGGACTCGCAGGCACAGTGCCCAGACCGCACCATCCCTTTAGGGACTCACAGAAATGTTTTGATTTCCTTTAAAACTCAAGATAATTACTTTTTTTTTTTTTTTGCACCTGAAAAACATGCAATTTCGAGGGCCCATAAAAATCTATGTAGGGAGAAAAGCTGGGAAGACTCAGCCACATGACTAGGATGATAGCTTCGTACTAGAGGTTCGAAACATAAAAGTTAACTAGTGAGTTCAAATTAAAGACACATGACTCTCTATTTACCTTTTATTTGTCCAGCTCAGAGACGGCTCCTCCCAGCTCCTGCTTCTAGCCACTTGATGCGGTAGCGAGGTTTACACAAGATGCCAGCAAGAGAGAGAGAAACACGCCAGGGAGTGAGCTTTTATTGGGGAACAAAAAATTCAGGGGAAAATTCCATCCAATAAAGGTCAAGGGGGGCAGCATTCCAAGGTCAGGGTCAGTGATTGGTTTTCAGGTCAGTGGTCAGTCACACCCCCACACGGACAAGCCCTCGCACCTGGGGGAGGGTGGAGAAGGCTCTGACACAGCTTGCCTAAACGTCTCACACCCAGCCAGGGAGGTAGCTCAAATCAATGCAAGAACAGCTTCCCACAGAAGACCACAGTGCCCAGGGTCACTAATGAACACCAGGACGGAGCCCTGGGTGTGCAGACCCCAGCCGCCCTTAGGTTAGGCATCAACACCTAAGGCCGTGGGCAGGGCAGCCTGCTGCCTGTTGATGCAAATGCATATTGTCCAGGCCACTTCTGGGCTGCCGAGACAGAGCTGGGGACTGTAGCAGGACTGCAGGACCCAGGCCAGCCATTGACCACCCTCTGCAGAGTACAGCAGCAGCCCCTGTCCACAGCCACTGGCTGGGCGAGCCCAGGCCCTGTGAGCGGGGCCCTCTGTCCTCCAGGATTCCTAGGTGAGCAAACAGACGACCTGCCACGGGTGCCCTGATCTACTACAGGGTGGCTCTGAGCTCATGGACGGTGCGCACTCTGCCCTCCTCCGCCGGCACCAGCCCAGGACGGGCAGCCTGCTTCCATCCTGACATGGCCTTTCTACTTGCCACGGGCATGACGTTTAGGCGAATCTGCCACCACAATTAACTCCAGCTCAACCCATGTGTTCTGTGCTCAGCTTGTTCCTGGGTTCAGTGCCATAGAGATGCCTCTTGGGGGCAAGAGCGCAGGCTGAGACATGGCTGAGTGCGCGGACCCCAGGCTTCCCAGGCTAGCCACTGCACCTTCCCGATCCTGGGCTCCAACAGGCCGCCTCTTGGAGTTGGCAGCCACGGCCTCAAGGAAGCAGAAAGGCTTCTGACTGTGAGTAGCGGGCATTCTTCAAATCGCAGTGAGGGACATTTGGCATTTGCCCTCTTGACCTCTCTAAGTGGACAGTTCAGTGGCATTAGATGTGCTCACGTCATGTGTCACCATCACCCCACCCACCTCCAGAACCCTTTCATCTTGCAGATCAGACTTGTTATCCTCTAAGCACTACCTCCCTGTCTGCCCTCCCAGCCCTACCACCATCTCCTCCCTCCCTCTCTCCAAGCTTCCTGCTGCAGGAATCGCAGACGGGGAAAGCCTAGTGTGTGTCCTTTGGTAACTGGTTTGTTCCTCTTAGCAGTGTCCTCAAGGGTCATCTATATTTCAGCAAGGGTCAGATTTCCTTTCTTTCAGGGGCTGAATGAGACTGCACAGTGGACAGCTCATTTTGCTTATACACTAATGGACGTTGGGCGGCTCCCACATCTGGCTATTGTAAAGAGTGCTCCTGGGAATGCAGGGGTACAGACGTCTCTTTGGGACTCTGCTTTCAGCTCTTTTGAGTGTGCATTCACAAGTAGAGTTGTGGGATCATTAGTAATTCTGAGTTTTTGAATAAACGCTGAACTGTTTTCCGCAGAGGTGACATGATTTTACATCCCATTTTACATCCCACTGACAGTACACAAACGTTCTGATTTGGCCATATCCTTGCTAACTCTGATTGATTTCTATTTTTTTTTAATTAGGTGCCAGGGATTGAACCCAGGTCTCACACATGCTAGGTAAGCACTCTACCTCTGAGCTACATCCCCAGCCTGGTCAATTTTATTTTGAGACAGGACCTCGCTAAGTTGCTGAGGCTGATCTTGAACTTGCGATCCTCCTGCCTCAGCCGCCCAGGTCACTGGATTACAGGATTAGGAGTGTGCACCACTGCACCAGACTTGACTTCTGGGTTTTTTTATTTGTTTGTTTTAATGGCAGCCAATCAGTCATCCTGAGGCCATTGTACATTTTAGCACTCGGACACCAGAAAAGCTGGGAGATAGAAGGAGTTTTGCCCGTGACACCAAAAGCACAGAGAACAATATGAAAAGTGATCACCTGAAAATTTAAAACTTCTGTGTATCCAGAGACTCAGGCCACGATGAATAGGCTGCCTATGGGATGGGAGGGTGATACTGCAACTGCAGTGAGGAGTTGTTATCCAGAATACATGAAGACCCCACGGCTCAGCAACACCACAGAATCAACAACCTGATTAAAAACTGGGCAAAGGACTTGGCTGCACATTTTTCCAAGGAAAATCTGTAGAGAGCCAATGAGCACATGAAGAAATGCTCACAGGAGTGTTCTGTCAGGGAATCACCAACCAAACCAGGATGACTGAGGACCCTGAGGTCCAGAGCCTGAGCCTGGTGGCTGGGAGCATTCGTGTCCAGTGTGTGGCCAGGACAGGGCAAGGTGGTAGCGAGCAGGCTTCCCAGAATTCCTTGCATCCTCACGGGAAGAGCCCTTGATTTTCCCATCCCTGAAATGGACTTCTCCATGGAGTCATGGTGAGACTTGGGTGAGAAAGGGTAGGAGCAACTGGCCCCACTGAGGGCCTGATCCGCAGAGGGGACGGGGCCATGCCCCCAGCTCCCATCACCCGAGCCCTGCAGTGGCCTCTGCTGGGTTATCAGGAATACCCTCAGGGATTCCAGGCTGGCCCAGATGCTCTAGGCAAACAGAGCCAGACATGAGGAGCAATGGAAAGGAATCCCACACTCTGCAAGTGACAATAGGAGACATGAAACAAGGTGAGATCCATGACCTAACCCTTGCTCGTCTCTGTCCTTCCATCCTCTCCCAGCCCCGGGCTTGGCCTCTGCCTGGCCACACTGCATCCCTGTGCCCCTCCATGAACTCAAGGGCAGCTTGGCCCAGGACTCAGAGCTCCCTGCCTTCCTCCTGCTCCCCAGGTACACTCCTGTCACTGCTGATGGGCTCCTTTCTGAGTCCCATAAAATTCTCCAAGAGGGGATAGCTGCAAAGGCTAAACCAGTGGTCTCTGAGAGAGCGGGGTTGGGATGCAAAAAGAGATCATGCTTTAAAACTCCTTCCACGTGGCACAGATCACCTGGAAACCCTGCGCCAGAAGCGAAGCCAGGCTCAGGAGCCGTTTACCAGGAGGCCCAAGACATGAGCCTAAGGACTCGGGTGAGGGTGTGGCTGCCCAGACCTGGGGACCAGGTGGCGAGGGGCTGTGAGGTGCCTCCCAGGTGGTGGAAATGCCCTAGAAGAGCACTCCTGAGCTGGGTGCTTTGTCACAGGGAGGCACAGTGCCCTCATCCTTGCTCTGTGCTTAGCCCTGGTCAGCTACAGGCTAAGACTATGATTAGATTGGAAATTTGAGAAGTCAGCAATGTGTGACTTTTAAATAAATTTTATTATAGTATATTATTACAGTTGCTCTAGTTTATTATTATTATTTTTGTTGTTGTTAATCTCTTATCTTGCTTAATTTATAAGGTCAATGCCACCATGTGTCTGTATGGATAGGAAAACAGCCTAGGTCGGCTTGGTCCCAGCCACAGCTTCAGGCTTCCCCAGAACATATTGGGGGTGTCCACCCCTTTGGGTACTGGGGATACGATCGTGGAATTACATCTCAATAAAGCTGTTTTTAAAAGGCCCTTCACGGGGCTGGGGATGTGGCTCAAGTGGTAGCACGCTCGCCTGGCATGCGTGCGGCCCGGGTTCGATCCTCAGCACCACATACCAACAAAGATGTTGTGTCCGCAAGAATTAAAAGATAAAAAAAAAAAAAAAAAAAAGGCCCTTCACATACCACAGATGAAGCAGGGCCTTTTAAAAAGGGCTCTCTGCCCGGAATTCAGGGTGACAGGCATGCAAGTCCAGAAAGGCACCAGGGGCAGCCTCACCTCTGCCCTGGGGTGGAGTCCCTGCTGTGATGGTGGAAGGGCTCCTCAGGTGAGGGAGGCTGGGCCAGCAGCTTCCTTGGTTTGGGGAGCACACCCTCTCTGCCTCCCTGCATTTCCACCTCCTGCTAAAGGCATGCTCACAGCATGTTGCCCTCCCAGAATAGCAGTGGCCGCTGCAGAGCCTTGCTCCCAGGAGCTCCCAGTGCTGAGATAAGGACCCCTGCCCCTCACACTGCAGCCGCACCTGTGCCCACAGGCTGGAGTTCAAAGCCTGACCTGGGCAGTGTGGGCTGTGACCTTGGGCAACTCATTCTCCTCTCTCAGGCTTGGTTTCCAAGATCTAAATGAGGGCTGCAGAGCCGGACTCCTGCTGCTGCTGCCTCCTCAGGCCTGGCTTGCACTACCGCCCTGGGGCTTTGCCAGCGCAGGCGGAAGCAACTTCTAATGGCCTGCTTGCTCCTGGGCTGCTGGTCTGAAGCATGAGGTCATTTGCCTCCTCCACCCAGGGACTAAAAGCCTCTAAGCAGGCATCGGCCTGCAGGCCTGTAAATACCCCTCCCGTCCTTAGATTTGAGGCGGCCTCTGGTCAGTCTCACAAGGTCTGTAGTCCCAGTTCCAGCAGCAGCACCCAGGTCCCCATTCCCCTAGCCCTTTTCCCCCCATGCAGAGCAGGGTGAAGCCATTTCTTCTCTGGCTCTGGTGACTCTGGAATGCCCCATCCCAGCTGTCACTCTGGGAGGCTGAGCTGCGGGGGGCGAGTCCACCAACGACTTTAGCCTCATCTGCCGCCTCATTAAAATGGAGCAGATGATGTGGACCTTGGAGCATCATGATGAGGGTGACATTAAGTGAGATAATATATGCAAAGTGGCAGATGCTGAGTGGCGCTCAGGAACGGTGGCTATTTTTACCTCCATAAATGCATCTTCAGACTGTGCTGGGTTTTTCCAAAACTCTCCTCCACTGAGAATTCCGACTGGGATTCGAATGCTGCCTGGTGGTTTAGACCCTCGCCTGCCTCTAGGACGCCCTGTGGCTTGCTGGGTGTCATTAGGCAGGAGATCCGAGGCTTAGGGAGGTGAAGTGGCAGAGCCGGGCTCCTCTGCCGCCGCGGTTGGGTTGGTTTTTGTTCACCCGGTCACTTTGCACTGTCAATCTGCTCCGGGGGGCTCCAGGAAGGCTGCTAGTTTGGGGTGAGGGCAGCGAGGGTCCAGCAGAACCTGGGTAATGGCAAACTGAGCACAGGAGCCAGAAACAGGGTGTTCAAAGTTGGCTCCCCCAGTGAAGTCATGGTGGGGGCCCTGTCTGAGGACTTCACGGTAATAACATCATTGACAGTCGGCTTGCTGCTGGTTATTGCCATGGCTGGTGGGGACATGGCTTTCGTGTGTCCCCAAGGGTTCACGTGCTGGAGACTTGGACCCCAGTGTGGATGTGTGAGAGGGGTGAAACTTCAAGGGCTGAGCCCTGGAGGAGGTCTGAGGCCTTGCTGGGGTGCTGCCCTAGGAAGGCAGAAGGGAGTGTCCCCTGGGGCCCCTTGCTTAGCTCTTTCCAGAGGGTTCTTACGACAGCAGCAAGTCCCCTCTCCTCACTCTGTCTCCCTGCCTGGCATGATCCATCCCTTGCACCCAGGTTCCTGCCATGATGCTGTCTGCCCTAGAGCCCTTCCCAGAGCCATGCCACCTGCCCATGCCCTGAATCTCCAGAACTGTGAGCTAAAAAAAACCTTTGAGCCTCATAAACTACCCAGTCTCAGACATTTTGTTATAATAAAAGGAAATGAACTAATACAGCCTACAATTTTAAATAATGTCAGGGATGAAAATATCATACCTTGGGCTGGGGCTGGGGCTCAGTGGTAGAGTGCTTGCCTAGCATGTGTTGTGAGACCCTGGGTTTGATCCTCAGCACCACATAAAAATAAATACAATAAAGGTATCGTGTCTATCTACAACTAAAAAATTTTTAAAAATATTATACTTCCCTTAAAAAATTTTTCCTTGGTCTAAGTTCTAAAGAATTGCCGTGGTTACCGTTAAGATTTCAATGATGTATGTTACTTTTAAATTAGCACATTGACATTACTTATCCTTTTTAAATACTATTGTATACGGAGATGAGTTTTGAGAACCTGTGGTGGATTGCAATGCACACAGACCCAGCTGTATGACCTTGAGCAGAGAGGAAGTTCATGTCAACTTGGAATGGCCAAGTTCACGTTGGGCCAGGTGGCCACCTCTGGTGCCTGTGACACCACCTATTCCCATTTGAACAGGAGAGTCCTGTCCAGGAACCAGCAGGACTGGACCAGGTCCCTGGGGAGGCTGGAACCATTTTCCCTCCCTCTCTCTCAGATCAGGATACCCAAAGGACCACAGGACCTGGTCATATGTGTTGTCATACACAGGAGGAAACAACCAGCATGATGTGAGAACACGGGCAAGACCAGGTTTAAATTCCAAATTACTGTGTAGCCTTGAGTGAGTTACCTGGCCTCCTGAGCCTCAGTGTCTACTATACAACAGAGACTACAGCAACACCTACCCCTGGTGTGATTGGAGCACACAGTGAGATAATATGGCCAATTACTTGTAGTGCAGGGTTGGTGCCCAGGACTGGCCCTGTTCAGTGATAAGAGTCCCCTTCACTCAAGGAGACAAGAGAGGAAAAGTGGAGAAGCAGAACAAAGAGCCATGTGATCCCACGTCTTCTGTGGTGTTCAGGAGAATAGAGGGCCTGCCAAGAGCTCAGAATTCCCGAAGAAAGTAGAAATGGCGGTGGAGGGGTTCAGGGAAATCTCATTTAAAATGTAGCTCAAATTCCTTGGAAACACTGTGGGCATCGAGCAGAACACATCTGCGTGAATCTGCAGTCCAGGCCACTGGTCAGCAACTGCTATCCGAGAAAACACCATCCTGCTGGGTGCAGTGGCACATGCTTGGAATCCCAGCGCTAGGGAGGCTGAGGCAGGAGGATCGCCAGTTCAAAGCCAGCCTCAGCAATGATGAGGCCCTAAGCAACTCAGCCAGACCCTGTCTCTAAATAAAATACAAAATAGCGCTGAGATGTGACCCAGTGGTTGAGCACCCCTGGGTTCAATCCTCAGTACCCCCACCTAAAGAAAACAAAAACAGCACCCTGAAACCCGGAGGCGTTGGCTGCCTTGAGGAGACCCGCTGGCTCCCTCCCTCCACCTCTGTCTCTCCCTTACTCTATGTCAGTGGCTACTGCTGAAAGATAAGGACTCTTTAAAACCTAGCTGCAGTGACATTATCACACCAAATGTCAACGTGTTTCACCACGTACCCAGATTTCAACACGCCCCAGTGGTCTGTCTTATGTATTTTACGGTTTGCATTTTAATTCTGTGCTTTCAAACCTTTCTTGGGATTTTGGCCACCCCAAGGACATTTTCTTATGCCTTTCCCCAAATTACAATTTTGCTTCCCCTGTGTAATTTTGGTATCATGGATGTGCTGTAAAATCGGTCCTCTGTATCCATGGGTTCCACATCCACAGACACCACCCCCAACTGTGGATTAAAAATATTCTTTAAAAATCCATCCATTGGAGCTGGAGCTGGGGCTGGGGCTGGGGCTGGGGCTGGGGCTCAGTGGTGGTGCACTTGCCTGGCATATGTGAGGCACTGGGTTTGTTTCTCAGCAGCACCACATATAAATTAATAAAATAAGGGTCCATCAACAACTAAAAGAATTATTTTTTTTAAAAAACAGTCCATCTATTGAGGGCTGGGGATGCAGCTCAGTTAGCTAGCTTAGCATGCACAAGGCTCTGGGTCCTATCCCCAGCAAGAAAAAAAAAATCCATCTATTGAGCCTGTGTAGACTTTTCTTGTCATTATTTCCTAAATAATACAGTACAGTGTCTACTTACGTTGTATTTACATTGTATTAGGTGTCATAAGATGATTTCCAGTTCCTGGGAGGGTGTGCGTAGGTTACAGGCAAACGCAACACCATTTTATGTCAGGGACTTGAGCGCCTGTGGATTTTGGTGTCCTGGGCCCAGGTGAGGGAGGGTCTTGGAACCAAAGCCCTGCAGATACCGAGGGATGACTTGTATCTCTTTATATCCCGTGGTCCTTGGCAGGGCCACAGACAGTTAGATGAGCTCAGAATTCCCACTCCCAAGAAGCAGTGTTTGCTCGCTTGGGGTGATTGCACCCCCAGGTGCATTTTCGTGGGATCCAGATACGCTCCATATAACAACCGCTGAGGTGTTTTCTCAGGGTTTTTGTTTGCTTTTTTGTTTTGAACGTGCTCAATACTGGTCTGGAATTCCCTGTTCGAGTTTTCCAGCCGTGTATCCCAGGAGCTGTTTGGTCTGCTCCTCTGTCTCCTGTATTTCTGGAACCTGGTGCTGGATGCGGTCAGGACTTGATCTGGGTGAGGATCGCAAGGAGACCCCCGGATGGGAGCAGAACGGATGGTCCACTTGTGTCCTTCAGAGCGAGTGTCTTCCAGGGCTGTAAAGTGGCTGCTGGAGATGCTTCAGTACTCATTCCTGCCACTTCCAACGTCCTCCCTTTTCTTGCTGCAGATGCTAGGTCAGGGCCCAGCTTCCTGCCGTCTCCCTGCAGGGGTGGACACTGGGCCAGGGTAATCTCTCTGGGGATGGACATTGGAGAAGTAGCTTCAGTGTAGTTCCAGGGGAGGGGAGAGGAATAACCTCTTTAAGAGCCAAGTCCATTGGAAGGGAACAAAGGCCATCCTGAGCACACGGCAGGACTGCGGGACTGGGCGTCCAAGACTGGCCTCCAGTGCTGGAGGAGAGAGTTCCCGGAGAGGCCCGGCAGAGCCTGGGAATCCAAGTAGGGCTCAGAGCAGGGCTTCTCCCTCCCTGGCTGGCATCTCTGTCACCCAACTCCGCAGTGACAATGCACAGAAGAGCCTTTGGGGGCTCTTCAGAGGACTGTGACCCAGTGAAACAAGGCTTTATTAGGGTGGCTTGTGTGGGACAAAGGACTCAGGGAGGGCAGGGGACGGTTCTGTGCCAGGTACTTTTGAAACATGGCTCTCGTTTGATTCCTGTAATACTTGCATGAAGTAGGAAGTCTTGTCCTACGATCTGCCAGACGCTGGGGATCCAATGAGGCTGACATATCCCACAAGCAACCTATATTTGGTGCTGACATGAAGACAGCCTTCCAGACGAGTTCTCCCAACCTGTTCTCCCTCCATGCACCCACATGTTCACACATCTAACAGGTGTGCACTGAGGTCTCGCCGCCTCAGTGATGGTTCACAAATGAGGATGTGGGAGGACGAGAGCCAAGCGTTCAGCAGCTGGGTGACCTTGGAGTCCCTGCAGCCCCGGGGATGGCAGCTTCTTCATGTGTGAGATGGCGTCACTGCTGTCTCCAGGACTAGCAAGAGCCTGGCACAGAGCAGGGGCTCAATAAAACCTTTCCCTTACTGAGGAGCTGCAGAATCTCATCTGGACGATACCATACCTTGGGGGCATTCTGAAAGTGGCAGGTGGCTTTTGTGTTCACAAGGATCATGAATGCTGGAACTATTGTGGTCACAGGGAAGAACCACCTGCCCCCCAGGTCCCAGCAGGCCAGAGAGCTGAATTGCAAGTCAGCAGCACTTCTACATGTTAATACAGAAAGTCTCAGACGCTCTGTGGAATCTCAGGAGTTGTTAGAAATTTCGAATGGAGGGAGGGGTCTGAATGGAGGGAAAATTCTGTCTGGAGGTGACTGACCCGTTTCTCTTTAGGTGCACCTGTGTAACTCATGGTAGACCACCGTGTTCCTGTCCTGGATTTAGATGAACAGTGTTTCCAGACAGCAGTGCAGCTACTGCAAAAGCAGCCCTTCAATATTTGTTATCAGAGACTGAGAAACAAACCGTGTTCCGTTCCAGGAGATACAGGAAATGCAGAGTCCAGCCAAACTGCATTAACAAAGATCGCAGAAATATTTGAAATGACTGCTGCTCGATACAATTTTAATTTTCTTGGAGGTTAATGAAAAGAAAACCAAGTTCTGGAAATCATACATGAACATGATTGATTTTGGATCTTTCTGCTATTTCCCGTGTTCATCCTGATGGGAATTTCAGCTGGCCACAGCTGTTCTGCAGTCTCCGGTTTGATTGCTCTTTTCCCTCTCCTGTGTCCTGTCTTCCCTTTAAGGGTCCAGATTCCCAGGGCTTCGGACCGAATGTGTGCCTCTGCAAGGACTAAAGTGTCAGGTTGCAGGGCCGCTGCCCTGATGGTGTCACAACAGGGGGAACTGACTGGATGCAATGCTTGTCATCAGGCGCTCTGACAGGGACAAGCCACCGCTCCTCATCTTTTCCACTTGTCTTGTAAGTTAGTGGAGCTTCCCCGACAGCCGTTGCCTTTCTCTTACCACCTGTGGACAAGTCTGTCTGTCTATAGGGACTTGCCACAGTGTCGAGGCTGTCATTGTTGACTTTGTGGAGCTGGGCACGGAACCAGGGCCTGCCCCCTGCTGGGGAAGCACTGGCCCATGGAGCCACCAGGGCCCCCGGACACTGGTGTAAAATCTCAGGTCCATCCGCCTCTGCCCCTCTATTTCCCCGAATTTCTTGTGCCTCGCGCACTTCATCTTATCCAGACTCACGTGTTAGGAAGCGGGATGGCAGTGGGCTCGTGGAACTGTGTCCCTGATATGTGACGCTGAGCCCCCACGTATGGAAACACACATTATCCAATGTGCTCATCTAGTTCCCGTTATTACTGTGAAATAGGTGTGGCCAAGGGATGTAAAAGAAGGGGGGTTTGTGCAGCTCCCAGTTGGAGACACTGACAGTCCAGGCGTGTTCAAATCCTCCCTTCAGCCTTGTTCGTTGGTGACAGAGTTTCCTCATTTACTTTTACATAAATGCATGGCTATTGAGAAGGGACAGCCACACTGTCACACCTTGGGGGGTGGGGATGACTTTGGGACCTACCACCAGTAAGGAAGCCCGTCTCAGTCCCCAGCATCCAGGGAACACAGGGCATCGTCCTTAAGTACCTGAGCTCAAGGTTGAGGAAAGAGTCCTGGGACTGGGCTGCGTCCCGCATCACCTCCCAGGCCTCAGGGGTGAGGATGCCTCTGTATTCACCGGCACTGCTGCCAGCGCTGGAGTCTCTGCGGGGAGACTGCTCTTCTGTTTCTGCTGAAGTCGTGCGCGTTCCTGAGCTATTTGGTTTCTTTCACACCCGCCCTTGCTAGCGGGGGTGGCTGTGATTTTCAGGCTCTGGCGATAATTAAAATTTCAAGTGAGTAAGAGCTGAGGCCGCATCTTCTGGGAGGGGATGTGAAAGGGCTGTGTGTGTAGGGGGGTCTGCAGCTGTGGGGCTAGGGAGGGGCCTGAAAGGACAAGGACACTGAGCTGCCCCAACTATCCCCATGGGGGCTGCAGCTGGGTCCCTCCTCCATGGGCTCTGTCTTTCCTGACAAAGCCCTTTGGTGGCCACTGCTTCCTACACCAGTGGTTCTCAAAGTGAGGCCACCAGGTCAGGGTGCCTCCCTTGGGAGTTTGTTAGAAAAGCAAATTTAAGCTCCATTCTAGACCTACTGACCCAGAAGCCCAGGAAGTGCCCAGAAATCTGTTGACAAGCCCCCTCAGGTGGTCCTGGTGCTAGCTCAAGGCCCAGAGCCTCTGCTCCCACATAAGCTCCAACTTCATCACCTGGCCAGCCTGAACCCTTGGGGTCTGGCCTGGACCTGCTTTGGGGTGGCAGCCTTTCTGCTCTGGACTTCAACCAGGCTTGAGGCAGGCCTCTGTGCCCTGGACACGGTCCTGCACCCGTGCTGGCATGCTTTCAGTTTGTACATGGGGTCATTGAGACTGTAAATGAGATGGCTGTGTGGTGGCCAGCCCAGGGCCTGGTACGGAACAGGTCAGCAGTAACTATAATGACTATTTAGCAAACCCTCTGTGCCAGGCACTGTTGTGGACAATTAGGGCCTGACCTGGACTGGCCCCCAGAGGCCCCTGTGTGGAAGTCTCCGTCCCTTGTGCAGCAGTGTCCAGGTGGGGCTTTGGGCAGTCATCACAGTACTGGGCTGTTGGAGATCAGGAACGGGTCCTTGTTCCCCCGAGTGAAGGTAAAACACTGGCAAGCGGCCGAGGAAGTACAGAGAGCAAGTGCTCTTTAACAAAGGGACAGAAACCGACTTCTCCAAAGACAAGTGGAGCCGAGACTGTGTGTGTGTGGGGGTGGCGACTTGCTTTCCAATAGATCCAGCACCCCCCTCTTTCCTTACCGACTCTCTCTCTTCCCCGCATGCATGACTAGGAGCCGGAGCAAGGAGGTTGACTGTTGGTGACCCAGAGTCGGATTAGCACCATCAGGAAGTCAGCCATTACTAACCCATCGCTCCTTCTTTGGTAACCAGGGGTCCCCTTTCTCTGGACCCTCATCCTCCCTTACCTCCACTGACTGCCTGGCCTTTGCCCTGCCTCAGCTTGCTGAGGAACGGGACATGTCCTGTCCACTTAAGCTGGGCAGGGCTGCAGGAGAATGGCTTTTTGGCAAAGAGAGTGTGTTGGGGCCAGCATAGGACCGGCGGCCTCCACCTAGAACTGAGGCTTGGCCTGTGACCCAGTAGCATCTGGGTCCTTATGCAGGGAGATGACACTAGTCAGACCTCACTGCTGAGGCTCAGGAGGGTGCTGTGCTGAGAAAGGCTGCCGAGTGGTGAGGGGTGGTAACCGGGCCCTTCTGTAGGCTCCTCAGGATCCACGCCAGGGAAGGTGGCCACCCGGGCCGAGCTGGGAAGTCACGCCCTGGGGACAACTCGGTGGTGGCAGTGGGATTTTCTGGCAGATCCAATGCAGAAGGTTAAACAAGAGGAAGGTGATGGTGACGCCAAGGTCTCTGCCGAGCTGCTCGAGAAGGTGGAGGCCACACACGGACACGGGGCGCCGCGGCAGAGCATGGCTCTGTAGGAAAGCTGAGTGGGCACAGACGGTCTCACAGAGGCAGTGAGTGGACATTTAAGAGGCACCCTGGCTGTGGGAACCTGGGTGTGAAAATGACACTGTCCAGCAGGCCCTATGAGACTCAGCTCTACAGGGGTCTGGCCCTTTTCATGGTCTTTAACTGAGTCAGTGACAAATGACGTTGTCCTAGGGATGCAAATGAACGTCACCCTGCAGAAGCTCTGACCCCTGCCGTTGGAGGCCAGGCCGGCACTCACTGAGGACTCATTTCAACATAGCCGATTGGCTGTTTCTTGGACTCTCCTTGACCCTGATGCCACATTTTATGGGTTCTTCATTACGAATGAAGTAAATAATAGCTTTGCCACTTTTCCATATTATATTTGTAAGGCCTCATGATCCTTAAAAATGATTCTTCAACAACCATGATGTTTTCAAGGCCAACGTAGCCTGGAATGGGCCAAGAATGGGGTGGGGGTGGACAGAGGAGGAGCAAAGAGAACGCCTCATCTGCAAGGGGTGACATCCTGCCAGAGCGAGCTCAGCTGGAGGGAATTTTGCTGGAAGATTCGGGTCCTCTGACGGATTCCAGCGTGAGCAGAATCGCCAGCCCCAACTGAACCAGGAAGAGGGTTGGGGAGTAAACTTGGCTGTGCTGTTGTGCTGATCAGGAATGTCCCTGAAGGGCCAAGTGTGAGGGGCCTGGTCTCTGGCAACCATCAAATGCTCTTGGGAAGGGGTGGACCTTTTAAGAGGTGGGGCCTCTGGGAAGTGAGGTCATTGGGCCCGGGCCCTTGAAAGGGGTCATGGGACCCCGTTCTCTTCATATTTTTCTCTCTTTGCTTCTCCACCATGAGGTAACAGCTTTGCTAGGCTGCATGCTCCCTGACAGTGAGCTGCCTCCACATAGGCACAGAGGCCATGAAGAAAACTGACCATGGACTGAAACCTCCAAAATTGTGAGCCCAAATAAATCTTTTCTCTTTATAAATTGATTATCTCAGGCATTTTTCATAGTGACAGAAAGCTGGCTGACACAGGCTGCATGTAATAGAATGAACAGAAGTTTCTTTCTCCCTGTGAAAGAAGTGCAGACATCTGAAGCTCCCGGCCAGCGTGACATCTTCTCCATGTCTTTCAGGACGACAACCCCTCCTGTTTTCCTGCTTTCTTATACTCAGCAACCTTCCGTCCTCAAAGTCACCTTGATATCTATTACGTGTTCCTGAAGCTCAAGACATTATTTTTTTATTCGGGGCATAGGGAAGGATGAAGCAAAGGACATACTTCCTCTATTTGAAAGGAGTTCCAGGTAACTCTACATGATACTTCTATGGGGGCAGCTGTGGGATGCAGGCATGTGGCCAGCTTGTGCCCCCCAAAAAGGGAATTCTGCCTGCAAAGGAAGCCAATGTGGGAAAAGCAGGCTCAAGAGAAAGGAAGTCATAGAAAAATCCAGGTGACATCCAGTAAGTTCCATAAGGACTCGAGGGCTGGCCTACTCCAGGTAAGAAGCCCACAGACTCCTCCTTGTGCTGACGGGAGCCAATGTTGGTTTTCTGTCACCAAGGGAATTGCCGAGGGCCTCATGCAGGTGGTGGACCAGCAATGAAGTCTTGTGCCCTTGGTCTTGGTCTAGTCATTTGAGCTGGACTTGCTTTCCCTTCGCTTCTGATAGCTTGATCCATGGCAGCAGCCTGCAGAGATCGACCCTCAGCCAGACAAGGCACGAGGCGTCCAACGGTGTGTGTGTGTGTGTGTG
Source organism: Ictidomys tridecemlineatus (assembly GCF_052094955.1). Lineage (NCBI taxonomy): Eukaryota > Metazoa > Chordata > Mammalia > Rodentia > Sciuridae > Ictidomys > Ictidomys tridecemlineatus. Next base: position 183,799,031 of record NC_135477.1, on the reverse strand, counting down.
TGTGTGTGTGTGTGTGTGTGTGTGTCCGTCTTTGTCCACTGGTGCCTGGAGTGCGGGGTTCAGAAGTTGGTGGGGAAGGGTGCTGGGTATGGCTAGCGATGTCTGCCACGAGCTATGAAAAATGCAGGTGCCGTGCGACATCCCTGCCAGTGTGGATTCATGTTTGATTGATGCTCTCTGTTCCAAATCAATAAGAGGGATTATAATGACTTCCCAAATTGGTTTCCTAAATTGGTGCCACTTAGCCCAGTTCAGGAATTGGAGATGGAAAGACTTGTGGCCAGAAGTGCCTGAGGCCACCGTGGCCAGGGGAATCCACAGCTGGGGCAGGAGGCAGAGGTCACCTGCTCCACTGGGTGGTGTTGGGGGCAGATCATGTCCCTGGCCAGGGCACCTGTGGCCGACGGGCAGTGAGACTGAGCCAGAGACCCCCTGGCGTGTCTGCAGGAAGCGCAGCCCATGAGGCCATGGGTAACTCAGCGCTCTGGTGGCACTGATCTTCCTGTCCTCCCCGCATGGCGTTCTGCCCTGGGCTCTGCGGTTCTTGTCTCATGAGGGACGTTGCTCTAACCAGCCTCCTGGCTCCCTGGGCCCTGGTGATCAGCCCTTCACCACCTGCCTTCTTCCCCGTCCTCGGAGTGAGGCCCTGCGTCCTGGCTGCTGCCCCTCCAGGCTGGGAGTCCCCAGGCTGGGAGGGCAGGTCCAGGCTGAGGTGGCTCAGCTCAGAACTCCACCCGGGGCCTGATGACGTCTGTTGACTGTATTTCCAAGGACCCCTTCACAGTGACTCGAGGCCTCTGGGAAATTGAAGGAAGGGTGGGATTCTGAAAAGCCAACTCCCCACGCCTTCCTCCCTTTTCCTTACTCTTCCTCTCCTCCCTCCCTTCATCTCCCACAGAATTTCAAGCCTAGAGAGCCTTTGGGGCCATCACCCTTGGCTTTGGGGGTGGCCCCAGCATAAGGCCTGGGCTGGGGGTGCCGGGTCTCCTGGTGGACTCCCTCCCAGGAAGCTGTGAGGCCCAGGATGCTCTGAGTCAATTAGAGGCACTGTTTACATGCTAACGCCTGTTTTTCTCTGAACTTCCTGCAAATTGGACTGAATGTGCTAAATACATAATGAATCTGCTAAACTCTTTAATGCACTCACAGTACTTATTGATTTCCTCGTTGATTACATATAATTTGCTGAACTGATTTGGCTGTGTGACTTGAAAGGCATTGGGGAAAAAAAATCTCTGTAATTTGTCACTCAGCTCACCCTGGACTTTAAAATGAAATCCAGCCAGATACAATTTTTTAAAAGTTCCAGGGTTGTGATCTGGATTGTTCTCAATGGATGGCACCACGTTCAACGCAGCGCATTTTTTACTGAGTCCCAATTACGTGCAGGCCCTGTGGGAGCTACTGGGGTTTCACTGATGAACAGGGATGTGTTTCCAACCTTGAAGAGCCCAGCATGGGGGTCCCTGGGGGAGGAGGGCTGATGGACAAGCCCAACAGGAGGAGGGCACGGAGGAGGAGCAATTGGTGAACACCAAATGTTTGTCTCCCTCTGTTAGTGCCCTTTGCAACTCCTCATCATCCCTCAGAACCTTGTCCCCTCCTCTTCCACCTGGGGCACTACCAAGTCAGAGCCCCCTCTTGGGTTGAGATCAGGTGTTAGCTGGGTCCGAGGGAATCTGACTTTCAGGTGGCTGTGGATCTTGGCCTTGAACTGGTTCTCTGTGGAGTTCCCCAGGCCAGCCCCTACTTCCCTCCCTCTCCTGCCTTTGACCAGTGCACCAGGTTTCCTTTGAGAGCTCCCCTCCCACCATCCTTCCATGGGTCCTGCGGGAGCCAGGGTGCCCACCCCCCAAACCACAGCCGAGACCTGGTCCTGCAGCCTTGCTCCGGGAGCACCTCCATCAGCCAAGCACCACACAGGACAGAGGACAGGGAGGGGCCGAGCCTGCCCTGATTCCCTGATGCAGAGGTTCTTATCCCCCTGTCTCTTTCCTTCTGCAGTCTTACCCAATAGTCCTTTTCGGGGTTGTGAGGCTGAAGCCCTTGAGGTCGGGAGACTCTGCCATAGAAAGGCTCACAGAGCTGCTAAGATGCTTGCCAGGAGGGGCCAGGGCCTGGGTCCATCCCTGCCACGGCCAGCAGCAAGGCTGGGAGCAGCCTGAGAGGTGGCCACCGACCTCAAGCTACTTCATAACAGAACTTGGGGGAGGAGGACATGCTGTCACACTGATCCTGCAGCAGCCAAGGGTCAAGGGGTTGTCACACAGACCTGGGGTAGGAGAACTCACTGCTTCTGCTTGGCTGGGCTGTGGACACCTGGGTGGGATGGACTCACTCAGGAGTGAGTGGCCTCCCTTCTTCTGGCCCTCAGCTGTTGTCCCATCAGTGTCTCCTGTCACTTGCTCCCCATCCTCTGGCCCTTGGGACTAAATTTCTGACTTAGGGTTTTTTTTCTCCTAGGGCCTAGGAGCTGCTCATAGCCAGGCTGGTTTCTTTTGCTCGTTATCTTGCATGATGTGTTAGGCAGGAAGGAGCTTCCTCTCTCCGAGCAGAGCAGTGCCTCCTCCCTAGCAGGACTGTGACTGCAGCTAGCCCTCTGCAAGGATGCGCCCAGGACCCCGATTCCAGCTCTGCCCCAGTCCCGCAATGAGCTCTGACCCTGGATATCTAACCAACCCACTAACATGGCCACTGGTAGACTGTGCATCCAAGATGCTGTCCTCTGTCCCCACTGTCCCCTCAATGAAAGGCATCACTGCCTGACCTTCACTCCAGCCACCTGTCCATCTTCCAGGCCTTCCCTGCCTGGCTGCTGCGACTCCAACGTGGTTTGTCCCCTCTAATGCTCATGCTAAGTTAACACCCACCCTGAGGCACTGAGGAGAGAAAACTGGGTCACTGTGGTCTTGAGCAGGGGCCTTTGGGAGGTGGCTAGGATCAAGGAGGTCAATGGGTGGAGCCCCTGGTCGAGTCTCGGGTGGCTTTACAAGAAGAGCCAGAGACCAGAGCACACAGCCTACTGAATGGGCAATGTGCTCAGGGTCTGTCCCTCCATGCGGTGGCCTGAGCCTCAGGACTCTGTCAGGAAGAAGGCGGCCAGCAGGCGAGGGATCCCCACCTCGCTCCTGCACAATGGGAACCTGACCCCAAACTTACCGGGCACGTGGTGTTGAGATTCCACTGAGGGAGACAGGCTAGGTCCTGGCCACCCACAGGACCCTGGGCTCCCCGGTGAATCTCCTCATGCCCCTGCATCACTCCCACCAACTCAGGAGAGGCATCTCCTGCCAGCGCCCTGCTGACCGATTTGAGGTCAGGTGTACGCCCTGCCCTCCTGAGCACTCCTCCCTGATGGCTACCAGGGTCCCCTCGGTGCTTGAGACACACGTGACCGGTGCCCCTGCTGCGTGCACCGCTCCCCTCCCATCTTCACCTCCCGCCCTCTTTCCTGAGTCCCCCTGGCCTGGCTGTCCTGAAGCCCACGGGCCCTCTGGGTCTTTCCCTGGGCCGTCACGTGCCTGGGGTGTGCTTCTTGCGGGGACCCCAGGCTGCAGGGCTTAGCGGGACCAGCACTCCGGGACCCCTCGTGGGGCGACGCATGGCAGGTGTTTGGTGGCCCTGGGTTGGAAGAGCGCAGAAGCGAAGGGCGGGGGTGGGGTGGTGGTGGTGGTGGTGCTCAGGTGCTGCGCTGGCTCAGCAGACCGACTCCGCCCCCGAGCGCCAGGACTGGCGTTTCTATGGTGCTCAGAACGTGTGCCAGGGCGCAGGGTATTTTAGGTAGCCGGGGGGCGCAGTGGAGTTCCGCCGGACGCAATGCTTAAAATAAACCCTCTTTTCCTTCCCAACAGCCCAACAGAAACGATTCCCAGGACCGAGTCCAGGAGAGGGAAAGGAAAGATGGAAGTTGGGAATTTTCAAGCAAGAGATATGGTGGGAGAGGAAGTCGAGAATTTTGATGAAGTCCAGATATCTTAGGAATGCAGGATTGAAAAGGGACCTAGCCTTCTATGCTAGAGGTCCTCTTGTGTTCACCACCATCACAAACCCCTGGGAGTTTGGTAAAGTTGGGGATTAGTTCCGGGCGGGTCTACACCTTACTAAACCACCTATTGGTACTCTGACCCAGGAGGTCACCAGCCCTGACCATAGCCACTGAGAGACAAAGCAAGCCTTACTTGCTTCCTGGACTCGTCTCTGCAGCCTCCCTCCCAAAGGTGGCCATCCTCCCGGGCTGCCCTGGAGGTGGCCGCTGGGAGTCTGAATATCCAAGGCTCAGGGGGGTTTGTGGCTCTTTGGGTGCAGGAGGATGAGAACAGCATTCGATGCAGAAGGTGCAGCACAGACCAGTGAGGACAATTGGTTTGCAGCTGGAGGGTGAGATAAGTCAGAGCACTGGATTACAGAAAGGTGTGAAGAACCTAAAACTCAAGTTGCCTGTGGAAGCTAGACCCTGGAGGCCTTGTGTGCCAGATGGTGGGAACTTGTTGAATTTTCAGCAGAGAAAATATTAACCAAACCAGCATGGGGTGGAGGAGGATGATTCTTGTGTGGCATGGTTGATGCAGGACACAGTTTCTTTCTCTTCGTCCCCTCAGTCAGCATTAACTCCCTCATATCAAAAGATAGATGCAGCAGCTCCAGCCCCCACACTTCCCTTTTAGTCTTCTTTAGATGGGAAGAGCCATCTAAATGGCATATTTCTTAAATGCACAGAAAGGGTCAAAGGGCATATCATTTGCTATACTTGGGTCAGGTTCCCAGGATGACTAAGGGAGTACAATATTTGATTGGCCAGGCTTGGGTCGCATGTCTGTGTAATCAGAGGCAGATTCAACTTTCCGGGAAACAAAAAGACTGATAGTGAAGTGCAGGGGTCCCTTAGAAGGAGATTTATGAGTCAGTTTAGAATGATGTCTTCAGTATTTTCCAGTATCTGCTCTGCTCTGGGACGTATGTGTTGGGGGAGGAGGCCACAAGCCCCTGGGTGGCAGCGGCGTGAGTGCTGGGAGGGGAGGGTGGGCATGAAGGCAGGGGAGTAGCAGGGAAGGACCCTTTCGGAGAGAGGCCACAGTGCTGATGCTGGACTGTGGGTCTTGGCTTTGCTACTGCCGCCTGCGTGGCCTTGGCCTGTGCTCATTCTTCACCTGCACAGGGCACATTCCCTTCCGAGTGTTGCTGCAGGGAGTGGCAAGTTTATGCACAGTCCCTGGTGTGTACTAATAACTCAGTAAAAGAAACAGTGGCAATATTTCCTTGATGTGAGAGCAGCATTACTTGTAGATGAACCATTAGTTCAATAAGTGGTAGGAAAGGAGGGAAGATAGTTATAATATCAATTGCAGGAAGTATTCTGATTTCAGAAATGGTAAAGTGTGAAAAATAAAGTATCTTTGAACTGGGGAAATGGATGCTGATGACAGTGATGATGGTGATGAAGATGATGGTGATGATGGTGGTGGTGGTGGTGGTGATGGTGACCGTGGTGATGATGATAAGTAAGCAGGCAGGTAGGCAGTGGGTGAGAGCTCAGACTAGACATTTTCAGAGCTGTGCATAAATCCTGGTTCTGGCATTCAGTAGCTGCCAATATCGAGAGATGTAAACTATGAAAAGAAACTAACATGTGGTCGCTTCCTTTCCTGTCTTCTCTGTGCTGTTTCCCTTTGACTCTTCTGTCGCGTGACACTCCCGTTCACTATTTTTGCCTTCCTTTACGTAGGAAAAATACACACATTTGCATTCATTCACTTTTTTTTTTACATGTTTTATAATCCAATCGTTTTGCTATTTTGGGGGAAATTGCTTCCAGAAAAGTAGAGGGAAAGAAATCATTCACATTTCATTCTTGTCCCCTAAATATAACTTCTTTACCACTTTATTGCTTTTCTTCCCATCGGGTCTTTCTGTGTGTAAGGTTTTCTGGGTGCTGCTGCTATAATCACCCTGGGGTTTTAACTCTGCATCCTGTCCATGATGGTGATGACCGCTCTCCCTACATAGAGCTCTAACGACCGCATGCGGTGGTTCATCATGTGTCTGGAATCAGCTCACTTAATCATTTTCTGTCTTGAGCATTAGGTAGTTTCCAAGTTTTCTCCAGGGGTTGATAACATACCCATGAAAACTTTTCTGTGGAAATGATCTCGTATCTCTGAGAGCATTGCAGGGAGACAGTCTCAGATGTAGAAATGCTGGGACAAAGTTGGGACATGTTTTAGGTTCTTGATTGCCAGAGATGACTTTTCACGATGACTCCAGTGCTCTGATCTTGTAGATAGCAGTAAGTCTTCTTTGCGTTGCTCAGCACGTCCACAAATGCACTTGCAAAACCACACACGTGCACACACATTTAGCGTTTGCCATGAGTCACTCCTGAGACAGGAAGAGCGCTGTCTTTGTAACTGGGGAAACTACCCTTTAAGAACTTGCTGTCTCTGGAGCCGTGTGAGCAGGATCTAAACTTAAATAGGAGCAGACTGGCAGTGGAGACGCCGGGTGTGTGTGTGTCGGGTTCTGACTCAGCCCCTGGATTTCAGTTTAACTCAGCGCTTCCCTCCGAGATTAGTCAGACACGTCCTGCGAGGAAGCTCTTCTCCTCCTGTGCAGTGTCCACCCGGGCTCAGACGTTCATCTCCCAACACCTTCCATCCAGCCCAGCTCTCGCTGAGCCTGAGACAGGTGCCTCTCCCAGGACAGTGTGCTCTAGAACTGCATCTCACGGGGGGCAAGGGGACGCCTGGGATGAGAGAGCAAGCATTTAGATTTCTTACAGGTTTTTGTTTTTTGTACTGGGATAGAACTCAGGGACACTCAACTACTGAGCCTCATCTCCAGCCCTATTTTGTAGTTTATTTAGAGACAGGGTCTCATTGAGTTGCTTAGCGCCTCGCTGTTGCTGAAGCTGGCTGTGAACTCACAATCCTCCTGCCTCAGCCTCCTGAGCTGCTGGGATTACAGATGTGCACCACCACACCTGGGCCTCTTATAGTTTTTATACTTTTTAATTGTGAAAATTAGTATACATCCAGAAGTGGACACACGATGCCAATGAACAGCTTGATGAATTATTCTAAGACAAACTGCCACGTGACCCCGAGCCAGGCCAAGAAATACGAACGGTCCATGTTGCAGAGCTTCCTGTGCTCCCTTTAACTGCGGCTCTCTCCATCTGGCAATGATGAGCACGGTCCTGACCACTGCAGTCATCACTTGATTTTCTTTAGAGCTGTTTCCTAGGTAGGTAACCTGCACACTACAGTTTAGATTTGCATAGTTTTGAATTTTCTATAAGTTAAAACAGAAGTATGCATCTGACTTCTTTAGCTTAAAAAATATGTGCTTAGTTTCCATCCAACCTGTGCACCATTTTCATTGCTGTATAGTGTTCCATTGTATAAATAGATCATAATTAATAGAATCATTCTGTTTTTGCAAATTGTGGTGCCTGTTTCTTTCTTTTGTAAATAAAGTCTTATTAGAACCCAACCATGCTCATTTTTAAAAAATGTTCTCTATGGCTGTTTTCACTCTACCATGACGATACTGGGTGGTTGTGGCAGAGACTGCAGAACCCACAGGGCCTAATTGTAGTTGGCCTCTGGCACTGCCTGTTGGTGTGTCTGTGCTTGTGGGTTCGATCCACCACAGAGGGAAGATAATTGAGAAAGATGTGGCGCCTGTGCTGACCACACGCAGACTTCTTTGTTATCATTATGCCCTGAACCCTAACCTGCACACCAAGGGCTGGCGTTGATGGCATTGTGTTAGTCACTGTGAGCCTGCGGAGGTGACGTAAGGTGGACGGGGGGGACCTGCGAGGCTCCATGCAGATGTGACACCACTCTGTAAAGGGACTCAGGCATCCACAGACCTGGGTGCCTGCAGAGGGCCCTGGACCCATCCCCACGGACACCACCTGGCACCGTTGGGTATTTGGCTTTGGCAGTCAGAGTCTATAGCCCCCCGACATTCCACAGTTGGTGGACATTGGGTTCCTTTCACTTCTGGCTTTTCCTCCGTGCACCGACCAATACCTTTCTCTTGTGCAGTTACCCCAGGGTTATCCAGGGCGTATCCCTGGGAGTGAGGCTCTCAGGCCCAAGGGGCTGACCCAGGAGTGCTCTCCCACCATGCAGGGCGTCTCCTGCTGCTCTTCATCATGGACTTCAGAGTTCATGACAAGGAACGTCAGGCCTTTTCTGTCGTGATTTGGCCCCACGTCTCCCCTCCTGTGAGTTTCACGTCCACTTTAGCCAGTCTTCATTTGACTATCTGTCCTCATGAAAGTTGTCAGGATAAAAGTGGAGTCAACCTTCACATCAACCAAAAATAATACATGAGTTCACGTAAGGACGGAAGGAAGGGACCTCATGCACCATGTCTGATGACAGACGGTGTCACAGAGACTCTGCCGGGACCACAGCCTCACACAAAGGCCACTGAGATCTTACATGTAAATGATTTCTGCGAGAATGTTGGCCCAGCAATCTCCTGTCCAACCCTGGGCTGATGCCACCGTTGGAACTTCTCTCTGTAGCCAGGATAACTGGTATACGTGATGTATGTGACCCTTTCACTTACCTTTGAAAAGCTTGGTCTTGGAGCTAGGCATGGTGGTACAAGCCAGAAATTCCAGCTACTCGGGAGGCTGAGGCAGGAGGATCACAAGTTGGAGAACAGCCTGGACAACTTAGTGAGCCTTGTATCAAAATAAAAAAATAAAAAGGGGACGCATGTTGTTGTGGAGCATTTCTACAAAAAAAGAAAAGGAAAAAGCAAAATCGTCTCATCTCTCTTTGCCTCTTTGCCCACCTCTGTTCCCACCGGGGAGGGCACATTCCTGGAGAGCTCCCTCTTTCTGGAGCCCCCCCCCCCCCCCGCTGCTTTGATTCTGGTAAAGACCTGTTGTACTTGATCCCTAGGAGTCCTCTGCCCTGTTCTCGGGTCAATCTCACGTCCTCCACGTGCTTCATGAATGGCTTTTCCTCCCCTTTGAGGATCATCTCACTTCATTGTTGGTCATTTTTACTTAGAAATTTTACATTTTAATCAAACTAACTCCTTTCCTTTTTATATCTTATCCAAAAAATAATGTCTTACTCTGACATTAAAAAGTGATTTTCTATAACTTCTAGGACATTTTCTGCCAGATTGATTATAAACAGGCATCTATGTCCTTTACAGAGTTCTGTGAAGCGAAGCTTTATGTCCCCAGGTCCAGAGAGGCCAGTGACTTGGTCAAGGCAGCACAGCAGGTGAATGCCAAGAAAATGGAGTCTGATGAAGACCCCCTCCCAGACCCCGGCTCTGAGTCCTCTCCGGCCACAAGTTTGCCTCCTTCTCAGCATTCTAGAGGTGGAGCACTCAGTTCAGCTCCGTTCCCTAGCAGGGGGAGTTAGCTCTCAGAGAAACAAGTGGGCCCAGGGGACTTGGCCAGGGTCAGAGGGTGAGAAGTGCCCACTTTTGCTCCTACCTGTGCCTTTGTGGGGCAGGCGTGGCCAGGCTGGGAACCACAGTACACCCGCCTCCTCCGGGCTGTCAAAACACCATGCCTGGGTGCCAGGCCAGGCCAGCTTCATGGTTTCTTGGAAACTCTGGCCAGATCAGCCTCCGGGCTCAGCCTCCCGGATCAGCCTCTGGGATCAGCCTCTCAGATCATTATGTTATCACAGTAGGGCTTGAATGCGGGGCCTTTCTAACAGTCCTCTGAGGGGTCCCCCAGAATATTGCATCCTGCCTCAGGTCTGCCTGTGCTGCAAAAAGGTTCCTGAACATTCCTGGCTTGTTCCCAGGAAGCCGTCCCCAGAGGACCTGGGTTTGAGGGGGGCCTCTCTGGGACTGGCTGAGCGGGCCTCAGTGGCTCTGTAGGACCCAAGAGAACCCATGTCTCTTGGACACCTCTGAAAAGGCTCAAGATCTGCCATGAGCACTGATTCCTCAAGTGTCTGGGCCTCCTAATGGGGTTGTCTGTGGTCAAGGGACTAAATCCAGACTTTCCTGTGGCAGTCCAGGATCCAAATATGTCTCTAAACCACAGAGAAGCTTCCCCTACTTGGACATTTCACCCCCTAAGGAAAGAAGCCACCATCATCATCCCGCAAATGACCCCACGAAGTCCCACGCGGGAGATGCCAAACCAGGTGCAGCGTTTGTGACATTTCTGGAGAAACACCTATTCGAGTCTGTTTTCAATGTATTTACTTATTTCATCACTGTGACTTGAGTTTTTGGTGTCATTTATGAGAAATCATTACCTCATTTTAGATCACAACAATTTACCCCTATTTTTTTTCTTCTTTTTTAAGAATTTTATGGCTCCAGCGCTTGTGTTGGGTCTTGGATAGATTTTAAGCACATTTTTGTGGATGGTTGGAGGTGGAGTTCCAATGTCACTCTTCCACACAGAAAACCAGAAGTTGTTGAGAAGGTGGCCCTTTCTCACCCCCTGGGCTCTTGTGAGGACGATGAACAGCAGGAGTGAAGAAGGAGGTGGGTTACCAGGGAAACCAGGTGGGTTACCTGGCTCAGGTGGCCACCCGGGCCTGGGCTTCCTGTCCCTCAGTTGCTTCTGTGCGCAGAGTTGACCAAGGCGTAGCTCAGGGTTCAACAGGGAGTTCCTCGCTGTCCCAGAACTTCTGAAACGAGGTACCCAGAGCCGGGAACAGGGAGAGCTGGCGAGTTCAACAGCTTTACTTTCTTGGGGAAGCGACTGGCTCTTGGGGAGAGGCCGTCTGCCTCCATGGCTAGCCAAGCTGGCCCCGAGCAGCCTCCGCACTCTTTGCTGGGTCTCTTAAGCAAGAACAGAACAGGCCAGGCCTCCCTTCTGGCCAGAGTCCCCAGGGCAGGCTACCTCCCAGGACTTGAGGTTGGAGGAGGAGCGGGCCACTTCTTTGGCACAGTCTCGGCAGGAAATAGAATAATGAGCACTTTTCTTCTTAAACTGAGCCTAATTGCAACATGAAAAATAATTACAGCTTGTGAAAATGCAAATGTTTAAGTCGGCTTCCCCGTCGCTGTCTCTGTCCCTCTCTCCCGTCAGGAGCAGCTCTTGCTCCAGGTCGCATCCTCCCACCTCTGCAGGATGGACGGAGCCCTGGCAGCAATCTTTAGGGAGTCACGCCATGAAAGCAGGTGGTCACAGGTGTCTTAGGAGAGAGGGCTTGGGATGGGCCTTGGTAAGACAAGGTCCTTGCTGGAAGGACCACAGAGCAGAGCAGAGACAGGAGGCACTCCGGAGGAGGGGACAGTGAGGGAGGAGAGATGGTTCTTCCATTGACCGAGGTCTGAGAAGTTCCCAAGAGGGAGAGCACCACCCAGGACGAGTGGGGCTCTTGGTGGACACTATAGAAATGGGCTCACAGGTGTGTCGATCAAAGACAGAGATTTATTTAGGAAAGAAGAGACACATTCAAGATGCCGCCTCAAGAGTGAGACGCTTTTACACACTCAGGGGAGAATGTGGGCCATCTTGAGGGTACAGACACTTTGGGGTTCTCAGGCTCTTCAAGGACACGTGTGAGGGAAGGCATGGAGGTATACGAGGGTGACCTCAGTCTGATGGTCACAGGTGGCTTATGGTGGTCTGGCCATTCTCGGGATCCTTAGGTGGACGTGGTCTCCATATCTGATGAATAGTAACACTGGAAAGTCTCCTAAATCGTAGGTTTCTTAAAACCTCACATCTGTCTTTGTTTGATTTACGTATCGTGTATGCTAATTAACAAGGCAAGAAGTCATTTTCATAAGTGAGTAAATTTATAGAAACTCTAAGATTTCCAGATTTCCAGGAAGTGAAGGCGGGGGATGGGGGGTGGGGGGAAGAACTTAGCTGGGGAGCTTTCCGCTTCCTCCTCTCCATCCATCTTTTATTTTTTCTTTGTCTCAGCCTCACTATCACAACTGAGCAAAGAAGGATCCGGAATCAGGTTGTTGCTAGAACCAGAGAAGGTGCAGGCCACGCCCCCGTGGTCCTGTGCTGCACACTGTTGGTAGACCGCAGAGGGCAACAATGTCGGCAGGAAAGGTGGGTTCAGAGCCAGGCCCTGGTCTGCCCGGGCTTGAGTCCTCCCACCTGGGGCAAGAGCGGCCACTGTCCTGAGCGGCTCAAGCTCAGCTGTGCCTCTTCCCTGTGTCCCAGAGGCCACTCCTCAGGTAGGTGGGAGCCCTGGCGGCAGAGGCTGTGGGCGCTGGGGACGCAGCGGGCTGGATTAACCATGTGCCGGTCCTGAGTCCCTGGTCCTGGAGTCCCACTCTGCCTCGTTGGAGCTTCCAGGTGACCCCCCAGACAATCTGCCTTCATGGTTGCAAGTCTGCGGTCACAGTTCTCCAGTCTAATGGGAGGGAGGACAGGCCACCAACAAGACGGCAAGCTCCTGCCCCGCCTTCTGTTGTGTCTATAAAGTGCGAAACCACCTGACCGATCAGCATGGCCAGCCCAGGACCCCGGAGCTCACTCCTCAGTCACCACCCCAGAGAATCTTGAGCCATTCCCCACCATGTCCTCAGATGGTGGCTCCGGTCATCTTATATCTTGTCCCCAAGCTGTGTCCTGTCTGTGTGGCAGGGTCTCTTCCCTGGTGATTGGGAGAACTCCCAGAGGACCTCAGGGCCACCGGGTGTCACTCCTGAGCTGGGACACTAGGTCTCCTGTTATTCCCTAGGTGTTTGGGCGGGGGGGGGGGGGGGGGGGAGCAAGGGATTGAGGATGACACTCCATCATCTGCCTGCTCTGTGCTTGGCTTTGCCCTTTTAGACTGGGCCATACTGTCCTTGAAGCTGGGTCCTTGAGGGCCAGGTGGCTCCATGTTCTCAGTCCCTCACATTCACGTTCCCCGGGTTTCAAGCCTTTAATTTTCTGTCTGAGCCACTCGACTCTCGAGCTGTGCATCTCACAACCCACCTGCTAATATTTTCCTCTTTTCCAAGCCTAAGAAGCTCTTCCACGCCTTTTCCTCCCCCCTCAGTCCCTCCCTCTCCCTTCCTGTGCATCCTTGCCTTTTACTAAATTGCTTTCTTTGTGTCCTAGTAAACCAAAACAAAAAAATTAAAAAAAATTTAAAAAATAAACAAGACAAAACCCAAACATAGATTCAATCCCTCTCCCCAGCCCTTCACAGGGATTTTCCTGAACCCTGCCAATCTCAACCTCTTCATCCGTAAGAGGAGAACACGTCAAGAACGTTGAAAAGATTGAATAGATGGTAGGAATATTAATCGGCATCTCTGCATCTCCAACATATGGTCATAACATTGAAACTTAAGTACATTTTCCAAGTATTTTTGCTTCCATTTATTGGATACCTTTACAGTTGGTTTTGTTTTTAAACATGGATGTGTATTCTGAATGTTTAAAATTTGACTTTGAATAAATATCCGCCCACATATGGGGTGAGGAGAGGGAAAAAAGGAAGAAATCAGAAATCAAGTTGTTTTTTCCTTCAGAGCTGCCCTTCAGAGGGCTTGGAAAGGTAAAGGCTTCAGGCATTTAGATTCAATCACCTCTTTTATTATGCAAATATGTCCCCTCCGAGTCTGCCTGTCAGGTAAGACAGAAGGAAACCCTCTCAGGAGGAGCGGAGCTGCCTAAGCAGAGGCAGAGGTTGACAGTTTCTCAAGCCCCTTCCTTTCCTCAGAAGCCAGGCAGCCCTTCTCCCCAACAGCCCGCTGGCTTTCTTTACAACGTGGTCCATTTTTCCCTGCTCCTACCTGTGAGTCAAAAATAAACCCAAACCCCAGCGCTGGCTCCTGACCCCGGCTCCCTCTTTCCAGCTCTCAGGGAGAGGCTGCCTGAGGAAGGCACTTCGCTTCTGTGTCCTGGGGCTCCCACGTGCTGAGCACCGTGCCTGGCTGGCTGTGCATACCAGCCTGTCCACCGGACGGTGGCACCAGGGACAGGCTTGCTCTCATTGTCCTCTTTGGCTGATGAAGAACGGGAGACTCACTCACCCAGGTAGTCACTGGGCTCTTCAAAACAAGGATTTAACCCAGAGGTGGTTTAGAGTTAAAGTCACACTAAGCCGCATGTGCAGAATCCCGTGGGCTTTGAGACAGGGGCCCAAACCTACTTTATAAAAAAAAAAAATTTAGAATAATAAAAAAGAATTTAAAATGTTTAATTGAATGCACAAGGCATTGAGTTCTATCCCCAGCACCTCAAAAATAAATAAATAAATAAATAAATAAATAAATAAATAAATAAATAAATAAAACGAATAAATTAATCAACACACTAAGATTGGATATTTTCAAGGTGTACAATGTGATGATTTGATACATATACATACATACACACAGGTTGTAGTGACTCCCCATGAGACCAGGGCAAAGGACAGGGAGCTAATTATCAAAGAAAAGGAAATGGAGAAGCACTCCCACTACCTGGCTGCTAACAGCCCAGCAGGAAGGGGAAGGATTCCATTCTCCAACACAAGCAATCACCCCCTGGACACTTTTGGTCAAGTCGGCTAGAAAAGAGGAGGAGGGGACATGAGAAGAAAGGAAACCTAAAATCTATAAAAGAGCAAGACACTCTCACTCCCTCGGGCACCAGTTCTGGACCCCCTCCTCTCTGGGTGTTGGATCTTCAACACCAGGTGAACAAGGACCCAGTCCTGATTTTCAAGACCAGTTTCACCACAAGCACAAAGTAATTGACACATCGGCTACCACCCAGGCTGTGCATTAGAGCTGAGAACGTGTTTATCTCACAAGGGAAAGTGATTGCGCTCTGACCAGCTTGTGTGGCCATCTCCCCAGCCCCAGTCCCCAGAAGCCATTATTCTGTTCTCGGTTGCTAAGAGATCTAACCTTTTTAAATCCGTCTACAAATGAGCTCATGCAATATTTGCCTTTCTGTGCGGGTCAAGCCTGATTCTTGTCATCCTGGACTGAGTTTCCAGAAGCAGAGACAGACACAAATTGCTGCACAATGTATTCAAAGTTCAAAGGAAGGAGTGAGTGGATGGGCGAGTGCGTGGACACTAATCTAAGAACAACCAGGAAGGTCCAGCAGGGGCAGTCTGGGCTTTGGATCCAGGTGTCTGCGGCTGGTCTTAGCCAAGTCCAAGGCTTGCAGTGCAGCCTCTCTGGATCTAGCTTTGTTCCGCTGACAAATGGTGCCAGAAATGGGAAACAGCTCCCTCTCAGGGTTGTGGGGGGAATCGATAAACTAATTTGCAGGGAAGCTCTGTTATTCTGTAGCCTTTTGTCAAGATAATCTGAATGCAGGACCATTCTCCACTCCAGTTCTAATATACAAATGGTTACTTAGGCTTCCTGACCAAGAGGAGGGAAGTTCTCCAGGGAGCCCCTTGGCCTCTGTGTCACTGAGCCATTAGCTCGGCCTTTCAGAGTCTGGCTCTGTCCACTCACCCAGCAAGTCTCTGGCCCACTTCCATTTCAACTCCGGTGGAGGCCCGATGCCAGAGTCTTATTTTGTGAATTTGAACCCCAGCTCTGCATCTTAGAGGCTCTGGGATCTTGGGCAAAAGTGTCTCACTTTTGTTTCCTACAAAACGGGGGTATTGATATCCAATTTCACGAGATGCATGAGGGTTATGTGCTCAGCAGTCTGTGGGACACAAAGTCCTGAATAACTGGCCGCTTCTCTTCTTTCCTCTGCACTGAATCGTGGAGTCTGTTCTGAAATTCGAGTGTCCTAGGTAAGAGACAATGGAAATGGGATTGAGTTGTCCTCATAGTTGGTGACACTTCAGTGGGTAGCACAAGATGGTCACCCTGTGATGCGTGCTGGCCATTAGATCATGACAATGGTCACTGCGGCAGCGGGGACGGACGGCCTCTCCCCACTCCCTCTTTCCTCTGAGATGGCTGGAGGCTGACCACACTCTCCACCGCACAGGCAGCTCTCTGCTCTGTGAGGGCTTCCTTCCTCATGCTCATGCACATACATGTCCTGTGGGGCTTGTCACTGCCTCCCAGGGTGACCTTTGCAGACGGGGCTGGGAGCCTATGGACACCTGCTTGACTTCCAGCCTTCTGAGGCGCCGACTCTGGGTTCCCAGAGGGCCTGGGTTCCAGCAGCGGGCATCCCCTCAAGACGAGGGCTTTCACTTTCCCCTGTGCTTCCTGGGAGGGCCTCATGAGCCCACCAGGACCCTCTTTGAGGAACCCTGAACAAGAAGGTAAATGTTGTGGGTTGGGTTTAGAAGTGTTTCCCCCAAAGCTTGTTCTTTGCAAGAAGGATCCCCAGTGCAGGAAGGTTCAGTTGTGGGGTTTTCAGACCCTGATTAGACCTGTGGCCTCATCAGTGGATGGATTAATAACCTGAATGGACAACTGTGTGGTAACTGAAGGAGGCGGGCGTGGGTGGAGGCAGTAGCTTACTGAGGGCATGATCTGGGGAAGAGATCTTGTCCCCAGCTCCTCCCTATCTCTCTGCTTCCTGGCAGCCCTGAGGTGAGCACCTTTCCTTCATCTTCCCCTCCCGCCATGATGTTCCACCTCATCTTGGGCCTAGAGCAATGGAGGTGGCCGACCATGGACTGAACCTCTGGAACTGTGAGCTCAAAACAAACCTTTCCTCCTCTGAGTTGTTCTTGTTGGCTATTTACGTCACAGAGAGGAAAAGCTGACCCCTCGGTAAGTAAGCTATTTCATGTGCTGGTTCCATTCCAGGCCTGTGCTGAGTATTGACAGACACCCCTGTGTGTGCTCCTCACGGAAGACCTCTGAGGGTCTCTGTGGCTGTCCCTGTTGAGAGCCACAGCCCAAGCGGCCCCAGCAAACTCCAGCTGATTGGCTCACAGCAGCCCCAGCACATTTCCAGCTGATTGGCTCACTGTGCCCCAGCAAACTTCCAGCTGCCAGCTGATTGGCTCCTCTGTGGGTGATGCTCATTGGGCTGTTTCCCTGCCCTTTCAGACCATTGGGGAACTCTTTTGGCTCCGCCTATGTGACTCAGCCAATCGGCCTCAAGAGCGGGAGGAGTGGGGGTTGAGAGGCTCCCCAGAAGCTGGTGGTGGCAGTTGGGCTCTGAGGGAATTCCTGAAGAGCTCCTGTGGTGCTGTGTGGCTCGTGAATTGTGCCCAGCCAGACTGCAGCAGTCCCCACTCGGTGGCTGAGAAAAATCAGGGCTCTAAGAGGTAAGTAATTTTCAGTTCCACACAGTGACTTAGCTATTTTACAAGACAGAGCATGTGGTCCAGGAGCCATTGTGCCTGGCTGGCTCCAGTCCCACAGGTTTCTTCCATCCACTTCATACGAGGAGCCCCAGATTCAGAGGAGGCTTTGTGGCCAGCTCCTTGGAGAGTAGGAGTGAGCAGAGAGTATCTGGGCCATAGAGAGCTCTAAGTCAAGAATCCAGGGTTACGAGGTACAAGTGAAATCGGGACTCTGAGCAATCAAAGGGCTAATGACACCTCCCTCAGGTCCCTGCCGAGGCCATTACTGTGTTCCTGTGGTATTACTAGAGCTAAGAGGTAAATTCTTTAATGAAGGCTACCAAGTACTGACAATTCCTTCCATCTAGGGAAGAGCTCTCAGCCTCCTCCCACCTTCACTGGGCTGAACCACATGACTTACTTGAGTTAATGCAACATCCACAAACAGGTCACAAACTGGACAGCAGTAAATCTTGGGATGCTGTCCTGAGGTTGCCATGCAAGGGCTGGTTTAGCTTTGCAGATAAGAGACTGCATGGGGGAGCCTGGCAGTGCCACAGCCTACAGAGAGCTCCAACCGCCATGTGAGGCTGCCTCATGCTTCCCAAAGCCACATGCAGCTGAGTGAATGAGTCCAGGAGAAACTAGCATGGAACAACCCCGCCAACCCATGGAATCAGGAGAGAGCATAAGTCCTTGGTGTTTCAACGCACCATGTTTAGAGTGGTTTGTTATGCAGCAATAGCTAGCTGGTATACATGCAGCAAGAGAGCTTTGACCCACAAAGACCTTCCAAGGAGAAAAGAGAAGCCTCTGAAGTTTTTGGTCCACTGAGGACCAAAGATGTTTCCTAGGTATTGCCCTCCATAATTGCAAGGGGTCAGGAAAGTCAGAAGTTCACATCACAGAGCAGAATCCAGATAGTGTCTCTCCTCCATCCTTCTACTCACAAACTATGCCTCCCAGCATCAGGGAAATGAGACACATGAGCATCACTGAACCAAATGTGTAGCAGCTACCAAAGACGAGAGGAATCCTGATGTTACCGCAGGTGAGCTCTGGGGTCATGCACATCTGCAGGGATCCAGTGTGACAGACTGCAGCCATCTTGGTCATGACCTGGCTGCATCCCAAACCCCAGGATGAAGTCCTAAGGCAGTCAGTCAGGCACGGTGTGCTGGCCATTGACACCTGGACTGTTTCTTAAGGATGTTGGGCAGACTGATGGTTCTGAGAAAGGCCAGGTACCTGTCTGCTGGCTGAGGCCCGTTTTGTCTGGCTTAGCATATAAACCCCTCCTCCTGCTGTGGAGCGTGGGGTCCATCTGCATTGCTGCTGTCCAAGACATGTTTCTGTCCACTGTGTGATCCTGGGTCTACTTGCCTCCCGCAACTCCTTCCATCTCTCTGTGCCTTCTGCCATTAGCAGCTTGTTCCCTTATACCCTGATGGGATTCTCTAATCCCCCCACCCTGCCTGAATGTGTGTTTGTTTGTTTGTGTGTGTGTGTGTGTGTGTGTGTGTGTAGGGGAGATGGGGGAGGAATCTTCTAACAGATCCACAGGAACTTAAGCTTTCAACATCAGTCATGCTATTTGTGTGTGCTTTGTTTTTATTAATTAATTAACACTTTCAGTGCTCACTTATTGAGGAGCAACCATGTGCCACAAACCCTAGAAATCTATCAGAGGAAAAGGATTCCTAATTTGTCCCAAAGGTGAACCAGGAGCAAAGCCAAGATTCTTCTCAGAGAGGAACTTAGAATGATCTAAATTAGGGCCCTAAAACACTAACTCATGAAATACAAACTAAGACATTTCAACTGAAAGATGCTCACAAATTAAACTTATTTTCTTTTTCCTATATTAATGTAATAGGTGTTGCTTATTGTGAAAGTACAAAAGAGTAAAAAAGACAAATAAATAGCACTTGCAGTTTCTCTGTCACTATTAATATTTTGGTGTTCTTCTTGGTTTCATTCTTGTTCCAAAAGGAGTCATTTGAAATGGGCTTTGAAGGATGAATAGGAGTTTACCGGGTAATCAAAGATGCAAAGACCTTTCAGATAGAGGAAATGGCATGTGCATAGACCCAGAGATGTCAAACAACATGAGCACAATTCATAAAAGCTGATGAGGAGGGACAGGAGGTGAGGTACAGAAAAGGACACTGACCTGGATAGGCTGGGATGTGGTCAGGGGAGCCCTCTAATGGCAGGTTAAGGAGCTATGCATTTCTTTGACAGGCAGTGAACAGAGACCAAGGGCTTTAGCAGGGAGTAGGAGTGCTCGGGCAGCATGGGAGGTGGGCCAGAAAGGGGAGTGTAGGGGCAGGAGCCAGCCTACCCTCAGCCTCAGGGACCAAGAAAGAGATGCCTGGGATTCTCAGTCCTTAGTGGAGAGCTGCTTCTTGTGCTGACAAGAGTGCAAAGAGATGGGCCTGTTGCTAGGGTGCACACAGGTGCCCTGCAGGATACAGACCCGTCACCAGGTATGAAGGTATGTGTTGGGGGCAAACCCCAGGTCTCATTCCAGTGCATGGAAATGACAACAGAGCAGAGTCGACCTTACAGGGGGGTTGATGCAACTAAGTGAGAATGAATGTGAGGCTCTTGCACACCCTGCACATCCAGAGAAGTGCCAAATACAGTCAGCTGTGTCCCCATCGGCATCATCATCAAAATTGAAATGCTCACATCCAATGACCCAGCAAATCCCTCTTCTGGGAGCCTGCTGCAAAAACACCACCCAGGATATAAAGCTGCACACAGATGTTTAGTACAGCCACAGGAACATGGAAATAACCTAAATGCCTATCCTGTAAACACAAATGTTTGCATATGTACACGCAGGGCATCGATGGGAGCAAGTTGGACACTACAGTGACCTCTGTGAAATGGGGCGTTAGGGGCTGGGGCTGAGCAAGGGGAAGCTTCATTTCATCCATTTTTGTGTTTTACTAACTTTTTCCTCCCCTCCTTTTGGAACTGGGAACAGGACCCAGAGCCCCACATGCTAGACAGTGTGCACAACGCAGCTGCACCCCCAGGAGTCTTCTAGGCCAGAGAGGCTGAAGCATGAGGCAGAGACAGGACAAGTCCAGGTGGAGCAGGGAGCAGGTGTGAGCCCCCAACAGAGAGCGCTGAAGCCTCCGGACGTTCATTCTTCAAGTTGCAAACTCTGTTCACCCGGATTCTTTTCAGAGCCACCTTCAGCAGCGGCAGGCGAGTTGCATCTTGGGAACATCTGTTGCTGGCCTTCACTGAGCAGTGCAGGTTCCCCCTCCCAGGCTGCCCCACCTGGAGTCTCAGTTGTGTGAACTTGGGGCAGATGTGGGCTCTGCCCATCCCTGCTGTGAGAGCTGGGCTGAGAGAGGTTTTGGGACTGTCGCAGCCAGCTGGTCCTTTGGCCGGAAGCAGTAGAGAGCCTCATGCCCCAGCTCATTCTGCCCTTGGCTGATCGGTAGCAATTTCATCTGTGAATCGGGGATGACCAGAGCAGCTGCTTCATGGGATTGTTGTGAGATTAAATGCAGTGCTGTCCAGGGCAAGATAGTGCTCCTTGGATGCCAGCCACCACGCTCTGTAAACTGGGGCCCACTGGAGGCGGAGTGGATTTAAGTGAGATAATGTAGTCCATATGCCTAGCTCTAGGCTAGACACTCTCACTATTGCATTGTGTTTTAAAACACCACCTGGCACTCTCAAAGTCACCAAAACACTCCAAACCATGTTTCTATCACTGGAACAGAAGTTCTCAATCCTGGTTGCAGCTCAGAACAGGCCTGGGGAGCTTAAAATACTGATCCCCAGTATTGAGACATAGTTGGTTGGGGACAAGAGAACTTGCTCCTCACCCAGGCAGGGATGTCCTCTTCATGCTCAGCAACACTTAATGATGACTTTGCTTCCCACCACTGCCCCTCGGGGCGCCCCCTCCCTCCAGAACAGCCTCTTTCCTAGTCTCCACTCACTGCTGTGGGGGACCCTCAGCCACCGCTGTCTCTGCTTCTCTGCTCCTTGGTTGGGACCATTCCTGGGTTGCCCACATTGCCTGGGCCAGGGTAAGCCCTTCTCTTTCTCACAGACCTTCTCTCTGCTCTAGAAGTGGATTCCCAGAACCTCCCCCTTTCCCCAATTCTGGACCAAAATCACTATTCCAAGTTTGTAGCCCAAGTTTGATTTTTTTTCCCTATTTCAACAGAGTTGGTGTTTTCCACTCTATTTTTAGTTATTTTTTTAAAAAAAATTCTTCCTTGATTAATACCATCTTTCCCGGAGATGTTATTTTTGCAATCATAATAAAACATTTTTAGTATCAGAATAAAAAGCATTTTGTTACAAATGGGAACAAGAGGGCAGAACTTCCTGATTGCAATCAAACATGGACTCCCTACACTGGACACCGGCTGGGCAGTCCTCCTGGTTGCTGAGCTGATCCTCCAGCTACACGGCAGTGGCCAGCTGTCTGTCATTGCAGACATCATTGCAGAGAAAGAGAGGGACAAGACACGGAAACCAAGGAAACCCACGGACTGGACATCAACTTAGGGCCATCCATTTATTGTTTTTTAATCTTTTTTTTTTCTTTTTTGGGGTACTGGGGATTGGATTCGGAGGCACTCAACCACTGAGCCACATCCCCAGCCCTATTTTGTATTTTACTTAGAGACAGGGTATCACTGAGCTGCTTAGCTCCTCCTTGTTTTTGCTGAGGCTGGCTTTGAACTCACAATCCTTCTGCCTCAGCCACCCAAGCTGCTGGGAGTACAAGCATGGGCCACTGCGCCTGGCAAATCTTCACAAGGTTGTAAGTTACATTCATTGTCCCAACTTTACAACAGAGGAAACTAAGGCTCAGAGAGGGGAACTAGCTTGCCCCACATCACAAAATGAGTAAGTGACAGAGGAAGGATTTGACTTCTGCTCCTATCATGCACAAAGCCCTTCAGAATGAGCCGATGCTGACGTCCATGCCTCTTCAGCGGCCCCTCAGGAGCCCCATGGCCTGCCCACAGGTGGCATTGCAGTCTGGACATATCCTGCCATACCTGCCTCCAGGCGTGGACTTCCCCATTTCCCAGAGGCTCGCTGCTGCCCCCTGCTCCAGTGAGGAAACCCTAGGCATCCCTCTGGAGCCAGCTGAAGTGCCATCCCCAACGCCCTGGGCACCCCCACGGCTCCCCAAGTAGGGTCCAGGCTCCTCTTCTGTAGCCTGTGTTGCTGCGGATGGCAGCGAGGGCAAGGAGTGGTCCACCTTTGTTGTGTGTCTGCCCCGGCCCCTCTGCGCGGACCCAGGTGTCCTGTACAATGTACCCGAAGAAACGCAGGGGGAAGGGGGAGACAGGAGCTGGTTCTCGCCTGTGGATGGCAGCCTGCTCGCCCATGGGTTGTCTTGTCCCCGCCCACCCGCTGACTTCACTTGGGAGATGCGCATTCGAGGCGGGGTGGTGGTCGCAGGGGCCACCTGCGGGCGACTTGGAGCTGTGTGCTGCCGCCGCCATCCTGCGGGCGATGCTGCGCCCTGGCGTCGCCGCGGCTCTGCGGGTCCGAGGCGTGGAGACCGAAGCGCGGTGCTGCCTGGAAAGGACCCCACGAGGTACTTGTTGCTTCCACTGTTCCCAGGGGGAGCTGGAGTCGCGAGGGGCCGCGACTGCCTCTATGTCCCCAGGACGTTTGGGGGTGGGGGCTGAGAGTCCGCCCCAAGGCTGCTGTGTCCAAGCCCTGCTATGATGGATGGATCGCTGCCCACTCCTGGGAGCAGGGGAGTCCAGGGCCTGCCTCCAGTTACAGCTGGACTCCGCCCCCCCAGAACCTGATGGTTTCTGATGAAAAAATAGCGAGTTCAAAGCCAGCCTCAGAAACTTGGCCAGGCCCTGTCTCTAAATAAAATATAAAACATGGCTGGAATGTGGCTCCGTGGTTAAGCACCCCTGGGCTCAATCCCTGGAGCCCCTGGCCCCGAGGGAGGGAAAAAAAAAAAAGGAATAGGAGTGCATTCTAGGAAATGCTTCCAGAAACTGTAAAGAAGATAAAGATTGTCTGGAAGCTCAGAGACACCAACTGTTAACCACATTGGTCTATGTCCTTCTAACTGGTCTTTTATCGTGTCCATGCATTTATTGGGGATTATGATGTACATAGGGTTTTTTTTTTTAAATGGCAGTTTGTATGTCTTGAGCTCAGAAACAGTAGAAAATATGTAACATTCGACAAGAATAAAGGAGAGAATGTAAAAACCACAGGTCATCCTACCATCCAGAGAGCCTTTCTTCCCAACTTAGTTTATATTTGTGTCAATCAACTCTAATGTCTCTGGCTATGTATATTTTGCAAGAATCCAAATAAAAAACATCACATTCTAAAGAAAAAAATTTATTCTTTTATTTTGTATTTCTCAATAGAGCATATTCACTTTATCTTTTTCCTGCCTGGAAATTTCTCACCATCTTCCGGACACATCTGCCAACCTCCCTCTTCCTCTACCTCCCTCCACTTCCCCAACCCCCTCATCTACATGGGTGCCACTGGGGGAGAGGGAGCGGGAGGTGGGGGGAGCCGCAATCCTCCATGAATGATAGTGTCCACTTCTGTGGGGGGACTTCTTAGGGGTGAAGCTGCTTTAAGAGGACAAATGCTTTTTTTTTTTTTTTTTAAAGAACATTATAGCCACACATTGTAGCTGGGTAAATGCTAACAGAACCTTACATGCATGGAATGCCATTTCAGTTCATGTCCCCCCTTCCCTCTCCTCCTGCCTCCCCCTATTCTCCTTTCTCTGCTCTATTGGTCTGCCTCTCCCTAATCTATTTATTTTTAATTGGTTCTTTGTACTTATATATAAAGGTAAAATTCCCTGTGCTGTATTTATGTATGCACATGATTTTTAAAGAATTCATTCTGCATTTCCTCCCCTTTCCCATCCCTCCCCTCTCCCTCTCCTTCCTTTGCCAGATTCATCTTCCCTAAGCCTCTGTGATAACCGACACTTCCCTCTGTCTTCCTTTATTTTACTCTAGCTTCCACCTATGAGAGAAAATGTTCAACCTTTGATTTTCCGAGACTGTCTTCTATCAATTGGCATGATGTTCTCCATTTCCATCCATTTGCCAGTAAAGGGCAAGTGCTTTTATAAACTTCAATAGCTACCACCAAACTATTGCAGAGAAATGGCAGCAATTTGCACTGCAGCAGTCGTGAGAGTGCCTGTTTCCCAGGAGGGTCACCAACAAAATGTTGTCAAGCTTCTGGCCCCTGGACTCACACAGCTAGCTGGGTTTAGAAGAAGTGAGCGGGGGGTGCACTGTCGGGTCTGGTGCCTGCCTCCTCACACTCAGGAACTTCTCTCCATGGTGCAAGGGAGAAGTGGTATTGTCATTTCACGGATGAGACACTGGAGATTTGGAGGGCAGCCTGTCTGCCAGGTCTGTACTCATCATCCCGGCCAGTGTCTTTCAAGCTTGAATGTCCTTTAGAATCCTAAAATGGCTTGTGAAAAGTAGGCAGGGCCCTACCTCCAGAGTCTCAGATTGAGAGAGTGTGGGATGGGGTCTAGGACAGGAAGTTCTGAGTTCTTAGAGATGCTGATGCTGTAGTCCAGGGACCACCTTTTGAGAATCACTGTTCCTGCTCTCCTCATACGGGACCCTACATAGACATGACCTTGCTGATCTACTCTTGCCCTTGGTTGGGTGATCATTTGAACTCTGCATGTTTACATACCGTATGCATGTGTATAACTGGAACTTTCAGGGTCTTCCAAATGTCTCAAGTAAGTTTGTGACTGATGATGTGCTTCCTCAAGACTGTTTCCCCAGCTCTTAATGGAGATGATGCTCAGAGGACACCACAAGGGAGTCACAAGGAAAGAAGGATGCGAACCACACTTGCAAGATTGGAAAGGCTGTGCTAAGCTAGTTGGAATGGTTCCCACTGATGGAGAAGCCATGATTTTTGGAGGAAAGCACAGGGCTACTCCCACTGAACGTGGCTGGAGGCACTCGGCTGTGGGGCTAGGGTGTCACCGTGGTCCCTTCCCAGCCACACTCTGGCTTTGCGGTTCAGTTATCCAAGGTGCATCCCAGTTCAAAATTACTAAAAGGAAAATTCCAGAAATAAACCACTCCTAGGTTTTAATAACTTTTATGACATCTTGTTGTAATTGTTCGTTGTTATTAGTTATGACTGTTGATCTCTTACTGGGCCTGATTTATGGATTAAACTTCACCGTAGGTATGAATGTGTCAGGAAAAAACAACACAGCAGCCACCAAACAACCTACCTGAGGCTCAGAACCACTGATGTTTTCAGATATCCACTGGGGCTCCTGGGAATTGTCCCCTGAGGATAAGGGGGTTGACCATATGTGGGGTTCAGGAAGGCAGGACACTGGGAGTCCAAAATAGGAATATATTTCTCTTGAAGGGATAACAGGAATATTTTTTCATTAGGAGTTCCTAATGACACCACAATTATTAAGTCTGCATGGAAGGTAGCAGCCACTAGGACACACAAATTGTCTTGTACTCTGTGTACATATAAAAGAGAGAATTTATTTTCATTCTGAGTTTATTTAACGTTTTGATCAGTTGAACTGAAATAATACATTGACTCCAACACGGGCAAGACGCTGGGCTAACACTGAAACGGTAACTGCCAGTCGGTGACAGCTCACCATCCTGACTCTACACCTTGTCCACGGAAATTAACTGTTTACCATAATAAGCTTATTGCATTTCATGTGGATTGTTTCCTTCAGAAAAGGTATTCCTAAAAGATGGGTTCATTTGTTCTTTTTTTATAAAAAGTGATTAAACCATACAGTTAATATTTCTACATAGAAGCATTAAGAGTCTGAAGCCTCAATATCCAGGCTTAAAAGGACAAGCCTCAGCTTTGTGGTGCCGTTCCCCAGTGGTTTGGCTGTGTCCCCCCAGTGTGTGCCCATTCTCGGGAGCCGGCAGGCTTGCAGCCGGTTGCTGGACCGTCACAGAGTGCAGGCTCTGCCGGCGCTGGGCTAGCTGGGGGGTGGACTGAGAGGAGCGGGCACAGCCTGGAGGCCTCGGCTTCTTACCAACAGCGCTTTCATGGCACGGAGATCTGCCTGGAATCTCAGGCTTTTTGTTGCTTTTGAGAGAGAAGCATTGAGGGTTGAAAGTCTGCCCAAGGCCAGAATGCCATGGGGAAGCGTTTTGCTGTGACAGCAAATCCTCAAGCAGGAGATTCTAGCGGCACCAGGGAAGTCAGAGCTTTGGATCTGCTCAACCTTTCAGAGAAAAGAGGAACACAGACACAAGGCACCGCAGCTTTTCTTTATCAAGAAACTGTTTGCACACACTGTCAGGAGAAAGGGCCCATCAAAAGTAAATCGTTTCTAAATATTTTTTTACACTCACAAATCTCTGAATTACAATGACATTGAAGTACATTGATGAACAGGTGCCTTGGTGAATATCTACAGACTGGAAATCATCGGTTACATTACAGACTCGATGGGAATGATAGAAATCACTACCGTGATGTAAACAGCGGCCCGCGGTCCAGCCTTTTCAAACAGGAAGGAATGTAGGTACCATAGTCAAGTAAAACTCACAGTTACTGATTTATGCACATGTTAACTCTGTATCTTTCTGAAAGCCACAGAGGTCTACAAGGATGGCAGGGTGAGCCACGCAGGGAAGGGGACTGTCACTTCTAGGAAACCAGCCAACCAGATTCATGCTGTCACATAGCCCAGGCACAGAACACACTTCCAAAATGAGACATTTGCTATGGTTAAGCTGCTTGATCATATGATGGAAATAACTGAATATAAAGCCAACAACTGCAAAGTAAAATCAACATGTTTATAAGAATAAAATGCAATAAAGAAAATGCACCGACAATATGGATGTACCTAACTGTCGGTGGTGGGGGGTGAGATGCCCCACCTGGGGCTCTACTTCCGGAGTCTGTGAAGGAGCCTTTACCTAAAGTTCCAAGATCTGCACCACCTACTTCCCCCTTGCCCTCTGGCACACAGGAAGGAAGCAGCGCTCCCTTAGTACTGAGGGTACTCTGCCTGGGACTTTTGCCTTCCCAGGTCACTGCTGGGATCTCCTGGATGGAAACAGAGTGGGAATGACACTTGATGCTTTGGATCACCTTTGCGCTGACTGAGCATCTATAAATATCTACCAAGCCTATCCTAAGTGCCTACTCTACGCCTAGCAGTACCTTTTTAAAACCCTTGGCACAAGGCGGGGTATTGTCTTTGAGAAGCAGTCACTGTGAAAGCTACAGGGGGGTGTTCTCTAAGTCATCATGATTCAAACGTGAGGGAGCCGACAGGTGTCAGGCCACTGGCTCACACCACAGGCAGCGTCCTCAGCAGCAGCTTTATTCTTAAAGGCTAACGTGGAGTTTGGAGAAGCCGGAACCCAGGCTGACCGGACCTTCCTCACGACACGGCTACACAGGGCTTGCAGCGGGCAGGATCAGCTGTCGAGGTTTCCGTCCCTACTTTACAGTCCCTTGTTAAAGTACACGCGCTGCAGCTCAGGATGGCTCTCTTGGATCTTGGCTCGCAGCTCAGCCTCCAAGCCTGTCACACTCATGGAACTGGGAGGGGGAGAAAGGACACGGTTACTTTGGGGGCCAAAGTGTGAGACAGAACTAGAAGAAGTGGGGAGAGGAGGACATAGGTCTGGAGACCCAGGGCTGGTGTAGCAAAACAGTCTTCCCAAGGCTGCAAAATCCAAGTCCAGCACCTTCCACAAGATGGACGGTCACTAACAATCACAGAAACGCAACTCCCAACACCTCATCCTTAACCTCTGCTATTGCTAAGGGCTGAGCAATCTGTGGAAGTATGCAGAGGTGACACTCAGGCCTTCTGTGTCGGGGAAGCACCGTGTGGCCATGCCACCCCCCAGGAAAACAATCCAAATTCACCACTGACAGAAAGATGTGATCACTCGGCAGGTGTTCAACACCAAATATGTGCGTGTGCTAGCACACCTCTGTCTACTGCGCAACAACACCCGCTCCCGCAAAACTTCAGGGAATACCACAATGTACCAGAAGGAAAAAAAGAAAAGAAAAAAGGAGAGAAAACCACACAGTGGGGGTCAGTGGCCATGCCTGTGATCCCAGCTACTTGGGAGGCTTAGGCAGGAGGACCACAAGTTCAAGGCCAGCGTCAGCAACTTAGCCAAGACCCTGTCTCAATGTAGAATAAAAAAAGGGGGCCTGGGATGTGGCTCAGTGGAGAGCACTTGCCTAGAATGTACCAGGCCCTGGGTTCAATCCCCAATAACAGGGCAGGAAGGCAGGAGCGATTCGAATGCATTATAGCAGCAAATATATTAAGCTTTATTTGTTTTACATATACGTATTTGAGATGTGGTAACATATAAGCTGAAGAGTCAGGATATGAATTTGTATGAAAATGTGTAAAAATAAAAGAAAAAATGTGAATATAGAAAAAAGAACTTGGTAAAAAACCCCACAGTGGCTATTTTGCACACAATGGGACCGTGAGTAACCTTGATAATGACAATGATTCCCAGGTATAGACCATGTGCTCTTGGAGAGCCGGACCCTGGGACGTGAGCGGCTGTGGAAAACTTCTCACTTCTAACTGGAGTTTAAATGTTGGGAGGAACCCAACAAAACCAAGGCTAGGTGGGGTTCTACATCTGGAATCCCTCCGATCTCAGAACTACAGACACTGCTGTTCTGAAGGTTCCTGGGTCCCTCTTTATTATCCACACACAGTATGTCCCAGCCCCTGCGTGTGACGGCAGCCGACAGCCACTGGTGCACATGTGCCATCTACCAGAGAAACGAACAATTCTCAGGTTGAGCCCCAGATCTGGGGGTTTGTGCAATGGATGGGGCATGAATCTCCCAGGTAGAGATGAGGAACATCCTCTGCCCTGGTTTCCAGAACAGTCTGAGGCACCCTCTACAAAGCATGCCTCTCTGTGGCTAGGGTGATGAGTTCCCTGCTGTGAGAATTAAACCTCTACCCACAACCTGGGTCAAGGACAGAGGAAGAGCAGGCAAAAGGTGGCATCTGTGTGGTGGGGGGACCCTGAGGAAGTTCCTTCCAAGGTTGCCCCGAACCTACCTTGCAAGTCCAGGGCAGGAAGGACCTGCTGGCCATGAAGGAAAGAGCAAGGCAAAGGCAAGGGGTGTGGACATGGAGGCACACCCCAGAGCAGAGCCTCGAGCCTTGGCGTGAGCTGAAGGGGAGGCCTGGGCGCAGACGCAGCTGATCCTGCACCAGCCAATTCTGACTTACATCACAGCAGACCCAAGTGCAGCTTGTGATAAAGGCACACGCCCAACAAGCTTTTAAGGAAAACATCAAGCGGGAAGGAGGGATATAAAGCAAGCCCAGAAACTCCCCAGCCAAGCGCACACGCCCAGCTGGGGCTGAAGTCCCGTGCCTGCTCTACAGCTGCCCTGGCCTGTGGATGGACCCCAGTGAACCACACTTGCATTTGATGATAGCAAATCTGCAAAGTTAACCTCTTATAAAACATTGGCACATTTTTCAGACTCAACAGTAGGGGGTGGAAAAGAGCCGGAGAGGGGCTTGGCAACTAGGACTGGGTGGCAGGGGTGCCTGTCTCTCCTCCTGGAGCCCTTGGCCTCACTGTTTCCGTGAGTCTCAACGCCCTCATCCACAAAGTGGAACACTAGCCTTGTCTCCCACTGGTCTCTAGGGTTAGGACTCACAATCATCCCCAACAACAGAGACAGACCTTTTCTGAGGAAACAGGGCACAGCACAGGGGCGTGGCAAACACCAAGCTTAAAAAAAGAGAGAGAGAGAGAAATCAGTTTTGAAATGGTCAGCTTCTCAGATTCTTCTTTTATTTTATTTTTGTAACAAACCCCTTTCTTTCTTTAAAACATTAGATGACCTTACAAAAAAAGTCCTGTTCACATATATTTTATTACCTGAATTGCCCAAATAATGAAGGAAAATGAACCAAAAGGAATCAAACTAAAACCAAAGAGATAACAGAAATTTAAGAAGGTCCCCCAGTCGCCCCAATGGCTGTGGGTTTCTGTAGAAGCAGCTTACTTCTCCTCTATGAGCTCCGGAGGTCCTGGTCTCCTCTCCAAAGCTCTGTCCCCCTGTGTCCACCCTTTCTCTTACCTTCATAGGTGGTGTCTTTATTTATTTATTTTTTTAAAGAAATCGATTATCTAAAAGAAATCTCTATGCTAACTACCCCCTGGCTGATCACCACTCACAGCATGTGGGTATGAATTATCACACTGCTCCCCACAGACATATGCACAATTAAAAACCAAATTCGTTTTTTTGAAACGCATCTCCTGCTCACCAGAAGCCCACGAGGCCAACTTGGATGGGTGCGCTCAGCCACGGGAACCTCTGTGGAGAGACACAAGACCGTGAGTGCTTCCGAGAGGCCCCAGAGAGCGTGCCTGCCCATAGCCAGAGGGACGCTCTCACAGCACGGGACCCAGATGCAGGGTGGTTAGACGGCTCGGGCAGTACGTGCATTAGTGTTGACTTCGGGTGGCCCTGCGGTCTGTTGGGAACACAGGTGCACAGTCCGAGGGCTGCTTACTGTACAGGGGCCATAGGTAAACAGCTACCATCTAATTATGATTGACCTCCTGGCTGGGGAGACTGTACTGCCTGATGTGCTCCCTTCCAGCCAGCTCCTGGAGGTGGGGAGAAGGCAGGTAGCTCCCAGGCCCTGCCCGAGCTTCAGTGTCCTTGCCAGGATGAAAAACAGGCATCCTCGCGCTTCTCAAAGTGTGTGGCCAAAGAGGCACCAGAGGACCTCAGGGAGCACCTAGAAGTGCCCGGGGCAGGGCAGAGACTAGCAAGCACCGCCAGCGGCCCTCGCACCTTCCGCTCTCGGTTTTAGTAAACGTCAGTATGGCCAAAACTCTGTCTGGTATAAAATTCGTTACTGGTCACTTCCTTTTTAGTGAAATACAAACGTTGTTAGATCTTTAGTCTTCAAAAAAGGAGCAACACCAAGAACGAAGGCAAAGAGCACGACACACAGGTTATGCCCGGAGGCCGGGAGGTGGCAACCAAGCCTGAGGGGGTCTAGACCCTCAGCCACAGAGAAGGGCCAGCACTAGCATGCGGCAGGGAGGCGTACCCTGGTCCCCACGGAGACTCCTCCAGCGAAGAGGAACAGCAGGAGGGTCAAAGTAAAGGGAGAAGGGCAGGGACTGGAGAGAAAGGGAGAAATGTCGTCAAAAGGAGACAGATCCACGCAGGCTATGCAGAACCCCTGCCTTCAGACAGAAAGGACAGAGCAGGTGCCACTGAAGGTGGCTGTGTCCTGGGGAGTGTGTCCTCAGCAGCTCTGTCTTTATGCCAACAGCACAGAGCATGCAAACCCAAGTGGCTGCCACACCACCAGGTGGCATAACCCCATGGGACTGCCGTCATCCTGGTAGCCCATCACAGACAGAAATGTCCTCTTATAGCACAGGACTGTCTCGGGCAACTGGCTGTCTGATGCAGGGTTCCCGTGAGGAGGTGGCGAATCTCACCCAGATGTCCCTAGACATGTGACACCTGGGCAGGCACACAGCCTTGGCAATGGGTGGAAGCCCTTCCAACAGGCGTCTCCATTAGCTCATGTGGTCTTGATTTTAATTACTGCAATGACGAAAAGTACTTTTTTTCTTTGTATTTTTTTTTTCCTTTGGACTGGTGGTTGAACCTGGGGTTGCTTTTACCCCCAAGCTACACTCCCAGGCCCCCACCCCTTTTTTGAAATACCAAGTTGCCCAGGTTGACCTCGAATTTATGATCCTCCTGCCTCAGCCTCCTAAGCTGTGGGGTTTAGGTGTGAGCCCTGTGCCTGGCTGCTGGTTTGTTTCCTGAGTGAGCATTGATGGAGTTCTTCATGCATTCTGGCTGCAAAAATTTCCTCCCAGTCTGTTTCTTGTTTTTTTTTTTTTTTTTTTTTAAATCTTCTGAACAGTTTTTGAAGAGCGGAATTTTAAAAATTTGATGAAGGCAAAATTTTATCATTTTATTTCTTGACTGGGCTTGAATTTTGGATGTTGTTTAAGGAGAGACTTTGCTAACCAGTGCTCCATATTTTCTTCCACTACTTTTTTATGACCACAACTTTTATATTTGTTTTCTATAAACATTGAGGGCTTATTTTTGCACATGGGTCTATTCCCCACGTATTACCAATATCCCTGCCAACCTAAAATGTCACAGCTCTCCTACCAGGTGTCATGCTGTGTCCTCAGGAAGCTTGTGTAGACCACATGTATGGCTGGTTCTGTCTAGGTGATTGCCCACCTGCCTCAGCTGGGTAACAGTCCCT
The DNA here is from genome assembly GCF_052094955.1 of Ictidomys tridecemlineatus. NCBI lineage: Eukaryota > Metazoa > Chordata > Mammalia > Rodentia > Sciuridae > Ictidomys > Ictidomys tridecemlineatus. The sequence goes on along the minus strand of NC_135477.1, from coordinate 183,766,577 downwards.
CTATGCTCCATGCTGTAGTCACCGTGCATGGTGACTACAGTCACCTTTTGTCTTGGGCCCCTCTCCTCTACCATGCTGTCTGCTCCTGAGAGCGGGGCTCGTGCCCTGCTTCTGTGACTCAGGTCCCTACCACGTTCCTTGGCATCCGATGGGTACTCAGGAGAGGGCTAATGAATAAACAGTGACTAAGAATGAAGAAACAAACACCACCATCAATCAGCACAGTCCTGAAAAGCCATCGATCGTTATTAAAGGGAACAGAAAAGAACCACATTTAAAAGGAACAAGAACTATTATAGGACCCAAACTATACCAATTTTATCCCCAATGAGAGTGTCAGCAAGAGTGACCTACGTTAAAAGTGACAACCAGGCCCATTCTTCTAGAAAACTGTTTACAAAAGCACCATGATTTTAGTCAGTGGACTTCTTGGTAGCTGTAAAATTTTCCATGAGTCACCTGCCCATCCTGGGTACCTCTTCCCAGTGCTCCACTTGGGGAAAGAAGGAGCGTAGGGAGGATGACTCATGTACTTGCTCCCCACGCACTGCCGTTTAAAAAGCCCGGATTGCTCAGTTTGTTGGAGTCTGCAGAGGAGGGTGGTCATGCGCAAGGCAAAAGCCCAGATCAGTGCGTCCTTGCAGAGGAGGCGCACCTGGAGTGGGAGCCAGACCCAGGCAGACTCTGCGGCAGGGGCACGGTGTCCCACATGGGGAGTGAGCTCTGAGTCTTATAAAAGGTGTGCAGTGAAGCCCCCTTTTCTAAGCAGGGTGTGAAAATGCTCTGCCCACTGAGAAGTGTGGACATGGATAAAACCAGCTCTGCAAATATGGCAGCTGTTACTCTACTGTTTGAAAAACCATATCGATGCCCCTGGTTTGTGTTCATTTTAAAACTTTTTCTCCCTCTGCAAAATGTTTCAGAAATGGCCCCTATCCAGCGAGTCCCAGCCTCACCTCTACCTGGGCAAAATGCAGCATTTACCTGCAAGGTGCCGCTGACCTGGGAGTGGTGGGGTGTGAGGGACCCCGCTGCGCTTGGCTGTTACTTTTTCAAAGCCACTTCTTCCACTGGAATCTGAAGTACAGCAGCCACCAGACCTCCTGTGGCCAGGGAGGGGCTCAGGCAGACCCCTGGGCTATTCAGACAGCCTCTCTCCTCCACCTTGCCATAGCGCTCCAAAAACTTCAGCGTGGGATGGGGCGGGCAGGGGCTCCATGGAAAGAGTTGAGTAAGGTGCACCCTTTCAAGTTACAATGACAGCTCAGCTAAACCACACATTACAGGGGTGGGGAGAACAGTATTTATTCATCTTTCTAATTTTGCAAAGGATTGAACAGTGTGGCCACAGTGGCCTGGGATGCAGGTGTCATTTGGTAGGTTCTCCCACGTGAGAAAGCACCAGGATGTAGCCACAGTGACTCCCACCCGAGGTGGGAGGAGGAAGCGAATCTCCCCAGGGACTTGCTGTTCAGCGTCAGTGTTGATAGAAATGCAGACCCATAGAACTTCTGGACTTCCAGCCATGGCCAGGCACACGTCAGTGGCTAGAGGACCTAGGGTCCATTGGCTGGAGCCAAACTTGGCCGAATAATGACCTGCTGGTGGTGGCAGCTGATAAGATTCTCAGCCTTGACTCCACAGCCAGCCTAAGGTGCCCTGCCAACTGGATGTTGGGGGCATTTGAGAGGCTGAGACAAAGGGGCAGGAAAAGCTTACATGCTGAGGATGCTGCCACGGAAGATGACCTCAAACTGACTTCCACGTCACCTGCAAAACTCTTGAGGATGGTGGCCTGGTTAGAGTACTGGTTAGACCACCTTTCTCATTCTGGTCTTGCAAAAGCTGTTACTTTAATGCCACACAAACAAAATAAGATGGCAATTCCCAAGTTTTTCACACAGCTGGAAATCTGTCTTGCTTGCAAAGTGTGATTTCTCTTAAATGTGGCAGGAGAAGAAATCTGCTTTATTAAGTGTGCCTTCTGATTCCCTGCTACTTCTAAAGTCATCCATGTTGATACTGATGAGTTAAGGGATCAAAAGTTGCTTGGGTCCGCATACTGCAGACCTAGGGACTTCCAGGATCCAGAGAGCAGACAACAACCCAGGGCATCAGTGGGGTGACCATCGGATGCGGCAGCTGTTACTCTACTGTTTGAAAAACCATATCGATGTCCCTGGTTTGCATTCATTTTAAAACTTTTTCTCCCTCGAAGTCTGAACCACCTCTTCTAAGTCAAACAGAGATGGTCAGATGGACGTTTTCTCAGGTTTCTTAAATCACGAGGATGTCAAACCTGATGGATTCCAGCTGACCATTTCATGGGTAGTGCTTAGACAAGTGTTGCCCTAGCCTATAAATGAATCCTTTGGGAGCTTTAAACCATTAATCATTCCCAGTCTTGGCACCAGAAAGAGATTTCAGCAAAACTTTTTTTATGAATCTTCAAAATACAAATTTGTCAAAGCAGAATGTGAAATGAGCCCACAGTTACAGTCTGGTGTGCACACAGTCCCCCTTATCAACAGGGACCCTCCTGACCCCAGTGGGCGCCTGCAATGTTGGGTGGGATAGAACCCCACACACCACATGCTTGCTTCTCCTGTGGGACAGTTCAGACACACCCATGGGGCAGTCTGTTTTCTGAGTTAGGCACATTAAGAGATCAACAGTGATAACTAATAAATAGAACGACCACATAACAATACACTGTGATCCAGTGGCCAGCATCACTGCTCTGTGCTTCAGGGCCATTAAGCAGATTAGGGGTTACTTAACACAAGCACTGTGGTACCATGACTGTCGATTTAATGACTAAGATGGCTGCTGAGGTTACTGGGCGGGTCGTGGGAGCAGAGTGGATTTGCTGGACACAGGGCTGACACTGCCCAGAGGGCGTACAACTTATAACTCATGAGCTGTTTATATCTGGAATTTTCCACTTAGTGTTTTTGGACCACAGTTGACTACAGGTAGCTAAAATCATGGAAAATAACACCAGAGACAGGTGACTGCTGTTTCAAGAGATTGCTGCTTGAGTATAGGTGGAGCTGTTGGTATTTCTGTTCATCTAGTGATTAAGGTTGTCCGAAACCTAGGGATGGGACTCGGATTTTTGCCAGTCAGCTTCCTGGGGCAGTGCAGGGTCTGTGGACTTCCTCTGGGAGCCGTGCAAGGAGCAGAGACAGTTCGTCACTGCAGAGTGACTGTTCTCTGTGGCACCGTGCACACTGTCACGTAAGACTGCTAGGGCTAGCGGTTCCACAAACTACAGTGTGGGGAACATGATGCTCCATGTCTCCAAGGCTCTCAGGAACAGGAGAGGAGTGCTGGGGAGGGGGTCCCGGATGTGGGCTTGGGGCATCCATGGGCAATGGTCTGGGAGTGTCTGTCAAGTGAGGTGCTCACTAACATTGTTTTTCCGCAGCATTATATTCTTGGCTTATTTTTCAAAGCATAGACTTGAAGAGAAAGTGCTCACTTCCTGCTTGCCTCAGTTTCCCTGCTGGGGCCCCCAGAGTGAGATCCAGGAACATGCCCCTGACCTCACACGGGAGGTTTGGTCTGTGAGTGGTGGCCTCTCTCCAGAGCTTCCCAGTGGCCCTTGCAGTTACAGGTTTGCTGCTAACACTCAGAAGAGCTCACCCCATGGGACCTGCCGTGTTCACCACAACACACCTGCCCTCGCAGTGAGGACCTGGGCCACTGCTCCAGGCAGGCCAAGCCACACCAGCTTCCCAACACAACATACCCTATTCATCTAAGAACTGGGAAACTGAGGTGGATCAAAGTGGTGCTTACTCGCATGGCACAGCGTGCAATCCAGGAAGGACGCTGGCAGTGGGCCGAGACGTCCCAGTTACAGCTTCAGTTTCAATCTGTGACAGCTTTAGGCCTTCAGGGCACACAGCTGATAGATAATGAATCATCTATACACAGCAGGGTCTAAGTCCAGTTCCCCAAATTACATCTTCATTCCTGACACTAACGACAGGGACCTATGGACATAATCCAAACTCACGCCTATGGACATAATCCAAATGTCACCTGTTGTGTCCACCTAGCTGGGACACAATAGGTGACAAGCAGCCCCCAGGACCCTCTCAGTGGCAGTGCTCTTCATTTAGGAACACTGCCCTAGACATCTGAGGTCGGAATGGAATGTCCCCAGCAACATCACAGCGTTTACATAAGTGCCCAAGAGACATGGACCTTCAGGTTCCTTACCTGCTGCTGGGGCAGGAGACATGGGGGGGGTGGCTGAGGAAGGGCAGCAGCTGGCACTCACCTTCAGGAAGGCCTTCTTCTCCAGAGTGTTCATGATAAATGGAGGGATGGCTGGGAGAAAGCACAGAGCACAGAAATCTCGACTGAATGACTGTTTTTGGCTCAAATTGTTTTTTCAAAAACTTGACAGAAGGCTTATGTCACTTGGGCTGTTTTTACATTGGCAGGGTGAAAACTATCTGTAGTGATTCTTTATTAAATTTAAATTTGTTGATGATGGCCCACTGTACATGCATCAAACGACTGTATGTTGCATGCATCTGTCCAATTAAACCAATAATCATAAGATAAATAAACTTAAATTTATAAAATTGCACAAGTTCGCAAAATAACATAATGCTATCTGCCAGCTGGAAAGGTCTATAACCTTGAAAGGAATTCTACACTGAGCTTTTAAAAGGCAACAGCATGGGCATCAGGAGTGATTCCCCCACAGCCTTCCTTGAGTGTCCACCATGCATGCAGGACAGCTGGGGGATCCTGCCCGGAATCATGCAGAAGTCGCTTTGATATGGGCTGGGTGGGCTACCTGTGAGCTGTTGACCTTGGTAAGGCTGCCTGATTTCTCTGGGCCTCTGTGTTCTGTTCTCCTGTCTATCAAACAGTGGGCATTATGTTAAGCTGGTGGCTATGACTAGACCTTGGGTGCAGGGGCAACATCTGGGACCTGGGTGGCAGCACTGGCTCATTAGCTCATAGCTATCCATGTATTTAAGGTCACACCAGCTGTTTCAAGGCAGCTGACAGAAATCCTGGGTTTCTTTCCTGGAGATCAGTGTTTACAATAACCAAGTTGCTGGAAATGAACTTCACTAGGACTTACGGGGGGTAAGCCTAAACCCAGAGCACGCCAGGACCATAAGTGGGAGTGGCCATATGGTTCCCCAAACCGCGGGAGCCAGGGCTCAGCAGGCGTGTCCAGGCAGCTCTGTGGCCTCCTCACAGGTAGCAACAGGGTCTGGCTCTGGGCTCTGGGCCTGGAGTTCACACTGTGGCCTCCTGGGTGCCCCACAGAACACCCGGCATCCCACATGGCAGTGGAGGTGCTTGTGTGGAATCAGACAGGCTGACCTTTCCCAGTCAGCTGGAAGGCAATCACAGCTGGCCTTGGCCCTCAGGGTTGTGGGGGACCCTGGGGGTACCCAAACCCTGGATGTGCAGGTCCCCTGGAGAAGGTTGGGGCCCATGCAAGTGACCTTCCCACCTCCTCCTGTGTACTTAAGGTCACCTCGAGTTTACATGTGCCGCCTGGTACCATGTCCATCTCTGTGAGCAGCTGTCATGCTGAATTGCTTAAGGAACAACGACAAAGGTAAAATCCTGCCATGGTCCATGCAGATGCGTCCTCTCTGCGGGCTCATCAGGGGTGCAGGGTGTGTGGCTGTGTTCAAGGCGGCCTTCACACACCCTCCCCGACTTTTGCTGCCTAGTCCTACTTGGCTGCCGAAGAGCATTCACGGTGACAGAAGGGATTTAGAAACAGCCGCAGGCGTGGTGGGAAAGCCTGACAGTAGCTGATTAGGTAGGCTTCATCTGAGAGCTTCCTCTTATAGCCAAGTGCTCTTCGCATGCAGCTTAAGTGATAAAATTAAACACATGAATTTCTGTTTTGTTTCATTTCTTTCAAAGACTGAGTGAGTCTGGGAACCTTCTCTAGGATTCCTGTCTCAAGGCAGCTTCCAGCCACCTTACGATAAGCAGGACACTCTCAGAGGAACTAAACACAATGCCGGCTTTGTGGCCACACTAGCTCCAAGCCCTAGAGAGAAAACAGTCACTTGGCACACACTAACAGCTGTTCTAAGCTTTCCCACGTATTCTGTGTTCCCAGGGTTTCCAATGGCTACAGATGAATCTTCAGGAGAAGTTATTTGTCTCCATTAAGTTTTGGGAATTCTAAGATTTACACAGATCAAATTCCTTCTCTTCAAATCCTCACCACTTGCACCATGTCACATGGTCCAAACACCCAAGTGCTATACAAACTTTGATGCACAAAATTATTAAAAATATTGCACAAAATCTTTAGAGCATGTGCATATGAGTAAATTCCATGTTTAGACAGGTAAACATCTTATCCCCAAGACAGCTCTCATTTTATGTAGGCAAATTTTTGCCAAATTCAAAGAAATCCTAAATCTGGAACACATTTGGTCCCCAGCCTTTGGGATAAGGAATACCCCTGCACTAGGTATTTATTTAGTTGTTATTTTCTGCAGTTGCCACCAGAGGCAACTTTCCCACAGGAGAGTGACTTTGCACTGCCTTGCTGTAACTAGGACATGAGAAGGCTCCCCAAGCCTCCACGTACGGGGTGAATGAAGGGACGACGGAGACGCAGTTCCACTAACCCATGCCGGGGGCCGCCATGAGAATCCTGGAGATGACCACCTGGGAGATGGCCTGCTGTGCTGCGGTCGCTGACTCGCCCAAGCGGTTCCCGTTGTCGTCGGTGACTGGAATGCCAGCTTTGAGCTCCCTGCAGAACCAAACACAAGCAAAGGTGCCCATGTATGCCCTCCTGCAGCAAATGGGACAGCATTCGCTGGCAAGATCAACCCTGCTGCATCCAGAGCCCACTCAGGCGTTACTTTTGGCACTGACAAATGTATTTTTTAAATGCCATAAACAGGTTCAGTCCCCTCTAACAGACAAAGGGAAAATAACACTATCACACTTTAAAAAGGTGTACCCTTTCCAATAACAATATGCTCTGAAGACTAGATGTGCTAACTTGAGGATAAGGCTGATTTCCATGCTCACGTACAGACCTGAGCAACTTTCCAAACCAGGGGCAGATATAAGGCAAGGCATGGAGTCGACTAGCTGCACGGACACAGTCTAGACCACAGCTCTACTGGAGAGGCAAGATGAGGCACTAACACTAAAACTCCAACTGTTACCCTGTTTTTCGTTTTCCATTCCAAAATGCTTTTTCTCGCTCTTTCTTCTCCTTTAATTTTTGCCAATTCTAAAAAAATACTTTCAAAATACAGATTAATATTACTTTAAGCTCCAAAAGAAAGTCCCAAGGGAAAAAAGGGAACCTATTTGGAGAGTCAGCTTCTCCTGCATAGACCTTCTTTGTCTAACCCAACCTCAACTCAGTGACAGCTCGAGCCATGTCCTAAGACCTTGGTTACAGAGAGCGGCTGAGCTAGCCTCGGCCTAGGCTCTCACCAGCCTGCTCTGATAACTGGCAGCCCACGGCCAGGTGTACTGCCCCATGCACCTACCCTCATCCCAAGCCTGAAATACTTTGAGGCGCATTCCAGATCACGCTTAATTTTATCTGTACAGTAAAAATATATTTTGGGAAATTTCAGTGAAGCCCATTATTACAAGAGATGTCCTGCCAGTGCAGTCCTTTGGGAGTGAAGGCCTGCCTTACCTTTGACGCATCAGCGGGATGTTAATACAATTGGCAGCAGCCACGGCAGCAAAGGGCACGAAGCGTCCTATGAGTGGCGACACGTGCTGCAAGAAGGTGACCGGCAGCGTCAGTTCCCCTCCTGTGGCCAGATAGGCTCCCAGACCCTCCCAGACATGCTGTGAGCCCCGGGCATGCAGACATACAGCCACCAGCACCTAAAAGTGTTTTCCTTGGGGAGTTTTTGCTTTCCTGGCATGGGCATACTGGGACAATGCACACCCCTGAGACACATCAGCAGCTTGGTGTAGCTGAAGGCACGTGGGCTCTAGAGTCCCAAAGTCCCAATGTTTGAGTTCAGATACTGCCTCCTTCAGCTCTTCAGAGGATGCGGCACTCAGAGGTTAGTGCACAGGGCCAGGCACAGGTGACTGTCCTGACTGGTGCCATTGGTGATGGCCCTTCCACACTCACAGGGGATATAATAAAGCATGCAGCTGCAGATAAGGGTGGAACAGCAAAGCCAGGACCAGGACATTCCTGAGAAACACCAGAAGACTGGGGCCAGAGAGGTGAGACTGCACCGCCCTGCTCTGCCACCAGATGGCAGCCCGAGTACCTTGGTCAGCGCGTTCAGCCCCAGCGCTGTGGCCACAGCCCCTGTGGTTGCAGAAACATAAGCTGTTCCCAACTCACTGAAAAGGAAAAAGGAGATCACATAAATGACAAGTGCTGTCAAAAAACTGGCACTTGGGCCTGAGGCTCAGTGGTAGAGCACTTGCCTAGGACGTGTGAGGCCCTGGGTTTGATCCCCAGCACCACATAAAAATAAATAAATAAAATAAAGGTATTGTGTCCAACTTAAAAAAAAAAAAAATATATATATATATATATATATATATATAATTTATATATTTTTTTAAAAAGAAGAGAAACTGGCACTTGATTTGAAGAAACATGGGGAGAGAAGAGCATGATAAAAAACCAGGAGTCCACAAGATGATGCTCTTCACCACTATACAAGAGGAGAAAGCCAAGAGAAGTGGGCCTCAAGAAGGGGCTTCTTCACAGAGACAATCCCAGATGGCAGACAGCACATAAGCCTCCTGATGCTGAGAGCAGGGCACGCTGGGGTGGGCCAGTCCAGCGGCCAGGGTGGGAAAATGCTGTGGCCAGGCGCTAACCGCAGAGACACTTCCCTCACGTTCATACACACACAGAAAGCAGGATGCAGTGCTGCCATTCTTCCAACACCACCTTGGTGGACAAAATATGACAACGCATGGGCTCACCCCAGACAGAGGGCAAGCAGCTGGCTCTTAGTGGGGATGGACACTGCTGGGTTGCAGATTTCCGTATCCACTGGATGAGAGTAGAATGGAACTGTGGCCTTTCAAAGGTAATTTTGAACCACCAAAAGGAAAACATTTTCTTTCAAGTGTTACACAAGCTACTCTACCATTTTTGTTCAATCTCCATCTTTAGCTCGTTTCTCTCTCTTTTTTCTAACAGCAGGCAAACTTGTGATTTCTGCTTTCTGTTGGGCTCCAGAGACAAAGCAGGCACAGGGTCATACCACCATGACCCAGCTTGATTTCTGCAGAGGCCACACTGTTGACTTCCCTACTTTGATGCTGGGGGCTTTGATGCATGCACACTTAGGAGAGTAGAGCGTGTCCTTTATAAATGGTCAGACCTGAGGGCTCCCCAGGCTGTGCTCTACAGGGGCACCAAGCTCCAGGGTGCATGAGAGATGCCATCCTACCAGTGCTACTAGCAGCAGGAATACTGACAGAGAGGGCAGGTGGAAGGAGGCCTCTGTTTTGACCCAGAGGGAGGAGAAACTCTACTTTAAAAGATGTTATGCAGATTTCTGCACAGCATAAACAACATTTTAAAAAATGTATCTTCATTTTATTTATTTTTATGTGGTACTGAGGATTGAACCCAGAATCTCGTACGTGCTAGGGAGAGCTCTACTGCTGAGCCACAACCCCAACCCCAACAAATGCATTTGAGTTTTTGAAAAGGAAAGTATTATCACTTAATCAGATGGGCACTGGGGAAGCAAGAGGAGGCGGAACCTGCGAGCTTACCTCATAGTGAGAGGGGCATCCCCACTTCTGTTGGTGTAATTGACGATGGCGTTGAAGGACTGGTTGATCCACTGCCAGAACAGGACAGCTGGTGTGGTCCTGTAACAGAGCAAACCACCCCTCACCACCTCCACCTGGGACCAGCTATGGCCGGAGTCAGTGTGTGCATAGCGACCGTCAAGAGGAGGGGGCAGAGAGGAAGGCTGGGGCGGAGAGGAAGGCTGGGGCAGAGACACAGGCCACAGGCTCAGGACCTGTTTGGTGGCTTTTGTCCTCTGATCAGTTTTCTCATTTCCAAGCTCAGAGGGTTACTATGTGATGAAGGTAAACTGTAGAGAGCCTGGCACAGAGGGACCATAAACGGCAGGTTCCTCCTCTTGGGCTGGGCAGTCCTGGCACCTCCTAGCTGCAGTCCTATGTGCTACTGTGTGTCCATGTATGTGTCCAGGTCGACCTGCACCTGTGCTTACACCTACATAAGGTATTTTATATCCATATTTATATAAATAGGCTAAAAGGAGAATTTGCTCTTAGACTCTATTTTCTTTTGGGTCTAAGATTTAGGAAAAACTTCAACTTCCCTTTGAACAACAAAGAAGATGCTACTTGGCAAGGGAGAAGGTAAAATGGATCTTTAAAGTGTTTATTAAAGATAGGGCTGGGGATGTGGCTCAAGCGGTAGCGCGCTCGCCTAGCATGCGTGCGGCCCGGGTTCGATCCTCAGCAGCACCACATACCAACAAAGATGTTGTGTCTGCCGAGAACTAAGAAAAAATAAAGGTTAAAATTCTCTCTCTCTCTCTCTCTCTCTCTGTCCCCCTCTCTCACTCTCTCTTTAAAAAAAAAAAATAAAATAAAGTGTTTATTAAAGATAGATCTGCTGCTGAGCAGAGGTCAAATTTACACCAAATAGAACTAAAAGTGAAATGACATATTTTTCTCCCCAGTGCAACAATACCCCTATTTGATTTTATTTATTTACTTTAGTTGGTACCACAGATTGAACCCAGGGGTATTTAACCACTGAGCCACATTTTTAGCCCTTCTTTTTTCTTTTTTTGAGACAGGATCTTAAGAAGTTGCTTAGGGCCTCGTTAAGTTGCTGAGGCTGGCTTTGAACTTGCCATCCTCCTGCCTCAGCCTCCTGAGCTGCTAGGATTATAATCCTGCATCACTGTGCCTAGCTCCCCTATTTCATTTTTAATCATTTTAAATTTTATTTTTGTTGAATTTATTTGTAGAGTATAACATGCTATTTGATATCCTTCTGAATAACTAAACCAAATTCATTGACACACTCATCACCTATATACTTAGGAAACAGCATTTAATTTTTAGACACTTCATATAAATATACACTTTGAAAAAAAAGACATGAGGGGTGCGGAATGCTTGTGCCACAGTGAAACCATTCTTATGTGAATTAAAATGCACTGATCAACACAGGCGCCCTGGGTCTCTGGACAAGGGGCATCCAGCTGGCCACAGGGACGGCTCACCTGTAGAAGGTCATCATGCACCCGGTGATGGTCATGTTCATGGGCACCTGGGCCGACATCCGCCCGATCAGGATCATCTTCTCCCCAGTGTCAGGGTGGAAGGCAGACTCGTACACGTACTTGGCTCTCCATAGCTCGTTCTCTGTAAGACCCGGAGGGACAACTCCTTGTCTAGGGACAGGACCACAAATAACATGGGGCGGCTCACTTCAAGTCCTCACGGCGCCCACACAGGCCTCGGCACGCTCACACCTGCCTGCCGTGACGGGGCTAGCTTAGCTCTCAGCTGGCACTGACTTATTTGTATATTTATGCCTTTTTGACGCCAGGGACTGAACCCAGGCACACTCCACCACTGAGCTATGCCCCAGTCCCTGTCGGTAAAAATGTTAAAAACACAAAGGATAACAAGTGCTTAAAATGAACACTTCAAACATATTCATCTGAAATTATCTGTAATTTGAATTTTTTTTAAAAAACTGTATACCAGAGAAGTATTCAACTTTGAAATATTCTTTGTTTTAAATGACATTAAAAAATGTAGTTTGAACTTTTCAAACTCTAAAATATTTTAACCAATTAGACAAAAGCTATGGCAATCAAGAACACTAATTCATTTTAAACCTGTAATTTGGAAACCTAGCTTGGGAAGACTCTTTAGTGTAAAAGAAATGTCAGGCACATCATTTGTTATTTCTTCTCTCTGTCAAAGGAATACCTGTCCATTGCCAGAAATTCAGAAAATGTACGAATTCATCAGAGCGATTAAATCACTGCAGCCTTAATGCAACCTGGTGAGCAGCTTCAGTCTCCCTCCCAGGGTCCATATGCTGAGTGTTTATGTAAAGGTGGGGCACCAGACCTGCTGCTTCAACACCACCTTTTAAATTCAACAACATTTTGTGAATGCTTCTGTGCCTACAGATATTGGTCATCTCTATTGGGTTGAACAGTGTTTTTCCCAAATTTTATGTTCACCTGGAACAACAGGATGGAACCTGATTTGGAAATGGGGTCTCTGTAGATGCAATTAGTTAAGATGAATGCTACTGGATCACAGTGGTTGCTAAGTCCAATGAATGGGGTCCTTAGGGAATGGGCAGGTGCCAACATACCAGGAGGCCACATGCTTTAGGAGGTAGAGCCCCAGTACCCACAGCTCAAGGCCAGCAAAACATGCCCAGAGCCAGCAGGACCTAGGGAGATGCAAAGACACCGTCTCCCCTCCAGGCTTCAGAGGGAGCAGGGCCTGCTGGCACCTGAACCCGGAGGCTGAATTTCTGAAGTTTGAAGCCACTTAGCTGGTGGTAAATTATGGCAGTCTCAGGAAACAAATATGACACCTTTTAAATGTGCACAGCATCTGCTGCCTGATTTTAAAACGAAGTCTGATTCCAGTGCCCTGGTGTGAGCATCTGAACTGCTGAACTTTCTTCCTCTGTGAAGGATGAGGAAGCACATACAGTTCCCTGGCAAGTGAGTCACCCCACATGTGAGACTGCCCAGAGAGGAATGTGCAAGGTGGCCGACACCAAGGCTGTGCAACATGTTAAAGCTTCAGCTACGTCTCTGTCTTGATCATCATCAACAGCAACAGCAGCAGTGTTGATATTTAAGTAACTTGTAAGTGTATTTTATACGCAAGGGATTACTAACCCAAGTTTTCACTGCCAGTGTGTTTCTGCCATCCTGGATGATTCTTTCCTATCTAGTTGGGGAGGGTAAGTGAGGCTCTGCCTAGAAGGTCTGACTGACCGTGGTGCAGTCGTGCAAATGTCCACCTGTGCTTCCCACTGTTTCAGAACAGTGATTTCCCTTTTGTCACTAGTTTCTTGTTTGCTTGAAATGTATCTTAACATGGGAACATTGAACCTTGCTTCACCTCATCTCCCAGGTGGCTGCCTGCTCTGGGTTGAGATTTCGTGACCTAGACCTTCTCCTGTGTTCCCATTTATCTGCATATTCTGACACCAATGCCCACGATCTTAACTTATCAGTCCATCGTGATTGTTGCTGAAGCAACTGCAACTCTGACAGGGGAAAAAAGATGTCAGTGGCGGGAACACGAGGTTAAGGGAATAATTCTATCAAATGGGCCCACTGGGCTGACCCCCACATGCTTTCTATTCCAAGAAGCAATTTACTTGCAGCCCTGCCTGGCCTAAGTGGACAGGATTCGTCAACATTTCTCAACAAACTACCTGTTATCTGCAGGAGAAATGCAGGCCTGAAATAACATTGGAAGGAGGAACCCAAGTTATCCTGACGGGCAGATCTTTGTAATCGCTTTACAGACTGAATCCCAGAACCCAGGGAGATGAGGATTGCTCCTAACCTGTAACAATTGTCTGTAACAATTTATGGTTAAGAATCCCATTAGAACTGGTCAGCATGGGCCAAATGACCTAGAGCTGTCATAGCAGTGGGGACTTAAAATCTGATGTCATCCTGCTGTCAAAAGTCAAGAGGTGGGCCTGGGCAGGACTCTGGAAGCTTCTCTGGGATCCCCAATAAAACAGGAGTGCAGGAGAAATGCTGTCCCTCTTGTCTCTGAGAAAACCCACTCCTTCCCCGAGACTGTCCCCTTTTGTCTTTTCCATCCTTTCAATAAGTTTTATTGCCCGTTCTTCTGATCAACATGCCTGGAATCTTTCTGACTGGATCACAAGGATTGGGGCTTGAAGGGGATGGTTGTGCTGCCTCAGTTTCCCGGAGGGCCCCAGCTCTGTGACAACTCATCTGTTCTTTTTTTTTTTTAAATGCCTTAATCACACTCATTATTTATTCTTCCAGAAAAACCTTACAATTATCTTATAAACTTCATAGGTGATTACAGTGTGTTTTGACCGACACCCTGTAAACTGGAGAGCGGATACTGCCAACAGTGCTTCTAAACTAATGGAGAGGAGGGCGCAGGGCCGCTCCACAGCTTCATGGAGCACACCGCAGTGCGGTATCCCAGGGACACGCCCTGGGACACGGAGAGATGTTATGGGGAAAACAGGAGGGGCCTGTGGTCAGGTTTAGGAAAATAAGTTAAAAGGCTTCTCTACTCCTCGACTTCTTGGGAGTTATGAAAGTGACATCCACTTATGGGATATGGCACCCTCAGGAACGGAATGTGAACTTTTCCAAATCCAACTATAGAAACCACCTTCCTCTCCTCCCCTCCTCCTGTGCTGCACCTCTGCAAAGCCATTCAGGAAGTTCTGCTCGGGTGGCTCATCCCCTGTGGTGGGGCGGGCTGCTGGCCTGGGAGCTGTGCCTGTCATCTCTTCTCTTCCTTCTGGTGCATGTTGGGCAGCGCCTCACCCCGGGCTGATGGGCCACTCCTGGCTTTTGTCTGCATTTTTCGTAGCTAATAACACTCCAGGTCTTCCCAGATGCTCGCTTGCTATTCCCAGCATTCCTTTGGGGAGGTGTCGTCTGTCTACTGCGATCTATCACCCACCTTACAAACTGTGTCGTCTTATCCTTATATTCAAAGAGAGTTTTTTTTTTTTTTTTCATCTTCTGGGTATAAACCCTTTGTGAGATGAGTTTTGTGAACACTTCCGTGCAGTCTGTGAGGTGCACTTTTGCTCTCTAAATGGAGTCATCTGCGTGGAAAATCTTTTACGGTGAGGAAGTTCATTTTTCGATGGTTTCGTTCCTTTTTTCCCTCCCCCTGTGCTCAAGTCCCAGAGAATCTTCGCATTTCCCAAGGCCACAGAGGGGCTCTGTTTTCTTCTAGGGATCTTACAATGTCAGCTTGGATGTTTGCTTAGATCATTGTCACCGTGAGCTGCCTTTGGTTTACAGAAGGATGGACGCTCACTTTGTAGGACTGCCCGATTTTTCACTGATCGCAGCCACATTTCCTTGTGGATTATCTTGGTGTAAAAGCAACTCAGTGTGTGAGCGTGGACGTATTTTAGGAATCAGCATTTTGTTTCATGGTCTGTGCTACATTTTGGATGCTGAATGTCCTCCCCAAAAGGCCCGTATGTGGAAGGCTCAGTCCCCAGGGTGGTGTTATGGGGAGGAGAGGGCTCTCTATGAGGGGCCTGGTAGGAGGTCTTTAGGGCATTGGGAGCGTGCCCTGGAAGGGGCTGTGGGTCCTTCTCATCCTTTTCTTTTTTTCTTGTACCCTGGCCATGTGGCAAGGGATTTTTCACTCCACCACATGCTTCTGCCATGATGTGTGCCCCCCCAATCGAATCAAAGAAATGGGGCAACTGGTTATGGATTG
Source organism: Ictidomys tridecemlineatus (assembly GCF_052094955.1). Lineage (NCBI taxonomy): Eukaryota > Metazoa > Chordata > Mammalia > Rodentia > Sciuridae > Ictidomys > Ictidomys tridecemlineatus. The sequence continues at coordinate 183,751,091 of NC_135477.1, read as the reverse complement.
GAACCTTCAGAACTATTGAGCCAAAATAAACCTTTTCTCCTTCTAAGTTGATCATCTCAGGTATTTTGTTATAGAAACACAAAACTGAATGACAGTCTATGTGTCTACCTTTGCACCAGTGCTAGGCATTTTTACTGTTAGTGCATCAGGTCTTAAGATGAGGTAGGGTAGTTCCTCAACTTTGCTCTTTCTCAAAATTGCATTCAATCACCTAGGTCCCCTGTATTTCCATGTAAAACTTTTAAAATCAGCTTGCAATTTCTATAAAAATCCTGCTGGGATTCTGATGCCACATTGAATCTACATCAATTTGGGAACAAATGACATTTTAATGATTAGGGGTTTTCCAAACTATGAACACGGTATTCTCTTTTCATGTAAACAACAAACCAACCAAGGGATTCCTTTTTGTAATCTCTGTGTTGTGTGCTTTGGCTTTACAGGCATTTTACACATTTTGTTAATGCAATTTCCAAGTATTTACTATTTTTGTTGTTTTTGAAATAGCATCATTTAGATTATTTCCAGTTTACAGCTGTTAAATGCTACTAGATGAAAATCAAATTGATTCTAAATACTGATCTTGTGTCTTGTGACCTTGACAAACTCACTTCTTCTAGTTTTTATGTATTTGTATTTTTTGTGGATTCTTTCTACACGAATGGTCACATTCGCTGTTGTCTTTAATTCTGCTGTTGATCTTCTAGCAGCCCCAGCACAGAGCTGAGGAAGAGCCCTGGAGACGGACGCCCCGCCAGCTCCCAGCCTCAGGGGAGCGAGCTCCTCCCCTTCTCTTCCTGGTCTGCTGAGAGTCTCACCACAGAAGCCGGCTGGGTTCTGTCAGGTTCGCTGCCCCTGCGGCGATGAGCACCTGGTTTGGGCTCTGTGGTCCACGGATGGAGCTCTGTGGATGTGGGGCCAGCCTTGTCAGAGGCAGCGGGGGCACTGCTCCAGGAGCTGCCCTCCACCTGGCCAGCTGACACCTGGGCTGTCCGTGAGGGATGTCATTACAGAGCTGCTGCTTGAACCCCGTGTGTCAGGGATTAGGGCTCCATCGATGGAAGAGGAAGAGTTTGCCTCCTACTTTCTGGGTGATCTGTGGGTGAGCGGTTCTTCTTGGGAAAAAAAACGTTTTCCACTCGCAAAGCCAGGTTGCCTGAGAAAGATTTTGGATGGTTTTGCTTTTTATTTTTCTATTTGTTCTGCCTCATCTCTTCCTCACCCTTTCCCCCTCTTTCCCTCCCTTCTTTTGAACAAATTTTGGTTGTTTATACTTAAAAAGTTAAATATTTCACTAAGATTTTCAAACTTTTTAGCAAAAAAGATCCATAGTAGGTTTTATTTATTTTGATCCCAGGGACTGAACCCAGGGTGCTCAACAACTGGGCCACATCCCCAGCCCTTTATGTTTTATTTTGAGACGAAGTCTTGTAAGTTGCTTAGGCCCTCGATAAATTGCTGAGGCTGGCGTTGAACTTGTGATCTTCCTTCTCAGCCTCCCAAGTTGCTAGGATTGCAGGTGTGTTCCTCTGCACCCTGTGGTAGGCTGTATTTTAATATCTATTTCTTCCTGAGGAAACTTTCTTGTTCCTCTCATCAACTTCTATGTATTTATTTTATATTGGTTAGACTTGCCAGAGGCTTGGCCTTCCCTTATTCATCAAGGAATCAATTCTCTCACATGCTTTTTGGAAATTATTAATTTCTGACTCATAGCAACGACGTCCCTTCCACTGTCCTTGCAAGCCAGCTTATGTGGCCATGAGCAGCAGGGACTCTGTGGTGTGACCCTCGGGTTCTAGGTCTGGCTCTAGCAGGAGCTACAGTCTGTGCCTCAGTTCCTCCACCTGGAATTCGGGCAACATCGCATTGGCCTCTCCTGCTGCTGAGGTGCGGGTGGGCAGCAGGAAGGGCGTAGGCGGGCCTGGTGCAGGGCTCGGATGGACTTGCTCCCTGCACTGCTCTGCTGCGGTTCCGATTTCTCAGGCTGCAGGTGGGCCCATCAGTGCCAGGCTTTGCTGGTAAGTCACAGAGATGTGGAGACGGAAATGAGCAGCAGAGCACACTCTGACTCGACTTCTCCAGGTTTCCCAGGCAGTTTCTCATTGTGTTTGCTATTCTACTTTTGGCTATAGGAAGTGTTTAGGAAATGCTATGTGCCCCAAGGACCTGTCAAAGACTGTGTAAAGGAAAGCTGTGTAAGGATTTCCTACGACTACTGTGTTTTAATCAAGTTCTATTTTTATATACTTTATCAAAACCATTTTTTCCTGATCTATTGGCCCTGAATCATACTGCATCTGATTTCCTACAGGAATCCTTTCCCTTTCTATTCCACGTGCCCTTCCTGCCCTCGAGAAGTGGGGAGGAGTCTGCCTTTGCTGCTCCTGCACTTTTGTCCTCTGGGATGAAAGCAGTAGGTGCAGCACCCCTGCAGACTCCTGCCCGCGGGCATTCTGCACAGAAGGAGGGGCTGACCGAGGGCCACAGGCTCGCCTGCTATTTTAAGGATTGTCTTTACCCACTTCATGGATGCTTGTAGAAATTTTAAGTTTGTTACAGATGAAGTAAAAGAGATGTCAGCTGACCTTGCTTGAGATGGGGCAGGTCTCTGGAATCCACAGATGTTTCCTTCCCGGGTTCCTCCTTCAGAGCATCACACGGCCCACCTCCACTCGCCCTCCTCTACGCCCTTCCGTGATCTCCTTCACCTCTTTCTCCTTCACCTACCCCAGGTGTTACTAGCCACGCCTGTGGGCGGTGGGTGGGCTTCCGTTCCAGAGGTGAGAACAGCCAGGCATGCTGAGCCATGGACTGCTGCCTGAGGCCACTGCCCCTAGCCCTGTACAGAGAGTGGGCCATCCCACCACACCCTTCGGAGCACCCAGGGTCACTCTAGACCCTACTCCACCTGTCCAAGGTGCCGCGTCTGTGGCTAGCTTCATATCCGCCTTGAGGGACAATTTTGAATGGCCTCTGAGGTGCCCAAGTCTTGGCCATCCTCCTACTGCCCTCTCCCGAGCCCACACATGAGTCTTGGCACCCTGATTCTTTCTTATGGCTTCTGTTCCAGATTCTCCAAGAATAGAGGACGTTCCCCAAGTTTCTGAACCATGCTGACTGCGAGGTCGTCCTTCCCTCCTTGTTCAGAGCTTTTCACAGGCTCTGGCTGTTCTGATGCCATGGTGGCCATGTTTGACCCCTGGCTGAAGCTGGCCACCAGCCTCAGTGGCGTGGCTTGGGTGTAGGGCTTCTGACAGCACTGTCCCCAGCTTCTAGTGCCCCTCCTTAGAGCAGGGGCTGGCACTCCTCCCCACGGCCAACGTGGCCTGCTGGATCAGAGAGACTTTCATATTTTTTAAAAGAATTGTTAAAAAAAAAAAAGCAAGTAATCAAAAAATTAAGAATACTATGCAACAGTGTGGTAGCCTCTGTTGCTGGGTTAAAATACGACAGAACCAACTTAGAAAGAAGAAAGATATATTTTGGCTCATGGCTTCAGGGGTCTTGGTTCATGGTCACTTGGCTCCCTTGCTTTGGGCCTGTGGTGACAGAGGACACCACGGCAGGACTGTGTATTGCAGGAGCCTGCTCACCTCAGGGCGGCTGGGAAATAGAGAGAAAGGGATTGGGGTCCCAAAGCCCCCTTCAAGGGCACACCTCCCACAACTAGCTTCCTATCCTAGTACCTCCCACGGGTTCCCCTCTTCTGAGCAGAGCCTTACTTGGCTGGGGACCAAGGCTTGGACACAGGAGCTTGTGGGGACTTTCTAGGGTCATACTAGAGCAGGGGCCCTCTTGGTCCACAGGAGCACTTCTCACCTCGTTTTGTGGGAAAATTGCCAACTGCTACCTCAGAGTAGCTCCTCCTGGGCACCCCGGGGACGGCTCAAGACTTGCTGCCCCGACCAACTTTGCAGACATCGAGCCCCTGACATAAAGGGGCTGCGTCTGCTGTGGCCCTGCACCCCCCATGCGCTTGCTTCAGGTCCCCTCTAATAGCCTGCCATTCTGATTCCATATGCACACCAGGTGAACAGTGGTGACACTGCTGTGTTCAGGGGATGAGGACGAGAACACAGGTCTGCACGTGTTCGCGCGACAGAGGCAGTATTTGCCTTTGTTATTTTTGACATCTTCAGCCCGTGGCTGGTTGCATCGGTGGCTCAGAGCTGGTGCTATGGGACTGCCTGCGTCTACCCAGGTGCCACTCTCTGTCCTCACACCTGGCACTTGGCTGATGGGGCGCCTCCCAGATCCACAGCCCTGAGTCCCCCTCTGTGCTTCCCTTCCAACGCCTCCCTACAGACTTCCACCCGCTGCGCTGTATCTCGGAAGCAGGGCCCGCCCCTGATTCACAGCAGTGTATCTTTTGCACTATGCTGTTTCTGTCCAGAAATGGAAGACACTGTGGGTGGTTGTAGCCCCAGGGGTGACCACAAAAGAAAGGAGATGGGTCGGGGTTCAGAGATGGGGACCACGGGCAGCAGGAACGTGTGCCCCATTTTTAGGCTGCCCGGAGTCCCTGCTATGAGCTAAGGTTCAGCAATAGGGGGGTGCAACAGACTTGCTGATTATTTTTGGTAAAAAGGATTTCATTGTGAAACAAATGCTGCAAGATCACCAAGTGAAGCTTTAAAAGCAACCAACATGTTAATCAATTTACAGATTAAGCCAAAAATGTGGTCACTATCGTCACCTGTAATCATGGACTATTCTCTTTGCGTTCTCTAGTTGCTCATCCGTTAACAGGATGTTCCTGGGATCCGTCACGGTGAAGAAGTGACTGGCTCGCCCCACAAACGTGCTCTGATCCCATCGAGGTTCCTCGATGTTGATGTGCAATGGCAGTTCCCCAGACATCGTCCCGCCTGCAAAGCAAGAAGACCATAGAAGATCCACCGTCACCCCAGACTTTTGATCCTCAACTTGGTCTTAAAGGTGGATTGGCTCTTTCTGTTTATAAGTGTCATTTTGGTATAAGTGGCAGAGAGGCCACCTCAACCAAAGCTGACTCTGTCCCCAAGTCTCAATGCACCTTAACCAAATGTCACTGATTTTCCACACACTTCTCTTTATAAGTACACAGTATTATGCCACCCCTTACTTGATGGAAACCTAAAAATAGGGAAAAATAGAAATACAAAAGGGTTTAAAATAATATCCAAAGTAACAAGGTCTGGAGTTGGAAATGCCAGGCACCCGGGTCTGCCTGCTTTCTGCCCCTGGGGGCAGAGGTGACTATGCATGCAGAGAGCACAGACGCCAAATGTCAGAGTCCAGCCAAGACACGGGTTCACTTGGCCTGTACAGCACATGAACCACTAACAAGAATCAAAGGTGCCAGGTTACCTTCTTCCATGTACCGGGCACCCACTGCAGCCTGAGATGCCCTCGAAGCATTTCTGCCATTTACAGCAAAATGATGTTGATAAACAGAGCCTCACAACCGTTACTTTTTCCCCTTAGTAATTAACCTGTTTCTCTGAGTAATGTATGCTTATTTTAGAACTGCACTGTGTGTGGTAGGACATGCTTATTGTAGCATTCTGAAAAATACAAGCTTGTTATAGAAAATAAAGAATAAAGAAACAAAATCGCCCACAGCCGAGCTTCTCAGAAGTAAGCATGGTGCATGTTCCCATTCACTTCCTTGAAGACATCTTCTGGACACATTATCATAGAGATTGACACAATAACTTAATTCTTTAATATCATTTAGTTCATGACAACTTCTATGCCATTAAATAATCATTTGAAGTAACACCTTTAATCTTGATGCTGCCTCAGTTTTCCACCATTATATGTGACGCTGCACTCTTGTCTGAGAGTTTCTTCCCCTGACTGATGATCTTAAACTTGACCTTGAAGTCTGATGTTAACAGGTAGAAGGACCTACCCACTCGGAGGGCTTCAAACCACTGCTTTCCTGTACCCATTTCTATTTCCATGTGTAATACCTGTTCAGATCAGAGCTCTCTTTCTTAGGTCATTGTTCATTAAGTTACTTCTTCAGAGCTTTATAAGCTCCTAAGTATGTTAAGATGTCATCTGCATGCCTGCAATCCCAGTGACTTAGGAGGCTGAGGGAGGAAGACCACAATGTGAAGCCAGCCTGGGCAATTTAGGGAAATACTGTCTTGAAAATAAAAAGGCTGGGGATATGGCTGAGTGGTGCAGTGCCTCTGGGTTCAATCCCCATCATCTCAGGGAGAAAAAAAGGCAGATGCAAATGCTAGGCACTCTAGGATTTGATAAAATCTCCAACACGTTCTGTGGCCCACTGGATCAAGACTGAGAAGGCTAGTTAGGGCCACAGCGAGGAGGAACCTAGAGAATGTGAAGCCGCCTTGGCATTACAGTAGCAGCAGGGACAGTGACAAAGCAGAAGTCAGGCCTGCCCCTGTCCAGGCCGCTGGGTCCCAGAGAAAGCCAGCTGCGAGGCTGCTGGGATTACCTTCCTCCGAGGCTGCAAGGTAGCTAAGGTGTGCCACATGGCTCCCTCTGCTGAGTAACCACTGCTTTCTTATCTCGTGGAGAAACCTGGTTCTTTGTCTCCACAGGATCAGAAACTTTGCTCCTTGGAATCTCAACAGGAGGAGTGAAAGTCTCCACCCTAGCACAGAGTGGGGAGTGGCTCTCCAACCCCCAGCAGCTCAGGTCAGGGGACTTGTGGACCCAGCATTCCCAGTCTACCTTAACTCAGCAGTTTCCAAGGACACAGGGATGCAGATCCATGCTGCAGTCCCACAGCTTACTCCTGCTGGTCTGGGCTGACCAGGTGATGAGCAGAAACACAGGGACACACGGGCTCAGTGGGAGCAGATCCCTCCTCCTGCCTTCCACCCCCGTGTCTTCTCACAAGGGTTATTTGGAAAGAGGTTTCTACTGCTTGGAAAAACAAGAAAAAAGTGTCTTAGGAGCAGATGACCTTGAGAGCTAGGAGATGATGCAGGAAAGTCGAGAAGCTCTCAGGATACTCTGGGTTGTTGTCCCTCCTCAGCTTCATCAGTCAACCTCAACGTCCATTTATCTAGGGCTCGGGGAGGGCGGCTTTGTTTTTCTAATTCCCAAATCCCATCAGGGACAATATTTTTGTGTTAAAAAAAAAAAAAAGGAAAAGGAATTTTGAGAGAAATGAAGACAATTAGGTAAAAAATTAGAGCCCCAAGTTTTATTATTAGAGTCAGGAGACATCAAATGGCTCTATCAAACTGTTGTTTAAAGTGCTCGAGGCTAATTTCCAGCATTTGGACCTCGTGATTGACCTGTGACAACTCACTCTCTGGCTCCCGCAGGCCACACTTTGAACTTACAATGACGTGTATGGTGCGAAACCTGTTTCGTCCCCGATGTGTCATCGAAAAATGTCAAACATCATCACAGGACTGAATAGAACGCAAAATCTGGCACAACTTCCTCCCATTTTTTAATGAGCCCACAAAGGTTGAGTTCCCTCCCTTTAGTAGATCACAATTTAAATAAAGAACAGAAGAAATTCTTTGCAGGAAAAGTCTGTTGGCCTTGGTTTTCTGTAAGGGCTACAAAGTGCTGCCATCTTTGTGCCTGCGGGCTGCTCTCGGACTCTGTGACAGGCTCTTCAGCTATGTCAGAGAACAAGGAAGACACTTCCTGCCCCAGCACACGGGGCCACTGGGCTCCCCCTGGGGGAAGGGGGAATGAGAAGCAGAGAGAAGCAGGTTACTCCTCACAGTGGAAGGTGCCCGAGGTTTGGGAAAAACCAGAGTGGACATGAAGGATCCCAGGACGGTAGGCCGCATGTTCAGCAGGGCAGCCAGAGCAGGGATGGCTGGGAAACAGCACTGGAGGGAGAGAGAGGGCTGGGAGGAACTGAATCCTGTGGGCATCTGGGGGAAGAGCATCCAGGAAGAGAGAATGAACCTTGCAAAGGCCCTGAGGCAGGCACATGTCCAGTGTTTTTAAAGAATAGCAAGAAGGCTTATCTTGGGGGAGGTGAGGAAGAGGGAAGTGAGGGGAGAGGGAGAGGGAGGGAGGGAGAGAGAAAGAGACAAACACACACAGAGAGAGGGAGAAGGAGAGGATCAAGGGAGAGAGGGAGGAAGGGAGGGAGGGAGGCCAGGGGAGGCCGGGGCGGGGTCAGCCAGTGGGAGGCCTTTGCCTTCTGATCAGAGGAATGAAGTCACTTGACTTAGAATTCAGTCTCTGGTGCTGTGTGGGGAGGTGGGGAGCCAGAAAGGAGCAGATGGAGTAGTGGTGAGGTGACAGCCACCCAGAAGCGGCGCTAGTTGGGGCGCGGCAGGGAAGCCACCGGAGGGCTGGATGCCAGACGTTCTGCTAAAGGAGCCAACAGGCCTTCCGATAGCTGGGCGTGTGGGCTGTGGGAGCAGGAAAGGCAGGACTTCCAACGATGGAGGAACAGCGAGCCTGGGAGGGAAAATGGGAAGTTCAGACTCGAATGTGCTAAATGTGAGGTGCCAAAGGGCACCCAAGTGGGGCACCCAGGCAGTGGAACGTGGAGTCAGAGTTCAGGGTGGCAGCCAGCGGGAGGAGGCGGTCAGTGGGAGGAGGCAGTCAGCAGGAGGAGGCGGCAGAGGCAGATGGCAGAAGCAAAGGGACTAAGGGCTGCCCTATGAAGGTCAGGAAAAAGCCTGAACAAAGGTGGCTGGGTGGGAGGCCAGGGGCTTAGCGTCCTGCAAGGCAGGAGTGGTGAGCTCTTAGTAACCTGTGTGCCAAAGAGCTCTTGGTGACTGTTACTTCGTTCTGGGATAGTAAAGAGGGGTGCCACCCCTCCCCAGGGGCCAGTATGGCAGACAGGACACTGTGAAGACAGCTGCCTTCGCAACTTCTAAGAATCCTAAGCAATGGTGGCAGTGAGTGTGGAGAGACGCTGGGGTCTCCCTGTCCCTGCCCGGGGCCTGTGCGTTCCTGCTAACCCCCGGCACAGACAGTGGTTCTGGACTCACCAGAAACCAGCACAGCCTCCCAAAAGACAAGCACTACCCCTTCTCCCAGGAGCATGGGCACAGGCTGGGCATGCGTGAAGCTGTGAGCAGTTTCCATCCTACATCCTGGCGGGCACCCTCCCACCCCCGGCCCCCCCAGTCTTAAACCAACTGGGATGCCTGCCAGGGGCAGCTGATCCCTAGATTTCCCAGAAAATCAAGCACCAAGTAATCCTTCTTCCCTTTTAACTAAAATTCTCACTGTGCACATTTTACAGATGAGGAAAACAAGATTCTGAAACGTCACTCATGGCCATCCCTCACCTGCCCAGCAAGGGAGGAGGCAGGGAGCTGGCTCTAACTGCTGGTCTTCGACTCCAGGTTAACACACCTAAGTTCTGACACTGGAAAGTCTCATTCCTAGCCTTGAACTTGTGATGGGCAGAATAAAGCCTGGAGACTGAGAAGATGCTACTTTACACCTGGAGGGACTTGGCTGTCGTAATTAGCCCAGGATCCTGAGGAGGAGATTATCCTGAGTACTCAGGTGGCTCCGCGCAATCACAGAGCCACATATGGAGAAGGACAGGCAAGGGGGCTGATGTTGTACGAGGTGACAAGCCAAGCAGTGCAGGTGGCCCCTGGGAGCCAAAGACGACAGACAGGGACGCTCCTGAGGGCAGATGTTAGGCGGTCCTGCCCAGTCTGGACAACTGGCCTCCAGAGCACTAAGCTAATAAATTTTTTTAAGCTAATAAATTTGCGGTCATTCGTTAAAAGCACTAGGAAAAAATACAGCACCATTTCACCAACTTAAAAGGATTCCAAGCCAGGTGTGGTGCAATCCCTAGGTCCTGAGGCAGGAGGACCCAAGTTCAAGGCCAGCCTGGGCAACTTGGTCAGACCTTGTCTGGGAACATAGCTCAATGGCACAGCATCCTGGATTCAATCCCCAGAACTGAAAACAAACAAAAAAGAATCCCACATGACACCATACTGGCATGAGAAATACCAACGAGACCCGATCCCTTGCGCCCCAGCCTTGGAACTGGGAGAACAATCAGGAATGCCATGCTAGCATTCCTACAGAAACAGCTGATCTCCAACCAGATAGAATCTTAATTAGCTATGACCTCACGCTTCAATTAGATAGGCCTTTTTCACTCATGAAGTTACGCCTTCAAGCACGCAAAGTTTCCCTTTCTCCACGCCAAATAAGTCGGTTTTCATCACCAGCTCTCCTGCCTTTTTATTAACTTGCCCTATTTCATGATAGTCAGTGGGGCCCAGGCAGCACATGTGGGGCAGGGAGTGGCTCTTAGGCTTGGGACCCCAAGGCACAAAGCACAGATGGAGGAGAGGACCCCAAAATGAGGCTGGGGTCTCCCCTGGTAGGGCCCTGGCAGCTCCACTTGGTTGGATGCTGACAAGGGACAGGCCGCAGTGTTGGCTGCCCCTCAGGACATGCAGCATGCCCCCTTCCTCCTGCCCATCTGGTCAGCTGGCAGTGTGCTAAGCACCCTCTGGCTGGTAGAGGGTCTGGGCACTGAGGCTAGCACTGGAAGACCAAAGTCTCCTTAGAGAAGTGCTCTTAAGTGCCACCAGCTATGAGGTTCTGACATGTCCATGGCAGCACATGCTGAGGGTCTACAGCAGACGCATCTTAACTAGGAAGACCTGCCTGTGACACTGGAGTGAGCCCTCAGGCTGCACACCCTCACGGCGGGGAGCTGCAGACAGCTGCTACCAGACTGCCCTCTGCTGCTGGATGGTCAGTATGCAGGAGCCAGGTGCTGGCAGGAAAGAACCAGGTTCGGCCCAGCGGGGGCTCTGATTGAGATGGAGGGCTTATCTCCTCAAAGCTCCATCTTGGGGGGCTGGGGGTGCAAAGGGCTCTTACAGGATGGAGAGGAGGGGCAGGCAGGAAGGCTGTGTGCTGAGCAAGGCCTCTGTGGTCTAGGCACATACCTCCCTTTCCTCTTTAGAGAGCATAGCGAGGGACCACGCCCTTCCAGCTAGCTCCGGTGGCTCTTTAGGCAGACACAGCTCTCTGCAAGTTGAACATGCTTCGTGTTGGTTGATGCAAGGAACTAAGGAAACGGAGGGGTTGTCCATAGGCCACCAGGTGCTTTCGGTTCTCAAGTCTAGAGAAAGTTAGCAGCACAACTACCATCATAGCAGGCGGGCTTCTCTTTAGAATTCAGAACACGGGCAAACAGCGGGGACTAACGAGTCAGGAAGAGGCAACACCCTGGTAGAGGGGCAAAGGTGGTACCTCTGCCCAGGACAACATCGAAGGAGTGGTCTTGTTACAAAGCCACAAACAGTTGGTTAGAAAAGGTTTTAGAGAACAAGGTATATCTTTTCCAACTGCAAATGTGGCAAAGATAATGAAAAATACCACACCTCAAAGGGCAGGTTGCACACAATGCCAGAGAACGTTCAAGAATACGGTGTATGTGAGCCCACCAGCTCTGCAGATGGCATGCAGAACCAGGACGCAGCGGAGAGAGAATGTTCTCTTTGCCATGTCTTCCTGAGGCTGTGGCAGTTGGGCAGCTCTGCTGAAATGGTGTCTCCGGGCACTCAGAGTGGCTGCAAAGGAGACCCCCAGAAACAGTGCAATGCCACCTTCCACAGGGGAGCTAAGCAAAGAGGCCCAGCGGAGGCATCTGCTAGCCAGTGGCCAGCTGGCGGAAGAACTGCAGCCGCCAACCACCAAATGCTACAGTTCACACTCCCTGTTGGCAGATTACCAATGCTCCAAAATTCATTTTTATGGTCTGAAAATAAAGTGGAATGGGAGGCATAGAGGAGCGGTGGAAGCCATCCAGGTCCAACTGGCAACAGAGACATCAGATGGAACGGCGGTGGGGAGACGTGAAGTGACCCATCTTTTCCACGGATGCCTGGCCAGCTGAGCTGGGAAATGTGACTCCAGGACCTCCTTCACGGGTGATTTTTAAAGAAAAATTGGGATTGTAAAGGTATTAAAATTTTTATGAGAGAGGAAAAAATGGAACTAAAAAAATTTTTGTGGTTGGCTGTTGCCACTTGAAGCAAGGTGATTTTAAGTTACTTTCCTACTAATGACCATTAACATCTCCCAATTGCTTACTCTAAGACAGGCTCACAATGAACTAACGATGTCAGCTATTTGGAACCATGAATGATTGCAGCATTATGTTGTATTAAGATAAGCCAACAGATTATCTTATGTGTTGTTTAGAGAGTGAACTCTTCAAAGGAAACTGAAACCACTTGTCCGGTCCTGCAATTGGAAAGATGTCAAGATGCAACAGGCAGGGGCTGGGGATGTGGCTCAAGCGGTAGCGCGCTCGCCTGGCATGCGTGCGACCCGGGTTCGATCCTCAGCACCACATACCAACAAAGATGTTGTGTCCGCAGAGAACTAAAAAATAAATATTAAAAATTCTCTGTCTCTCTCTTTCTCTCTCTCTCTCCTCTCTCACTCTCTTAAAAAAAAAAAAAAAAGATGCAACAGGCAGTAAGTCAAGAAAGCAAACACAGTCCGCGAAATACAGCCTCATTCTATTTCCCCAAGGCATCTGCCGACACCTTCATAAAGCTTACTTAGTACACATGGGCAGCCTCCAACTCTGCTGAGAAAGTCTTTAACTGAGTTACTAGATTGCTAACCTGGGCAAACTGTATTGAAAAACTTTTTAAAAATATCCATATCAAGTTTAGTCAATGGACTAAACTTGCTATGAAATTTGCACGATCTCCAGTTACAGGAAAACCAAAATGAGTGGCATAAGGAAGATTCTGTGGTCACAATAGGTCACATGTTATGGGGCCACTGGAAATGCTGGCTAAGTCCATCTTCCTGAAGTTGCTATTTAAACTGTCTCCATTCTGTGGGGCACCCTGCCTCTCTTCCAGGATATACATCTTGCCTGATACTGTTGGGATCTCACAAGAGTGTAGGCAGAGGACCAGCCTGTGGCCCGGCATAGGGGCACCTTCTGCCACATGAACGCACACCCTCTGGAGAACACTGTCCCAGTTAGGACCATTTGAAGCTGGCAGAGCAACCCGTGGGCTGGCTTAGCTTGAGTTACTGGCTCCAAGCCACATGGTTTCAAAGCTGGTCACCAGTTATGTCACTTAGACACCCTGGATGGAGGAGTGAGAGGGTGTTGAAGTGCTACTTGGGTAGTGGTCATGAGCCTGTGCTTGTAGAGACCATGAATCTGAGTTCAAATTTCAGCTCCCCAACTACTCAGAGTACCACACACTTTAACCAATGGCTCCAGTATATGCATCTTTATCCACAGCTTAGGAACGGCCTGCTAATAGCCTCGCCATTACCAGTCACTCACTCCAGTGCCTAAGCGTCACCACCACCCCTGTGACAGAGGGCAGCTGGCTGGCAGCCCCTGCTCCCTTGAAAAGTGTCGGTGACTTAGGAAAGCATTCTCTTAGGGATGTGATTCTGCAGAGCAGAGGTGAATCCAATTCTTAAGCAGCCTAGGATCAGTAAGCCCAGGAGACTCGCCATGGAAAGAACATAAACGCGGAAACCTCTTAACCTGAGGAAGCGGGCCTGCCGCCCTGCAGTGTCCACAGGCCTTGTGAGAAGACACAGGGCAGCCCAGGCTGGACAGGCTGTGGTCCTGCCGGGAAACCCCATCACTTCTGCCTCCGGGGTTGCTAGACACTGAGCCTATTCCTTCTGGCCGGCTCCCTGGGCCCCTCTTGAGAATCGACCCTGACACCTGAGGAATGGAGACTGGACTAAAACAGACCCAAGGCCTGATGCCACTCCCTTTGTGGGCACATCACTGGGTGAGCTGCTGCACATCTCTGGGCGTCAGTCAGGTTTCTCATCAACAGAATGAGAAGGGAGTAGGCTTGCAGCTGGCCGGACTGTGAAGCTGAGGCATGCAGGAGGGCTGAATGATCTCTAGCAAAGGTAAAGCTCCGAGCAAGGCACTTCCTGGAGATGGAAGCTCCCGTCCACCCTGGTGGCAGCCTTGCCCCCAAATGCCACGGCTGTGGGGAATGCCGCTTGCTGCCCAGCTTCCCAGAGGTGATCAGAAAAGACTAGGGAAAATAATCTCCTCCTACATAAACTGCATTTCAAGTTTTTAGCTACCTGCCAAGGAAACCTGTAACCACAGGGATAAACCTAATTTTCCAAAATCACACAGAAAACGAGTTACCAGGGAATGTGCTTTCTGAGGGAATTAGTCACAAAGACCTTTAACCTTGGCTAAAGATTAACAACAACCAGGTCATTAAACTGGAAACTTGTTGTTGGTTAAAATTATTGTTTTTTTTTTTTTTTTTTGGTGGTGGTGGTACTGGGGATTGAACCCAGAGACACTTTACTACTGAACTATATTCCCCATGCTTATTTATTTTTTATTTTGAGACAAGTTCTCACTAAGCTGCTGAGAGATTTGCTAAATTGCTGAGGCTGGCCTTGAACTTGCAGTACTCCTTCCTGCCTCATTCCTCCTCGAACCTCCAGCTGTTGGAGGTTACAGGTACGCGCCACTATACCTGGCAAAACTACTGTACTTTGAAGCATTTAAGAAACAGTCTATTGCTCAGTTTGTTTAGTTGGGGACAGGCAGGTGCAAAACCATCTACCAAGGTCACTGTTGTCCACTATCTGGGGGTCAAGACTGAAGGTCAATCATGTTCCAGACACAGAGCTTTCAATGCATTATCAGACTGCCAAGTCCTCATTTACAGCCTTCCAGGATATTTCCTCTATTTTACACAGTTGCTCGGAGAAATTAAGTTCCACGCTCAAAACAACAGTCTAGAGTGGCAGTTCTGACTTTGTACCAAAGTCTTGATCCTTTGGAGTTTAGAGGTGATGTATCAGCAGAGGACAGTCACAAAAACTCAAGGAACCTAAAAAGTAATCTACTAATTTCTGTTTGGCTTTGCAGGTCATCTGTATGGGCATTCCTTCCTCCTGGGTGTGGCCACGCAGGAGATTAAATGATAGAAAGTGAATCGCAGGCCAGGAATTGGATTAGGTCAAAGAGCATTTCCACTTAGCAAGAAATCTATGCTGCATCTCTTCCCTGCTCCAGGGATGGCGCTGCATGGAGACAGGGGCCTGCTTGGAATCAGGGAGGCATGAGAATTACTGCCTCTCAGACTAGCCCCTCCACACACGTGGCTCTCATCTTTCATTGCCTTTGAAACATCTATTGGACAATTAATATTCATATTTTAGTTAAGATCAACTTTAGTTTGAGTTGCTGAAGCACTGTCTTAGGACAGGTAAAGTTCTTGTCCATTTAAAAAAATAAATGAATTAACCTCCATTTGAGACAGGGCACCAGTCTGTAAAATGATAAAGGGCTAATAAACTATTTTCAGTATCCATCTGAATGTTCTAATGCCCAAAGATTCAACTAAAAAATCCGATATACCAAAGACCACGAGAGGGAAAGAGCTGTTCCTTCCAAACTAGTACTTTTCTGTGCCCATCCCCAGGGGACCACAAGAAGAGTTCACAAAACATTAAGAGCACTCTGGGCATCTCACAGTTCTGCAGGAGGACCACCCCTCACTGGGCAGTTCCTCTCTGACATCTGCAACCACTGCTGTCTCTTCCCCCATCCCTGTGGGCTAAGGGCCTGTTCCCTCCATAGGACCCTGAATACACACTTAGAGCAATCCTACATTAGAGTAGAGGGCAACTGACAGATTCTTCTTTCCAAACACTATCTGTTTTGCAAACGAGGCACCTGCAGTCCTGAGAGAACAAAGGTCCTACCTATTGGGGATCTGTGAACTTCTCAGTAGGGCCTCCCCCATCCTCCTCAACAATTCTCTCTCCTTTATCAATCTGAGTGCAAAGCTGGAAGAGCTGAAGAAAAGGCCCCTTTGCACCTGCATCCTAATACTGTCCATGCCCTCCTACCCTGGCTCAACCAAACAGGGATGGACAGAGAAGACAAAGTCCAAAGGCAGCCAAGTCAGAACTGAGAAGGTAAAGCAGCCAAGGGATGAGAACCATGAGAAGAGTATAAAGAAAGAGCCACAGGGCTCAGAAGGCAGCTGCCCCAGAACTGGTTAAGTGCTGGAACCCTGTAGTGCAGCCAAGCTGGGCTTTTGCATACCAGCACTCAGCAAGGGCTCACTGAGGGCCTACTTGGCAGAAGCAAGTAGTTTGGTGGGAGGCAGTAGGGGAGACAGGTTAAGCAAGACCAGCACAGGCCCTGTTGGCAAAAAGAACATACCACAAATATAACAAGTTTATTTCAACTATTGGCAAGCACAAGGGTAACAAGGGTTTGGGAGGGGGCAGTTTTAAGCAGCATTCCAAGGGAGCACACCTTTGAGGAGGTAGTACCCAAGTTAGAACTCTGAGGCCAGCTGTGCAAACAACTTCGGAGGGCTGGAAGTATGTCAAAACAGAGGGATCTAAATTCCCTGGCGCACGCTTCCTAGATATGGTGGTGATTGACACTCTGGGAAGGTTAGAGCCCAGCGACACGTGGCAAAGATAAAGAGAAAAGTGCACAAGTGCAAGGTGCCCAGGGGACCCTACAACTCCAAGAATCCACTTCTCAGCACGTGTCTCCCCATCAGACTGAGCTCCAGGGCAGAGGCCGGTCGTCTCCTTGCCGACCACCGAACCCGTCCTGCGCCAGGAGGAGAGGCCAAAAGCCAAGAGCGTGAAGGGCACAGGGGTCGGGCCACCTGGTCACCTAGCAATGGCTCGCGCCCACCCCGTGGTGGCCTGTCCTCGTGGCAGCCATCTTGGGCGCCTCCAGCGGAGAGTTTCGTCATGCCGTCGCGGGGTACAGCAGGGCAGGGTGCGCGGGGCGTGGACAGAGGAGCCCCTTCCCACTGGGGGCGAGAGCCACTACCGCGGGACCCCGGGGTCCCGGGATGCTGGTGATGGAGGCAGCCAGGCAGCCAACGGCAGGGTCCCCAAGGCGTAGGGACCCGGGTCCCGAGGCGTCCCCGGCCCCGAGGAGGGGCTTCCGACTCCGTGCGCACCGAGTCCCCCCCGCCCGCGCCGCGCCTCCGCCCCTCCCGCGCGCCCCCCGCCCGCCGGGCCGCACCTGCGACTCGCCGCCGCTGCCGCCCGCGCCGCTCTGCGCCGCCTCCGCCGCCACCGGAAGCGCCGAGGGCCCCGCGCGCCGCGCGTTAGAGCGCGTTCTCGGCGCGCGGCCCCGCGGGCGCGCGGCTGGATCTGGGAGCCACGAGGCAGGGCTCGGCCCTGGCGCGGAGGCTGCGCGGGAATTCGGCCCGCGGCGCTGGCGCCTTCGCCTCGGTCGGGGCGCGGTTCTCCCGCCCCGGTAAGAACCCGCGCCCTCCCCGGGGCGGTCCGCTAGGCCCAGCTGTCGTCCGCACCCCGGCTCCCCACCCGGGACCGCGCCTTCCTCGCTTCCCTGTCCCCAGGGCCACCGAGCATTCCTTCGTTCCAACTGGCGTGTCTCAGAGGGCGGCACGGGGCACCGCCGCCACGGGGTGATTCTAAGTGGTTACCAGGGCCGAGAACTCGTGGTCTGCAAAAGTATGACGCCAGCTGCTGGGTGAAGGGCGGGCTGCGAAGGGGAGGCCCCGTCGGAAAGCCGGGGATCTTGGAGACCACCGTGGCTCCAGCAGAGAGAGGGTGTCCCGGACCAAGTTGGTGCCAACGCAGGGAGCGAGATGACATGGATCCTGGGCATGTTATAAAGGGCCAACTGCATGATGTTCACGGATAGAAATATTTCGTTTTTAATTAATTAATTTTAATTAGGTCTATATGACAGCAGAATGCATTTTGATTCATTGTCCACAATTGCTGCGCAACTTTTCATTTCTCTGGTTGTACATGGTGTAGTGTCGCACCATATGTACCTCGGGTAATGATGTCCATCTCATTCTACCATCTTTCCTGCCCCCGTGCGCCCTCCCCACGTTTCCTCCCTTTTGCCCAATCAAAGTTCGTCTGTTTTCCCCATGCCCTCCCCCTTCCATTTTTAAAGACAGGAATTCAGCTGGACATGATGATCACGTCTCTAATCCCAGCTACTCAGGAAGATGATGCGGGAGGATCTCAAGCTGAGCAATTTAGCAAGTCCCTGTTTCAAAATAAAAATGTGAAAAGGGCTGGAGATGAAGTTCTGTGGAAGAAGACCCCAGGTTCAATCCCCAGTACTGCAAACAAAATGAAACAATAACAAATTAGATATATGTGTACAAATATAATATACACTCTCCCTTCTCACAAAAAACCTATAAATGTAGTGCACTTTCAACAGAATTCTGACACTTGTGTGTATGACTGTGTTTGTGTGTGTGTATAACTTAAAAAGTCGGCTTTAAAATGTATATGGGGAAAATAAAGAGCCTGAAATAGGCTATAGGCTAAATAATTCTGAAGGAAAGAGCAAGGTGGAATGACTTGTTCTATGGATATAAAAGATAAATAAGAAGGGTAGTACCTCAGTATCAGGGTCAACAAATCTTTGCATGGTCAACTAGAGGTGCCACTCGCTGTGCACCCCTGCATGTGTAAGACCCTGTTATGAAATGACATCACAGGTTTTGGGAGAAAGGTCAAATATTTGTTAGACAATGCTGGCATGATTGAATCCCAACTTTGGACCACATACAACACTAAATTGCAGATGGATCCATGTGTGAAAGAGAAAACTTCCAAAATTTAAGCATTATTTCACAGCTATTCTGGGTGGCATTCCTTATCCTCAGAATTCCTACGAATATTAATCAACTTCTATGCTAGGATCCAAAAAATTGACGCTGGGGGCAGTGGGAGTGGTGACACATAATTGTAATCCCAGTAGCTCTGGAGGCTGAGGCAGGAGGATCACAAGTTCAAAGACAGCCTCAGCAACAAAGAGGCACTAAGCAACTCAGTGGGATCCTGTCGCTTAATAAAATACAGAACAGAACCAGGGATGTTGCTCAGTAGTTGATATCTCCTGAGTTCAATTACTGGTTACCCCTTTCCCAAAAAAGATTGAAAACAAACAAACAAACAAAAAAAGAGATTCTCCCCTTCAAGGAGCCATGGAAACATGTATTTAAAATAAATGAAAATTAATCCAATATAAAACCTGCAACAGTGTAAGAGTGGGATGTATCAGCTAGGTCTATACAAGCACAGAGAAGGAATTGAGCAGGCTGGCCCAGAATGGGTAGACTAGTAGCTGGAGATGTAGTTGATACAAATGTTTCAGTTATCCATTGCCACAGGAATGCCACATCACAATCAGGAAAGTTCATGATATGCAACAAAAAACATTTACTTTGTTCCTGAGTCCCTGATCTATGGGTTGGTTGCACAATTTTGCAGACTTGAGCTGGGCTCTGCGGAGTTTACTAAGGTGTCCATGATTTGTTTCAGGTTGTTGATGGCTTTGCCAATCTTGGCGGAGCTCTTATATGTTTGGGGCTTCCACTAAACAACTAGTTTGGCTCTGCTTTCTGTCTCATTCCTCCAGTCTCCTGGCCACAGATAGATAATTAACATATTTGTATCCAGCACACCTTTCTGTAGCTAACCTGGGTTGTAGCGTTCCAGCATCCCAAATTCTTCTGGGGACCACGGCTTCTCCCTCATTTCATTTGATCTCTTTAGATGGTCAGTCATGGGACTTTATCTTCTCATGTCTTCCCCAGTCATGGGTATGTGACTCAAGCTGGGTCAAATTATTCTGAATTCATATGTAGATGCTGGGGTAGAGATGTCACTCCTCCCCTAGCCCTCTGTCACACATGAACACATTACCAGGGCTAGTCAGGAAGTGAAGCTGAAAGATGTGAAAATTTGAATGGCCTCAGTTCATGCCTTTGTCTCAGCCAGTCCTGTAGCTACACCTGTCTCAGATCTCCTGTTATAGGGGCCATGAAATCTGCTCCTCCTTTTCTTTTATTTATTTCTTTCTTTTACACTGTGAGCTCTTTTGAGTTAACCTTGACTGACTGGAGAATTCACAGAGGTGGTGCATTTGAGCGAGGCTGAATTTGAAAAGATAGGAAAATGGGGTGAACCAAGGAGGAAGAAATGAGATGAGTTTCAAAAAGCAGAAAGGGGTGGCTGTATGTATCCCAGCATTGAAGGACTTTCAGAGATAGCTCATGTGGAGCTATGAGGCTATTTTTGTTTAATACTGAAGCTGAACATTTGGGGATTCTTGCTAGCCTTCCATTGGCAAAGGTTGTAAGACCTCTGCACTTGCCTGTGGACTTTGAGCCGCTTGGGGCTAGGCAGAAGCGATGGTCAGCAGAGGTGGAGGGTGCTTTGGGCACAGTGCAAGTTCAGCCCGCTGAGCCAAATTGCCGAATGTCCACACAGGCTTTATCCTGGTGGCGATCCGGTGGTAACCCATTATTTTCCTTCTAAATTCACTTCAATGAAAACTTTAAATTTTAAATTATATTTCCAAAGTTATACTTGATGATAAAAAAATACGTAATCATATCAACTTGAAAAGAATGGAAATGTACAGGGACACACTCAACTGCATTCCCCAGAAGCCTTCCCAGCAAGGAAGGTTTTAGTCTATTTCCTTGCAATATTTCTGTCTCTTTTCTGGCCCATCAAACCTCTGTTTGCCTGTGTTTGAGTTTCTGTCCCCACAGTCATGGCTGGGATGCGGATGGCACAGTGCTCCAGGCCCCAGGCGCTGCAGGCAGGCCAGCCTGCTTCTGCTTCCTCCTGTGACCTGATGGTGTAATGCCAGATTCGTGGGACCCGAATAGACCTCCAGGAGCCAAATCCGATGCAATCACACAAGAGTCTTTATTGCAAGCTCGAGCCTGGACTCACAACCATTCCAACACAGTGGTGGTCCCAGGGAGTGAACCCCAGTCCTTTGTTCAGTGAGATTTTATAGGTTTTGGGGGGATACTCTATGCTTCACAACATCACACAGCAAATCATTTCACACTGCGGGAAAATCAAACAACTCTTAACATTAACACATTCACTGGCGGGAACAAGTTGGGTAGGGGTGATTGGTTAGTATAATAGGGGGATTCATTTGAACTGATTGGTTTAGGCCACGAGGGGTGTACATGATAAACTACATGGTTTCCCAACATGTTATCAACCACCATAAACTACTGGGGGGTCATCTGGCATCCCAGGTATTTTCCCTGTCTCATGCTGATTGGTGGTTGCTAGGGGGGTGCTATGGGTCCTCACTTAGATTAACTGAGCCAGGGACACCTGGAACTGCAGATCTCTCCTGTTATTTGCAGACAAACAACTCAGCAGGGTGGGTACATGCTTAGAAGTGCTCTGTGGGTTTTTCCAAGGACAAGGGTCACGTCCCCTTCCTTGGACAGGCTTTGAAGTAGAAGCTGTTTTTAAAAATGGAGTTGCATCAGTTTCTCAATGGGCCCTGAGACCCCAGACAAACTGGTACCTCAAGCTCCGTGCCTTGGCTTCTTCATCTCTGAAGTGGGTGGAGGCTGATACTGCCTCAGGCAGGGATTGTGAAGATTGCCTGAGATTCTGCCACACAGAAATTAGCATGAGAACTGCTACGTATCAGAGTTCCAGCTTTCTGACTTTAATCCTCCAGAATCCTCTGTGGACACTTGTGTCATTACACTTAACCAAAGCTTGACATCCCTGTTTTTTTTCTCAAGCCTATGAACCCTTTGAAATAAGAAACTCATCTTATTCAGCTTTCTGTCACCAGGGTCTAATGACACATCTTCTGGACTCTGTGTTTGCAGAATATGTAGTTAGAATCAAGGTGCACACATAATACCCTCTGCTTTCTTGTAGTTTATCAACACTTTCTCAGTTTGCATTTTATTCCTCATTTGGGACTTCCTGAACATGGATTCTGCATTAGTAATTCTTATAGGGGATCAGCAGTGAAAGCAAAACATTTACTCCCCCCCTTTTAAAAATATTTTAAATTGTAGATGGACACAATATCTTTATTTCTGTTTACTTATTTTTTCATGTGGTGCCGGTGGTCGAACTCAGTGCCTCACTCGTGCAAGGCAAGCACTCTACAACTGAGCCACAACCCCAGCCCAGACATTTACCCCTTGACCTCATGCAGTGGATGGTCCAGGAGGTAAATTCAGACAAGAAACAGAGAATAAGTGAAGTGCGTGGTGTGTTAGGAAGCGATGTAAATAGATTAAGAAAGAAGGAATGGCTGGGACCTTGGTAGGGATGACCCTGGGGAAGATGCCATTTCTCCCATGAACTGCTGGAGAGCAGCAGCACCACCATCCCCCCTGTGAGGACTCCTTTCCTACCATCCCCCAGCCACACATATGCAATTCCGAGTACTTTTCTCAAGTGATGGAAAGACCTGGAGATTCTGGGCCCAGCAACTCTGCAGAGTTGTTTGGAAGAAGGGAGGCAGAGGATTGACTGTAATGGAGTGCCCGCTGCAGGCTGGGCGTACTACCACACACACCAGCCACCTGCACTCTCATCTTCTCTGTCTTCGCTGGAACCCTGAGAGAATAACTACTTGTGTAGATCAGAGTTCTCCAGAGAAACAGAACTAAGGATATCTCTGTATTTGTATTTCTCTGAATACTACCTCTATCTCCCTCTCCCCATTCTGTCATATTCCTCTCATGCACAATCCATCCTTCCAACTATTCATTCCATCTATCTAAATATCTATTTACCTACCTACCTACCTATCTATCTGCCTACATACCTATCTTTCTGCAAAGAGATTTATTATGAGGAACGATTGTAGTTGGTAAGTCCAAAACCAGCAGGGCAGGCTGGAAACTCAGACAAGGGTTGATGTTGCAGTCCTGAGGCTGACTTCACTGAAAAAGTTGGATTTCACTCTTAAGGCCTTCAACTGGTTAGGCAAGGCTTGCCTGCATTATCCAGGGTAACCTCTTTAAAGTCAACTGACTGTAGATATAAACCAGATCTACAAAACTCCTTCCCAGAACAACCTAAGTTTGGATTTGATAAATGACTTGCTCAGTAGCCTCGCCAACCTGACCTGTAAAACTAGCCCTCTCGTTCCCTGATTTTGCATTTCCATCTTGTCTAAATATCCATTCTCTGGTCTTTTGGAAATTTGAATTGCACCATGGATCTCTTGCTTTAAAATTCTCAACAGCTTCCAAGTAGTTGCTGAGACAGTTTTATGCAAGCGCCTGACACAGTTTGGTGTAATTTCACTCGGCTGTTTCTCTCCTCCACATTGCACAATAAAGCCTGAGGTTTCATCATGACCTATGGATGGGCCGTCCAAGTGGATCCTGGAGTGTCATGGTCCTTCCTGCCATGTTTCTCTGTTGTCATGAGGCACCCCTTCTCCGCCTGGTTCACATTTCCATCACCTGAGCAGACCAACCTGCTCCTGCTCCAAGGCCTCTGCACCTGCAATGCGCTCAGGTCCGAAGTCGCCTCCTCTGAGAAGCCTTCTCCCAACTCTCTGCCTGGATGGAGCTGCCCCCCACCCCATGCACCCTGGAGCTCATCAATCTTTTATTTCTTTAAGTACATTGTCTTCATCCAAAATGACCCAATTTATATATATTTGTTGACTTGCTTTTTTTCTTTCTTCAACTAGAATGTTCCAGCACAAAGGTGGGGATCCTGTTCCCTTGGTTCCCGGGGGAACCTTGATTCCTTGAAGAGCTCTGGGCAGTCTCCCTCTCGTCTGCCACAGAACCGCTGTGGGAGGGGCCCTGTGCCCCACCTCTCAGCACTGGATAAGAGTCACTGCTGCACCAGGAACTGGCGGCTGTAGTCACTGCCAGAGCAGCCTCCGGGCTGGGGGCAGCTGAAGCCACATGCCAGTCACGTCAGGATTCCCTGCAGAGACTGATAGCGTTGCCCCCCGCCCCCCCCCCTGTCACAGCAAACCCCCTCGTGCCCTCCCCAGGCAGTACAGGCACATCCCAGATGCCACACTGTCCCCCCGGCCTTCCCTGGCTCTTCATCACCCCGCCGCTCCTTTCCAGCTTCTTTCCCTGTTCTGAAACTTCACCTATAGGGGAGCACACAGAGCAGGCTTGTGTGTGTGTGTGTGTGTGTGTGTGTGTCTGACTTCTTTTCCTTCTTCGTTTTTATTGATTTGCTGTTTAACTGGTGCATACAGTGATGCATGAAGGTGGGATTCTCTGCAAAGTGTTCAAATGTGCCCCTGACCCGGGATGGCTGATACATCCCGCTGCCAGGGGCCATGGCCAGGGTCTGAGGAAATTTAAGAAAGAGACCAGGGAAGCGTCTGAGAGGGCAGAGAAGGAATGGGCCACCAAAGCTGTTCCTCAAGAGGAGTGCTGGGCGGGGGTGGGGCACAGGGACAAGCAGGTTTGCAGGATCCTAGCAGGGTCCTTCCCAGCCGTGTCTTTCCACCCTAGCCACGCACTGGAACCACCTGGTGGACTTTGAACACCCCTTGCCATTTTAGTTCAATTTTCCTGTCCACACCCCATGTGTGTTACGCCAGAACCCCAAGGAGTGGGACCAGGAATGTGGGGGTTTAAAACTTCAGTGGGTAGTCAAATGTATTTGCTTTAGAGATGGGCCACTAGGGAACCTGCCAAATCCCAGTCTCGGGAGCTGTGCTGTGGGGACTTCTTGCAGAGCTGACCACATGCCCCTTAGTGTGGCTGGAGGTTTGCTCAGCTTCTCACTGGACATATGCAGACTGCAGCCCTCAAGCATTCTGGCTTTGGAGTGAAAGCCCAGCATGTCGCACACACAGAGCGTCTGAAGAACCCATGGGGCTTTGGCTCTTGGTTCAAAACTAAAGCGGTGCCAAGTATCTCTTGGAAGCCACTTATGTTTTTAAAGGAGGTCCTGGAGGCTAAAGGCAGTATTGATTATTCTGAGAAAATGGAACCACTCTATTATGGGTTTAAAGAACTGGTTCACGGGTGAAGCTAATCTTAATATTATAGGGTAGAACTCAGGAAAAATAATACTCCACCCCTCCCCACTTTTTTCTCCAGGCTAATACTCACTGTTCTAACTCTATCCTCTTTGAGAAGAAGATAAATCCATCCATTCTTGCAACATGCATTTACTGGGCACCTCATCCATGGCAGGACCAGACAGGCTCCCATCAGTAAGATGATTCTCTTTTTCAAGGTGCTCACTGATGAACCCAGCCTAATTCCATGTTAAGATTGGGAGCCATCTCATTACAAAGTCGTGAAAAGTTAACTTCTGTTTTACTATAAATTACTGTGATTTCTAAACTTGTTTGGAATTCCCGCCCATGCCTTGAACTCACCCAAGCCTGGCTCCCCCTGTCCAGATAACAACCCTCTCTGAAACCTCAGTGGTGCCTCATAAACTCTGATGCTGGGATCTGAATTGACTCCTTACCTTGAAACGTCATGCCGTGTAGACCACTAACCTGTTCTCTGCCTTTGTATTATGCTTGTCCTAATCCTGTTATCTGTAAGTTCTCAAGACACCCCCCCTTTGCAACTCTTTGTACTGTAAAATCCTGTTCCTGGAGAACTGGGGGGCTGATCTCTAGCCAGGAGTTTTTGGGAGAGACAGTCCTGGCCAGCTCTGGTGTACACAAATATAAGCTTGCTTTAATTTGATTTAAAATTGGAGTCGGTGGTCTTTGCTTCGTGGTTTAACACTCACAATAAACTCATGCCTGTGTCCAGGGAGTGGAGACAGCTGGCTGAACGGGCAGAGCAGGCAGGTCCGGGGGTATTTTACAGGGGATGTTCAGAGAGGCCTCTGTGCGGAGATGACATTGGTGCAGAGACCTGGGCAGAAGGAAGGAGAGAGCCACGCTGGTATCCGGGAAGGAGCAGTCCAGGAGGAGGGAAGAGCTCATGAAACTTGCCTCAGGTGTGTCCTCAAAGAGCCATTTGAGTTGATGTGTAAATTCCTGATAAGGATCTTCCATTTGAATTTTTTTTTCAGAATCTCTTTCTCTTCATTGAGGTGATCTTTCTCTCTGAGGTCACTCCTCACATCATCTTTTACTTGCAGATTAGTTTAACTGTGTACATTCTAAACTTCTTAACGTGTCTTCCACTGTGACATCAATGGCTTCTCTTATTGAAGCATCATGGTTTGTTTGGGGCAATGTGTTCCCTGTTTTCTCATGCTGATTGTGTGTCTTGCCATCCAGCAGTGTGGACCTGGGGCAGTAGAGTTTCCACCCCGTAGACTTATCCCTGGAGGTTTCTACTACCTCACAGTTGAGTGGGAGACGAGTAATAACATCCACCAGTGCCAAAAATTTGGAGCATTAAACCAAATAGTTCCTACTATGATGTCTGCAATGTGAATTGTCACCATAAACATCCATGATGTGATCTGTTGTTGCCCATGGTAAAACAAAAGCGCTTACAGTTTCAGATGGTGAACAGGCAGAGAGCAGAGTAGACAGAGGATATGGTGATCATGAGGAAGGAGGAGAGAAAATAGAAGTTAAAAAAAATGAAAGGAAGAGTGAAAAAAGAAAATTAAGAGATTGGCTGTTAATAGAACAAAAGAGAGAATCAA
Source organism: Ictidomys tridecemlineatus (assembly GCF_052094955.1). Taxonomy (NCBI): domain Eukaryota; kingdom Metazoa; phylum Chordata; class Mammalia; order Rodentia; family Sciuridae; genus Ictidomys; species Ictidomys tridecemlineatus. Next base: position 183,724,712 of record NC_135477.1, on the reverse strand, counting down.
GGAAAACAAATAAGGGAGAGAAGAAAAATATCCATAAAATAAACATTAAAATTAAAAGAATATAAGAACACCAAAATGTACCAATCAAGCATCCCAGTCCTCAAAATACTGATCCATGCAAATAACTACCTTTGAAAAATGCTAGAAATGAGACAAAAGAAACAAATATGTATAAGTGTCCGCAAAACCTTCAGTCACCATTTCACAATAGTGAAAAGAAAAGAGGGGGAAAAAAGATCTCGATGAAAATTAAAGAATAATTATTTCTTTTGGAGTTGAGAACATTCTCAGCTTCCCTTCTCAGCCTTGTTATATGGGGTTGCTGGGGGGCGAAAGGCGGAGCTCCTGGGGAGCGGGTTTAGGCTCAGCTAGGCTCCAGCTTCTTCTCCGAATGGCGATTGGCCTGGAGATTTTAAGTGGGCCCACCTCCAGGACCCAGGAGTTGCTGGTCCAAGCTGGGAGGCTGCACCCGAGGGGTCTCCCCTGGGCTCCAGTCGTGCAATGGAGGAGCCAATCCTTAGTCCCCTCTGTCACCCACGGGCCCCAGGTTTCCTGGTCTCTCAGGGTCAGTCTCCAAACTCCATCACTCCCACCCCTACCCTTTTGAATTCCCAGCCAGGCATGTTTCTCCCAGCTGGTACCACAAGCTGCCAGTCTAGAGGAGGAAGTGGGGAGCCAGCTGGGTACACCCCCTACCAGTCTTCCTCTGTGTGAACCTCTTTTTGCGTTGGATTTTTCTCTTGATCGCCGTGCTCACTCTATGCCGTGTGCTGTGGGTTTGCCAGGCCTGTATTTTGGGCCCATCTTGGGTTTGCCAGGAGTCTGCTCCCCCAGCTGCTGGCCCCTGGGTGGGACTCTAAAGTGGTTCCTTCCTCTGTCCTCTGGGCAGCCAGGAGAGATGCAGCTTCCTTCCCAGACTAGGATATTGTGCATCCTGCCTTTCAGGTTCTTGGGGCAGAGTCTTTGACCTCTGATCCCAGGCTGCCACAGGTCTCCTAAAAATGTGGTTCCTTTCATTCCCTTATCCCTCTACTTTGCCTCTGGGGTAACTGCTCCAGCTGAGGCCACAGGGAGGCGCAGTGACAGGGCTGGGCACTTCTTCCTCCTGTTATTATATCCAACCACCTAAGTCCTTGGTCTGCTCTGGATGCCCAGTATTAATCCCCAGTAAGGCCCCCTCTTCCCCCACCATGCTGAGAAGCTGCCTATCTGCTTTCTTGGTTTCATGCCATGAAGAAGCCAGGAAAGTGACTCCCCCTCTATCCTGCCATCTTGTCACAACTGATGAGCATCTTGATCGTAAGGAGACCTCAAGAGGCTGGGAGTGAAAGATGTTCAGGTTCCAGCAGGCACACGACCAACTTTGTAGGAATTTCAGGAGGAATTCTGTACTGACTGAAGAGTTAAGAAAGGCACTCCTATCTGGGATGGAAAGAGACCATTCCTGCAGGATTTCAGCTCCCACCCTCTCCCTTGGATGGCAGCATCTTTGTGTAGCATAGACTGTACAACTGGATGTCACAGTCCTCACTGCAGGGCTGCACAGGAAGGGGACAGGCTTGCTCTGAGTCAGTGACACTTTCGTGGCAGGGCCCAGATGCTGGCCCAGGTTTCTCCCCTCAGGCACAGGCATTTCCTCTCTTTCCTGTCTCACTATCCCCTACATCTCCATCCATAAAAGGGAAAGGTTTCTGATGTGATTTAGCTCACCTGCAGGTCAGCCCTAAACATTTCTGGCTGTGCACAGTGTGTGGAAGCTCACTTGAGGAGAAACACCTTGGATTTCTTTTGGTGGACAGATAGGGGGAGAAAAATCACACACATTTTTTGAATTACATCAAGGACAAAAAATGGGATATTTAAAAAGAGGCTTGAAGAAAAAATGCCTGGGGCAGTTTATCCCTGTGATATCTGAGACACTCAAACTTTTCAGTGTGAGTGTTTTGCCTTGTTTAAAGACGCTGATAGTTAATTTAGCTGGAAAGAAAAGTCATTCAAGGTAATATCTAGCAGATCTGAAAGGAGCTAGATTCCCTTAGCCACAGCACTGCCTGCCAGGTGGGAATCTGAGTTAATTTTTTTTTTTTTAAATATGTCTGTGTGCTGAAGTGTGGCTTGATTCATTTGGGGGACATGCCACTTTTTTTTTTTTGAAGTGTGCCAGAGCTTGGAAGATGCATTTGGATCTTATTTCCACTTCCCTGATGAGGGTTGCGTGTGCTCCTCATGGGTCAGCTCTAGCCAGAGCCATGTCCCTTGGGATTCTCCATTGCAGACCACAGGAGCCCTTTCTCCTGGTGTCCACACAGGAGGATTTGTTAAAGGATGTTGGACAGTTTGAAAACTTCCAGAGTATTTAAGAACCAGACACAACACAGCTGGGAGAAATAGCCAATCATACCAACCCCTGTTCTAGCAAAGCTAGTGCTGCAGTCACCACCTGCCACTGGGCACTTGGTGCAGGGGCTCGGCCACAGAGCTGGCCAGGGAAGCCTCTATCTGCTGGTGGCCCTCCCTTCCGCTTCTCAGGGTCCTAGCCCAGTTCACTGGTGCATCAACCAGGCTGGAGCCAGGCCACACACCTGTACCCCACTGCAGAGGAATGTGCCTGGCGGCCAGCTGAGAGGGCCTGGCGTGGATGCCTGTGGAGCCGGCTTTCAGCGTCTGCCAGATCCCTGCCTGAGTTTGGCAGAGACCGTGAAATTCGAGAGTTGGAGCAGAGTCTATGTTGTCCCTGTTCAAGGCGAAACTCCAAAGTGATTTTGAGCCTGCTTCCTACTTTGGCTAAAAATCCCACGTCCCAGAGCCTGGTGAGCTGCTTGGACCTCCCCTCAAAAAGAACTCGCTGCAAGAAGCAGATTCAGCAGACAGCTGGAGGAACTCGAAGACTTGCCTTCCCTTTGGAGAAGGGCCAGTCCTTTCAGCCAGCCCCCAGCCATACCAAGCTCTGTGGAAACCCAGGCCCTGTCCCTGTCCACCAATGCAGGAGGCAGCAGGTCTTGGCTCTGTAGCTCCTGATGGGTCACCCAGGTGGAAACCTGTGTCGGGTCTGCATTGCCGTCCAGCCCCTGCTCCCTCCTCTCTGTGTCCTGCACAGGCAACTATCCCCGCAAAGCTCTTGCTTTCCTAATTCTGTCTCAGCGTCTGCTTCCTAGGGAATCCAAGTGACACATGGCTTTGGCAAAGAGAACTGGCAATAATCCATTAAAGATAATGCAGTGTTTATACGTAATTTCAGTATTTCCTCTTTGATTCCTCTCCCTTTTAATCTAAGTCTAATCCAATAGAAAATTCCATCATCTCCACTTTCAAAAATGCATCTTTAGTTTCTCTTCTTCCCCCGCCCCCCCCCTCACTCCAGTGCTGCCCCGCCCCACCCCAGAGCCTTGCTGCTTCTGGCCCTGGATAACTTGGCGAGGATCCTGAAACAAAGTACCCCAAGCCAAGGGGCATGAGGAACAGACGGACATGAGTGCTGTCATTGTTCTGCAGCCGCAAGGTCAAGGTCAAGGTGGCCACTGGATTGCTCCCTTCTCAGAGCTGTGGAGAATCTGCTTGGGTGGCTTGTTGACAGTCTCAGCCAGGCTGTAGATCTAGAAGTGTCATCCCAGGGCTGGCCTGATCTCCACATGGCATTCTCCTTGTGGGTGTCTGTGTCAATTTCCCTCTTTTTATAAGGATACCTGTTGTGTGGGTCAGAGGCTCTCCTCCTTCCAGGGTGGCTTCCTCAGTTCACTGTGTGTATAAGAACCCAATTTCCATGCAAGGTTGTGTGCTGGGCAATGGGTGTCACTGCTTCTGCACCATGTTTAAAATGGGTGATTACTATTTTTTAATTTTGCAGTGCTGAGGGGACCACCTAGGGCCTCACATTTGCTTAGCAAGTTCCCTGTCACTGAACCTATGCCCAACCCATTTTTTTTTTTTTTTTTTTAGGGCAGGACACAATTCAACCTACATTGGGCCTGGAGGAGGCCTCTTGTTCTCCCTGCTTCCTTTCCTGGGTTTCAGAGTTCAGGGTGATCTTCTAAGCACTTGATGGGACAGGACTCCCTTCTTTGCTGGGTTCTCGCTGTCCTCCTTGTCCTCTCCCAGGCCCCTCTCCTGCTCTGTTTGGCTCAGCAGGGTCCTCCCAGCTCGGGGCTCCTTGGTTGGCTGCTTTGCCTCCTCTGGAAGCTCCCACCCTGCTCTTCACCTAACTGGGTCTTTCTTTTTGTTCAGGTCTCAGCTCAAATGTTGTTTTTTCCAAAGAGGTCCTCACCGCCTACTAGTGAGGCAGTGATCCACTTGGAACTTAAGAAGGGACACCAGTCAGGATAGGCAGCACTGTTCCGTGCCAACAAGGATCCCCAACTCCCAGTGACTGACAAGAGCCACACGTCACCCAGGACCCTTGCAGCTCCCAGGAGGTCCGTGAAGGTTTGCTCTGGGACATACTTTGATGGACACTCTTTGCCTGGAATGTTACAGGGCTTAGGGTAGAGACGAAAGAGATGGTGACCATGAGCCTGTTCTCAAGGCTTCTGTCACAGGTCACTGACTGAACAAGCCCACGGACACTCTTGAGTTCCACAGGGCATGAGGCCGGCAGTGTTCTCCTGGGGCCTGCGGTCAGCCAGCTGGGAGCTGATGCCCCCTCCCCTAGGTGGCAGATGCTGATTCCAGAAAGGCGCCCCCTTCTGTGTTTTCTTTTTTTCATAGCAATTATGGCCGCTGGAAATTGTAAATAAATCCATATTTATTTAGGAATGGTGGGTCTGATGTTGCTCAGTGGCAGAGCACTGGCCTGGCATGGCCAAGCCCTGTTCCATCCCCAGCAGCATGAAAACAGAGCACAAGCAAAAAACCGCGTGTGAGTGTGTGTGTGTGTGTGTGTGTGTATGTGTGTGTGTGTGTGTGTGCATTCATAAGTGAACACACAAACTTGAAGGAGCAGACAAGAGCCCAGATTTTGTTACCAGATAGAGCTTCCTGGGAGTCCCCCCCTCCTGCTCTTGGCATGAGAATCAGCAGCAGCGTCCTTCAGTGTAAAACAGGAGACTGGGGCACAGTGGGCACTGGAGAAGCAGGGCTCCCTCCCAGGCTGCTGCTTCCCTGTCAGCCTTGTAGGTTAGCATGTGTTTATTTTAGCACATACAAGCAACAGCATCACATTTATTATGCTGTGATAAATACAAAACAGTGTTTTTATTATACTGGCTTTGATTCAGAAACCACATCCATTTGGGATTGACTGTGTTTTTCAGTCACCTACCCCAGTTAATTAATTTCGTAACTTATAAATCAATTAAAGTAAATTGATTTAATTAGTGAGCTCTTGCTTTGCTATCTCATACGTTCTAATTAATGAGTCATATTTGGCTTTAAAAAATGACATCGGTTGTCAGAGTGACTTCCACCATGCGGCCAGCACACTGGTTTCATTAAAGAGGTTCTTGGCATAAAAGTTAACTAGTGAGATCGTAATAAACACACAGACTCAGTTACCTTTTTCTATGACCAGGTCCGAGACGGCTCCCCCTCTGAACTCCCACCTCAAACCACCTGGTAGGGTAGCAAGGATTACTCAGGGCTAGCAGGAGAGAGAGAGGGGGAGCATGCCAAGGAGTAGCCTTTTATTGGGGAACAAGAAATTCAGGGGAGAATTCCATCCAATGAAGGTTGAGGAGGGTAGCACTCCAAGGTCAGGGTCAGTGATTGGCCCCCGGGGTCAGTGGTCAGTCACACCCCCATAAGGACAGGCTCTCACACCAGGAGAGGGCCGGGAAAGCTCCGACACAGTTAGCCAGAGCGCCTCAGACCCAAACCGGGAGTTGCCCAGTCACATGTGAGAATGGCTCCCCACAAGTGACTTTTGTTTCCATTTGTGAATCTGTTTTTTATGCCTTTAAGTAATTAACACATCTATTTTTCATAGTGTAAGGGTCTGTCGAAACGTCGGAGGGAGAGACCACCCAAGAGACTGACTCCATGCAATTGGCAAAAGGGGATTTACTGGGGATCCATTCCAGCGCGCTGGGACTCTGTGCTCACTCAAGAAGGGAGAGCAGCCCAGAGCCCAGAGCAGAGTTCAAGCGGAGCTTAAGTACACTTTCTGGAGAGGGCCGTGGGCTTTGCATACATCAGAACAAATCATCATGAGGCGTGGGAAAATTGAACAACAACCCTGAGTCAGGATTAGTGCATACATTGGCGGGAACAGATTGGACAGGGGTGATTGGTGCTCCTAAGTGGGGTACACATTCAAACTGATTGGTTTAGGTCCTGCAATGCCTACGTGCCAAGCAACTCAGAACCCTTAGCTATTAAAAAACCAGAAAGTCAGTGGAAATATTTACTGGGCAGTTCCAGTATTGTCCTAACAGCTACAGGGATTACAGGTTTTGGGGGTAGCAGAGGGACTCTAACAATACCTAGTCTTTTACTTTTTAACCCAATCCCTGCACTTTGGAAACTTTAGGATGCCTGGTCTTTTACACTTTAACTCAGGCTCTGCGGCTTAGAATCAGCTTGGAAATTTTACCTTTACAATAGCAATGATAAGTCCAGGCAGGGGCCTCATGGGAGGTCATGGGCTTGGCGGGGGAGGGGAGTCACCCTTGGAAGAGATCAGGAGCTCTCACAGGACTCCGGGAGTCCCTACAAGCAGGAGCTGTACAAAAGAGCAAGCCTGGCCCCGATCCTCTGACTTCCTGTCTTCTTTGGGCTCTTCTCTCTCACATGCTTCCACCTGATGCCCTCCAGAAGGCCTTTGCCAGAGCAAACCAGACACCAGTTCCCTGCTCTTGAACCCCTAGAACTGGGAGTTAAATAAACCTTTCTTAAAAAATAAAGTACCCCATCTCAGTTCTTTTGTTATATCAACTGAAAAATAGACTACCATATACAGACATTCTTTACCACAGAGAAATTAGGATTTTTGGAGTCAGACAGGCTTCCTCTTCCTCCTTCTGATCACATGGGATCCACTTGTAACTGATACAGTTGACTGTGGCTGGATAGGGTGCTGAAGCACCAGGCTTGGGAATGAACAGGGGATAAAGCATGGGAGCTTCTGGAAGCGAGAGCTGCCTGCACAGTATCCTAGCAGAAGCAGCCTGCTCAGGGGTGGAAGGACAATGATGGGAGGAACGACATCTCCTCCAATCAAGTATCTTAATCCTCTCTGTTCTGCTTGGGATTCAGAGCTCATGGAGGAAGTGCCTGGTGCACCTTCTCAGGTAGTACATCTGCCCCTCAGCTAGGGTGGGCATGCAATGGTGAGACCACCAGAATGCATCCAATAAAGAGCAGGCTATTCCCAGGAACCGGGATGTTTTCACCAGAAAAGTGGATGCCTGGCTGGCAAAACGGACAGATACCTGCTGGGCAGCCTTTGTAAGACAAAAGGTCCAAGCATGACATCTCCTGATCTGTGCCTACTTCCTCTTTCAGAGACAGGGAGTCACCTCACTTGCCAGCAATCTTATGGGGCACATAGTAACTTTCGCTTTTCTGGGGGTGGAACTGGAGGCCAGCAGGATGGAGAAGCCTGGCTACGGCCCCTGTGTAGACATTAATGAAGCCGCCCTTCTAGCCCAGGTGTGTCTCGCCCAGGTGGTCCCCCTGAGGCCGGCCACTGTCTCACAGTGTTAGGACACCTGGAGCCGGCTTGGAATAGAAGGCAGTTCTGTTGAGGGGAGAAGTGAGAACCAAGCTGGAGTGGGGGAAGGCCTGGGCACAGGATTCCCCTGGTGAGCTGAAGGGTGTTACCTCCTGAGCCCCACAGACGCGAGAGCAGCTTTTGCTTCTGACCAGCACTGACCGCTAGCCTGAGTCTACTTCCGCACTTGCTGGTTTGTTGTCTGTTTGTTTTCCTCCAGTCTCTCCCCTGAGCTTCATGTTTTCAATAAATGGTCTAGAGAAGACTCTCTAAGGTCCTCGAATAGATTGTATCACAATCTAAGCAATTTGTGTGAACTAGACTGTCTCTTTTCTTGCCGCAAGTTATGGTTTTGCTAGTAAGTGCATTAATTTTTTTTCAACAAAATTGAAACTCATGGCAATTTTATATATATATATATATATATATATATATATATATATATATATATATATTTGTGCAAAAGGTATCTGTCATTCACAACTAAAATATAAACTCTGAGGATTAGGATGCTGTTGAATTTACTGCTGTCAACTTAGTGCTAGGAAGAGAAGCCAGAGGTAACAGGCCCCCAAGCATTTTTCTGGAATGCAGGCTGGCGTGGGACCCTTCCAGCCCTGCTAAAGGTGTGACTGCAACCCCAAAAGGCTCAGCTGGGCTTGGTGCACTCCAGGCATTTCCTAAGACTGAGGGCTGTGGATGAGGAAGGGGACACCAGCCAAGGCAGAGGCACGGCCAGTGTGCGAGTTGGCTCAAGGGCAGACAGGGCCCAACAAAACCACAGGGAAGCTAATATTGCCGAGCTGTTCTCCTTGGCCAATCCTGATTTTCCTGGTCTGCCTCGATTCCTTTGCCTTTTTAGATTTAAAATCTAAAATGTTGAGAATAAAATTTTGAAGTGGAGACATTTCCTGATCTCTGCTTCAGACGAGATGGAGTCACAGGGATTGAATTTACCTCTCCCCCCTGGAACAATGGATAGCAGGACACACCACATTACAACTTGGTCTTCAAGATCCTGGGCACAAGGCACCAAGACAGCGATCCTCCAAAGACAGGAGGCAAGGGAGATGAGCTCAGCTGTCCTGGTTTCCTACACAGGCTGAGGTCAGGGAGGGAGGACACAGGGGAGTCAGTTAGCCTTCCTGAGTGAGGAAACAACACTGAGTCCGGGGGGACAGGCAGGCCAGCTGAGGCTGTGCAACGGTACTGGACTGGAGACCGTGGGGTGAGGCAGAGAAAGCTCCAAAGATCTCAGACTCACCTTTGAGTCTCATCAGGAACTAGCCAGCACACCAGAGCAAGGAAACAGGGTGGCCACCAGAGGGAACCAGATGTATCATCCACCCAAGGCCAGGAACAGTGTCTGTCGCCACCAGCTAGACCGGAAAACCTCATGCCTCAGGGAAACTGATCACACAGAAGAACCTGGCCCAGTGGTGCAGAATAATCAGCCCCAACAAAGCACTGCCCAGACCTGCCTAATAAATACCCAAAGCAAGACCTGCAAGGATTAGACTGCGTTCTAGAGCAAAACTCATTAATTTTCATAAGGGATGTCAAAAAGAGATGACATCCAACAAGATAAAATCAACAATATGTGAATTCCAATAAAAATCGATAGGCATGAAGAGAATTAGACAAATCTGAGGAGAAAAATCATCAGAGTTGAGCAAGGGTTAGAATTAGCAAAGAAGGACATTAACATAGTTACTCTAACTATATGTCATGTATTCAGAGAGGCCAGGAGAGACGGGGGCTATAAAAAGGCACTAAATGAACTTTGAGAGAATAAACAGAACTACATCTTAGCAAGAGATCAGACACTGCAGAGGAAAAATACTAGTTACCTCAAAGAAATGGCCACAGATACTCTCCAAAACGAAGAGAAAAGGGAGTCGGAAAGAGAGGTGGCGTCCTGAGCCGCAGACCAGCTTGAGCACTTGTGCTGAGACGCCAACAGGGAAAGGCAAGAAAAGAAAATACTGGGAGAAATAATGGCCCCAAATCTCCAAAGTTGACAGTCAGCTCATTGGTACAGAAAATCTCAACAAATTCCCAGCAATTCAGGGTGAACAAGACCAAACCAAGGCACATCTTGAGCAGATTGTCCCACGTCAGTGACGAGGAACAGAGTCTGAAAACTGCCAGAGGAGACACCACGTGATGGACAGAGGAGTGCTGGGGGCAGATTCTCACTGGAGAGTCAGAGCGGGCCACGCCTGAGCACACCTGCAGGAGCGCTTCAGTCTAGCTTGCCATACCTGGAAGACCCAGCTTTAAAAAATGAAGGCTCAGCGAAAAACTTCAGAGACACCAAAGCTGAAAAAAAATCAGTTCCCAGCAGAAGGAACTCCAAGAAATGTTGATGGTAGTCCTTGAGGTGGATGAAATCAGATGGAAACTTGGACCTACGGCAAAGAAGGAAGAACGTCAGAGATAGTACATGGGAAATATATATTTATTTCTCCTTCCTTAGATTTCTTTAAAAATAATTAACTGCTTTAAAGGACATAAAAAGAATGCCCTTGTAACATTCTGAACTACTCATGGAATGGTATCCTATCACTTGAAGGTAAATATCTGCATATTTAATTCTATGAGATGTAAAATCTGTCCGTCAGTTTTCTATCACTGTGACAAGATACCTGAGAAAATCAACTTAGAAGGAGGAAAGTGCTCTTTTGGCTTACAGTTTTAGAAGCTTCAGTCTGTGGTCACTTGGCTCCCTCATTTCTGGGCCTATGGTGAGGCAGAATGTCATGGTAGAGAGTCTGTGGCAGAGCTGCCCACCTCCTTGTGGTTAGGAATGGGGAATGGGGAGAGACAGGTGGATGTCAGGGACAAGAGGTAGTCCCCAAGGCCCTCCCTCCAGTAACCTACTTCCTCCAACCATAATGGGCTTCCAGCAGTTTGCACCTCCTCCCAGGAGGACATTCAAATTACTGATCC